>NW_026261588.1:4112533-4437587 GCF_900747795.2 Erpetoichthys calabaricus | reverse complement strand
CTGAAATGAGTTTCCTCCGCAGGGTGTCTGGGCTTTCCCTTAAAGATAGGGTGAGAAGCTCAGTCATCAGGGAGGGGCTCAGAGTAGAGCCGCTGCTCCTCCGCATCGAGAGGAGTCAGATGAGGTGGCTCGGGCATCTGATCAGGATGCCTCCTGGACGCCTCCCTGGTGAAGTGTTCTGGGCACGTCCAACCAGGAGGAGGCCCCGGGGAAGACCCAGGACACGTTGGAGGGACTATGTCTCTCGACTGGCCTGGGAACGCCTTGGGATTCTCCCGGAAGAGCTAGAAGAAGTGGCCGGGGAGAGGGAAGTCTGGGCATCTCTGCTCAAGCTGCTGCCCCCGCGACCCGACCTTGGATAAGCGGGAGACGATGGATGGATGGAATATGGCTTCTCTTTGAGATTCATTTCTCAACAATAGTTTAGTTTGCTTACTTTTCAGGACACGACTGAACCTCACTCTTGAGGTTCTTGTTTTTCTGGACTGATTTTTGAACTGCTGCCCATTTTATTCTGTTGTGAACTCGTGTGTTTCTGCAGACTGTCCATTCGTGAAAACTGTTTGCCACATTCATTACAGCAATATGGCTTCTCTCCGGTGTAAACTCTCATGTGTTTCTGAAAATTCCATATGTTTGAAAACCGTTTACCACATTCATTACAGCACTTTGTCTTCTCTCTGGTGTGAACTCTAGTGTGTCTCTGAAGATTGCTCGACACTGAAAACTGTTTGCCACATTCATTACAGCAATATGGCTTCTCTCCGGTGTGAACTGTTGTGTGTTTCTGAAGACTGCCCATCTCGGAAAACTGTTTGCCACATTCATTACAGCAATATGGCTTCTCTCCAGTGTGAACTCTAGTGTGTCTCTGAAGAGTGCTCATTTGTGAAAACTGTTTGCCACATTCATTACAGCAATATGGCTTCTCTCCGGTGTGAACTCTCGTGTGTATCTGAAGAATGCCTATTTGTGAAAACTGTTTGCCACATTCATTACAGCAATATGGCTTCTCTCCGGTGTGAACTCTAGTGTGTTTCTGAAGACTGCTCGTCGCTGAAAACTGTTTACCACATTCATTACAGCAATATGGCTTCTCTCCGGTGTGAACTCTAGTGTGTTTCTGAAGATTGCTCGACGCTGAAAACTGTTTGCCACATTCATTACAGCAATATGGCTTCTCTCCAATGTGAACTCTCATGTGTTTCTGAAAATTCCATATGTTTGAAAACTGTTTACCACATTCATTACAGCACTTTGTCTTCTCTCTGGTGTGAACTCTAGAGTGTCTCTGAAGATTGCTCGACACTGAAAACTGTTTGCCACATTCATTACAGCAATATGGCTTCTCTCCAGTGTGAACTGTTGTGTGTTTCTGAAGACTGCCCATCTCGGAAAACTGTTTGCCACATTCATTACAGCAATATGGCTTCTCTCCGGTGTGAACTCTAGTGTGTCTCTGAAGACTGCTCGTTGCTGAAAACTGTTTGCCACATTCATTACAGCAATATTGCTTCTCTCCGGTGTGAACTCTCGTGTGTTTCTGAAGAGCACTCCTGTTAGAGAATTCTCTGCCACATTCCACAATGCAGTGATCTTTCTTTCCTGTGTAAAATTTAAAACAAAAAGGAAAATAAAAATAAAAAAGCTTATTTTCAATTCGCTGCCTTATTATCAACATTAACTCACATTAAATACATGATGGCTGAAATCAGGAACAACCTTTGATCAGCATAAGCAATAATAAAACTTTTGTTGTACTTGGAAAACACACTTAATTTGTTAATTTTACATTCTCTATTACAACTTCTCACCAGGGCCACATGTGTAAAACTTCCTTATGCTCGGCCACATATATGAAAGCGGTTAAAAAAAAGTTAGGATTTATAAAACTAGAACTTGCCATTTAAATTGGCTCAACATTCCCTCAAGTTTTGAGCATTTGTAAGTCCCATGCAGACTTTATTTGTGTTGGCATTTTAGCAACTTCAGGTGGAGAAACGAAGAACTGAATAGAAAATCTCATTTCATTACACATTTCACATTCTGATGTTTGACAGGCTACACAAGAAGTGAGTTTTGATGTATCACAATGACATTTTGGCTCATGATGATGACTTAGCTGATTTAGACTCTCTACTATCATCCTCTTTGAAGTGTGTGCTGAACTGCAGCCTTCATTACAGAGACCATCATGCAGAAATCACACAATCCCAGTTCTCTTACAGGTCTTAACAGCTGTGGGTTATTTGGTGATGGCGCCTTTTCAGTGTGAACTGCCTGACCAGTGAGGAATCTCTCAGTCAAATTGTGCCACGTAATGCCATCTGTATGGGACGGTATACTTAAGATGGTAGAGAGATACATGCAATATCGTTACCATCAGGGTATGCAAGTCGTGATCAAAATGAAATCTGCAGCAACGTCTTCTGTCTTCAGCAGTGGTGGTCTTACTTGGCCTACAAGTCCCTTTGTGATTACTGAGCTCACCAGTGTGTTCTTTCTTGTTATTGATATCCCAGACACTTTGAATTGGGTAATCTTAAGGTTTTCCGATGTCTCTAATGATTTCATTATTATTTTCCAACTTCTTTGACTTTCATTGGCACAGCTCTTGCCCTCATGTTGGTCAATGGCAACTACAGAGACCAAAGATAGTCTGTAGGTAGAAGTAAGCTGAGGTGTCTTAGGCCTGCAAGACTAAAGCAATGAAACACACCTGAGGAATCACAAACACCTCTGGCACCAATTGTCCCAAACATTACGGTGCCCTGAAATGGGAGGACGATTCAGAAAAAGTGCTGTCATTTCTACAAGGTGTGATTGAAATGTTTGCAAATCCCCTTAAATGAAAATCAGCAATTTGTACTTTAATTACATCTGAATTATTTAATTCGTAATTTTAAATGGTGGATTAAAGGAGTAAATGCAAGAAGAATGTTTCTTTGTCTCCACAATTATGGAGGGTACTATATAAAGGAGAATGCCATGCCAACTACGAAAAGTGCACCTTCAGTTAATTAGAATGTGTCCTGACATTTATCCACACTTGAACTAAAACCACTTGACACCAAAACAAACAACAAAATGTCTTCTTTCATTCACCAAAGCAAAAGAGAGCAATGGATGAGTGACGCCTCAGTGCACAGGCCTACAGAAGCTGCAGTGACCTCGGAGAAAAAATAGAAGATGAGAAAACCGAGGAACAGCACAGCTGCTGGTGTTTCAGCTCTACAGGGGAGTGGCAGGTGACACCAGGACTGGTTGCCTTTGTGACACTCTGGTGACATTTATACTCACCATTATAATGTTTAAGGGTATCTACTATCAGGACTTACTTATGTTAAGTAAGCTAAAATTTGCCAGGTTTTACTGTCTATTTGATCCAATGTGTGTGTTCATGTATGGAATTATTATCTCTGTTATGGCTGCAAACATCAATCAGTCCAAGCCTGCACTCAATGAAGAGCGCTATAAAGAAGAAATACAACTGAATTAAACAATAGTGTTACATAAATTAATTGGCCTTGAATTAAAATTGCCCAGTTGTTGTTGTTTATTGTGAAATCGGCTTGTAGTTGGTTGACTGGTCAACAGATTTCATGACATGGAATATGTTAAGCGGAGGGCACACGAGTGGATAGAGCTGCCAGGGAAGAGGAAATGAGGAAGGCCTAAGAGGAGGTTTATGGATGTGGTGAGGGAGGACATGCCAGTGATGGGTGTAACAGAACAAGATACAGAGGACAGAAAGATATAGAGGAAGTTGATCCGATGTGGTGACCCCTAAAGGGAGCATCCAAAAGGAGAAGACATTATACAGATAAAATTTTAACATCATTTAAATAATCTATATTGTTAATAATTAAACATATAAGGACACGGTGTCGCAACGCTAGCTAGTTCAGGGATTGTTCCTGCTTCGCACTGTATTCAAACTGGGACTGGCGAAACACTGGAAGGATAGATGGATAGAATAATTAATCGTGTACTATGAAGATATTTCAATGTTCCTTAAAAGTTTTGAAGAATCGGCATTCTGAGCTTACAGATGGCTTGACATCTATTACAGAGCTGATTGTGTGGCAATTGGTGACTTGGAGAAAGAAAAGGAAGGACAGGAATTGGGGGTTAGTATGTTTGAAAGAGACAGTACTGCTGCAATAAATTATTTTATTCAAGGTTGCGCATGGCGCAGCAAGCATCTTGATGGAGGCAGGAACAATCTCTGGACGAGGCGCCAGCTCATCACTATCACTGTGTTCCCAAGTTTAATAGCGTGCTTTAATTCA
Source organism: Erpetoichthys calabaricus (assembly GCF_900747795.2). Lineage (NCBI taxonomy): Eukaryota > Metazoa > Chordata > Cladistia > Polypteriformes > Polypteridae > Erpetoichthys > Erpetoichthys calabaricus. Next base: position 4,433,295 of record NW_026261588.1, on the reverse strand, counting down.
AATGATATTAAGTATACATCTCAGCATTTAAATTATTCAGAGAGCTGTAATATCATGAATGTAATGGATTCTGTGTCCTGTTGGAGGAAGAGAAAGCCCATTTAAGAAGCACGTAGTGATTCACACAAATAGAGCACATAGAAGAACACATACAAAACAAATCATTTAACGTGCTACTTTAGTTACGGTGGGATTTGAGAAACTAGTAAATTAAACTATTTAATGATGAATTTTATGATGTTCTACTTTAATGACAAAATAAACTACGTGATTAAAGTGGAAATTTCGAGATTAAAGTTGACATTTCAAGCTTTTTTTGCCATGGTGTGCCTATTTTTTTTATTTTCTCTGTACCCTAATAAGCTTTCATATGACACTCAGACAGTGGGCTATGACTCGCCTTTTATTTGTTTTTATTCGCTGAAATACTCCTATTGTCGCTTGTGCTTTTGCCATCGTCTTTTCACAGAATACTGAGCTTAAAGGCTATTTATTTTGATTTGCATATTGAAATAGGCATAATTCTGGGAGGAATTGGGGAGTGGTGGAAGGCACGTGCACATGCGTTACTTTTCACACTGACCGAGAGCGGAGTGGAAGAATGTGGAAGTTGGCGTACGTACAGATTTATGCATCTGGATTTTTTTGTGCGTATGCAAATTTCTGCTTTTGTCTGTATGGCATGTTTTACTGTGAATTCTACGCACGGCGTTATGCATGAGGCCCCTGGAGTCAATCTGGGTGCCCTATAAAAGGGGCCAGTCACCACTACTCAATGGCCAAAGTAGGGCAGATGAAGGACAAAACCTGTGAGGAGGAGTGGAGGTTAAAAGGACTGGAGGCAAGAAAGACTGTGCTTGTTGTTGTGGACATTGTGCTTGAGAGGAGCGAAGAAAGCGCTTCTCACCTGTAAATAAAGGTGGGCTGTGTGGAGAAACTTGTGTCCTGCCTGTCTGTGTTGGGTTAGGGTGGCTGTATACACCCTGGGCTTCACAGTGTATAAAACTTAAAAGAGCAATGCATGCAAGATGGCCCAAGAATCTCACAGAACTAGAAGCCTTTTGTAAATATGAGTGGGTGAAAATCCCCCAAATAAGAACTGAAAGACTCTTAGCGGGCCACAAAAAGTGTTTACAGGCTGTGATTTCTGCCAAACGGGGTGTTACTAAGTAAGGACCATGCAGGTGCCCACTCTTTTCCTTCAGGCCCTTTTACCTTTTTCATTATTTTAAAAAGGTAAATGATGGAAATAAAATATTAAAGAAATTTGTCATCTTCAGCTTTATGCCTTTTGGAGATTAGGTCATCTTTTACCTACTTAGCTGGTCACAGTAACAGAAATTTTGCCCAATGTGCCCAAAACTTTTGTTTGCCACTGTAGAAGCCTTTCTGAGAGGAAATTCAATCTCTACAAGTTGTGTGAATGGATTAAGACGAGCGAGAGGGCCAGTCATGGATTGTTCTTTGTCTGCCACCTCCTCTTAGACTCACCCAGTCATGAGCACAAATCTCCACACAACATCACTGGGAGGACCACTGAGGCAGACCAGTCATGCCAACCTGAGGAGTGGTAAAACTGCACAGGCAACACAAAGTGCTTATCTCACTGCTCCACTGCTTGTTAAGGAGATTAACAAAGGCAAAAGGATTAAATTAAAATTATATACAGCAACTTCAGAAAGAAAAAAAATGTCATATACAACAAAATTGCTTTATTTTCTCATATTCTTCAAAGAGAAACTAACAATTAGACAATCATTTCTAAATACATATATAACAATAAAATGTGTGGCACCCATGCCCAGGTGTAATGTCCAACGAACAAAGGCAACAAGGCACATAAAATAAGACGGATGTAAGGCCTAGCATATCTAGTGAACGGAGAGTCCAATATACACAATGTGATTAAAACACAAGGACTTAACATTTCACCATTTTGCACAATTTACTAAATGAACATTTCACTGTGCTAGTATTTTAAAATAAGAGACTAGAAGAAGTTATAAAGAGACAAACTAATTTATAGCATTTTTGTTTTCAAAACTATGGCAAATGCTGTCTTGCTCATCACAAATAAGCACAATTTAAAAAACAATCAAAATACTGGTCACCAATGTCACAATTACGCTTTATAGTTCTGGTCAGCAGCACAAATCTCCAGACATCACACAAGGGTCACTGAGGCACACAGACCACCTGCCACACCAGGCCTAGAAGGGGGAGCTGCACAGGCCACACATCAAGTGTTTATTTCACAACACCAGATACTCCATGACTGTGCAGGTCAAAGTGGGCATCGCCATTTTATTAGGATTTTTAGTGACACTCAAGACCTGTTAAGACAGAAGATTTAATAAGGAGGCAGAAAGTCAGCTGCACCCCCTCACCCTGTAATCCTGAGTGAATGGCTGAAGCGCAGCTCATACCAGTTATCAGCCCAGTACTTCATCTAAACACAAAGGTGTAAATCAGAGTAGAGGCTGCAGCTTTTCAGAGTGTCCATCAAACAAATCAACACCCAAATTGACTTTCATCTTAGGCTTGTAACCGAGAACTGAACCTGCCTGTTTGTGAGGGAGAAAATAATGAGCCTATAAGCAGGCCCTGGATCTGCAACTAGAAGGGGATTTAATTCAATCACCAGGGGCTACACACTCCTTTAAATGTAGCTGCATTCACCTCTTCTGTCTCTTTTGGTGAATGAAGACTGAGGATATGTTCTCTCTGGGGAGACAAGAAGCAGACAATGCTTTCTCTTTGTTAGCTGAAAGCTGACAATTTGCTCCCTTTTGGGGTGAGAAGCCGTCCACACTGTGCAGAGCAAACAGTTCACAAGCTTTCTTTGACCTGAAAGCTCTTCTCCAATACAGCCTTGGACATGGACGCCCTGAACTGACTACAAGAGCCACTCTTCCCAACCTCTGTTCTAGTCCCTGAGCAGTCTGGCAAGACTTAAAAAGAGCCATTATTACAAGATGGGAGCTTCAGTACCTACCCTAACAGTGAATTGAAAAAGACAGAATCATAGCACACCATGAACAAAGGAACAGATAGCAAAGACGACGAGTAAACTCTGAAGAGAGAAAAGTCCTCCACTTGAACCTGGAACAACAACAACTCCACATAACATCAGAAATCATCCTTAAGGCCCTGGTATGATAAAACTGTTTATCTGAGCCAAGACAAATTCAAACTCTAAATAGCAAGTAAAGAAGCAATCTCTTCTGTGATATGCTTGTAAGTCTCATCTGTCTGTGTCCTTTTTTCACTGTCAACAAATAATCAGTTATCAAATTTAAATAATCCTTGCGTTTATCAACACATTGTATTATTCTGTTTCTTAAATTAAGAGTACATGAGTTGCCTTGATGTCCTGTGAGTCTAATGGCCAGAGACCCCCTTTTCATACAGAGTAGTAAGGTAAACAAAGAGAGAGAGCCTTGCAAAGTTACTTTCCTTTGTGTAAACTGAAATTGGAAATTTTACAAATTTCTGAGAATTGGCAAGTCATCCCAATCTGCTAATCTGATCCACCTAGTTTCTTTAATACAACATCAACTTGAGTTTTGAAGGTCCCTAAAGTCCTTCTCTCCACACTACCTGGTAATTTATTCCACATGTCTGTGTTTCTGTGTGAAGACTAATTATCTGATGATTATGTAAAATTTTCCATTAACTTTCCAACTGTGTCCTCCTGTTCTTGTTGAACTCTTTTTAAATTATCAGCCAAGTAGAGCTCGACTGCTTTAATTACCTTCATGATTTTAAATACTTCAGTCATGCCTCCTCTTAATCTCCATTTGCTTAAACTGAAAAGTTTGAACTCTTTTAAACTTTTCCGATAACTGTGGTATAGCAGGTCCACAGCTCACGTCAAAATGTCCACTTTTTAAAATAAATAATCGCTGCACTAGCCAGCTTAAAGATGGGGCATGGTATGTGTGGCCGGAGGGGTTCCCGTGTGATTCGTGATGCAGACGGTCCTCACTTAAGTGCACAGGTGAGGAGTCGTCTGCATCCGTAGTTAATGCCAGGAGCTGCCAATTGCCACATCTGATCCAAGTCATGAGGTGGCTCGAAAGGGAAGAAAAAAAGAGGGAAAAAAAGACGGAGGTTGAGAAGGACAGAAGGCAGGAAGTAGGAGGAGAAAGCCGGTGCATGAACGAGCGAAGGTGCTCGTAGTGGAGAACACGTGCAGCTGAGCAGTGAGCCTAGGTGCTTGGCCGGCTCCCCAGAAGCAGGTGGTAGTGGTCACTCCTGCTGAACATTATTGAGGAGTAGGAGTGACCGGAAGGAGGATGGCTCACCGCATAAGGCCGGGAAGGCAGTGGGAGTCGGGACTTGGGATGTGAAAGCCCCAGCCTGAGCGCCGTGGTCGCTGGGGAGCCCAAGTCATGGTCAGGTGAAGCCCACCGGAGCCAGGGATCAGCGAGGACAACAGACCAACAGGAGAAGACAGAAAGACGGTCAGCTGCAAGTAGGGTGGCTCCCCTGGTGCATAACCTGGACGGGAGAAGCAGGGGAGTCACCAGTAGAAAGGCATTGTTTTAACCTCGTTTTTTAAGGATTTATTTATTGTTTTTAACCTCCACAATTCATAGTGTTTTATTGGATTATTTATTTGAAGATTTTTGAGAGACGCTGCACTTATTTATTTGAACACTGTTTTGATTTTGATTGTTGTTTTAATAAAGCACTTTGCACTTTTTGCACCATCCCCTTGCTACATTGTTGTGTCTCACTGTCCAGCTCATCGGTGACATTACTGACGGTGTCGGGTTCAAGAGCTCACAAAAGGCAGATGGGAGCATGGAGCAGAACCCACATTGTCACAATAAGTCATACCTCGACATCCCTAGAATTAGCCTAGTCACTCTTCACTGGACTTGTCTACGTCTGCTAGGTCTGTTTTGTAGCCTGGAGACTAAAACTGCACACAGTACTCCAGATGAGGCCTGCGGTGTTTTATAAAGCCTCTGCATAACCTCCTGTGACTTGTACTCCACACATCAGGGCGCTAAATAACCTGACATTCTCTTAGCCTTCTTAAGGACTTCTGAACACTGTCTAGTAGTCAGTGGTGATGACTTCACTACAACCCAAAAATCCTTCTCATAAGACCTTCCATTGTGTATACAAACCATACATTTTTACTTACTACATGTAATACTTTGCATTTACTTAAATTAAATTTCATCTTCAACAAATCTGCCCAAGCCTGTGTACTGTCCAAATCACTCTATTGTGATGATTTAACAGATTCTCGATTATCTGCCAAATCCACCTACCTTGGCATCATCTGAAAAATTAACCACCTTGTTATTTTTATTCCTATCCAAATCATTTATATCATTATGCTACTCGATACCCAGAGGCTGTTCCCTTGCGCTCAGCCACGTCTTAAGCTATCACACGGGAAAATGTAGGGGTCTTTACACATGGTGGCATCCCTAAAGAAGTCCTTACAGACCAAGAAACGCCTTTCACATCAGAAAACATTTAGGGAAATGGCCAAGTTACTTAAAATAAAGCATTTAAAAAGTCTGCGGTGTATCATCCACAAACCGATTGTCTAGTAGAGAGATTTAATCAAGACTGTCAAACAAATGCTCCACAAGGTCGTCAGCAGGGACAGGGTTCTCTCCTTTTGAATTGTTATAAGGATGACAACCTCGGGGAATATTGGATATTTTAAAAGAAGGATGGGAAGAAGAGGCTCTTCCCTCTACCAATATATTAGAATATATCGTACAGTTATGCAATAGATTTGGGGAAATTCGACCGATATTAAAAAGCCACTGTCACAAAGATGAGTCACAGACATCAAAAACGTTTGGGACAGCCACCCATATATTGCTTCCCAGCTGGAAAATTGAAATAAATTGAAAAGAGATGTTCACAGGTTTGAGTCCAAAACAGTTCGGATATTATGGAGGTAAGATGGCAGCTTTAAAGGCCGGTAAGGGAAATTACGTCATCAGACCCAGAAACGGAAGTGACATTGTTGAAACCGGAAGTGACATCATCATTGGTGACAGAACCCTGCAGGATTTTCCATGCAGAGAGATTGAGAGAGACAGTCAGTGCTCCCTGCCGCCCCCTGGTCTGGTGTGGTATTTCTATCATTTAGGCCATTCAGTTGTCTCCCAATCACACGTGTGTGACAATATATTTATACAGTAGTGGCCCTAACACTGGCCCTTGTAGGACACAACTCTTACAACCACCCAGTTTTGATAGGGTTCCTCGCACCATAACCCTCTGCTTCCTGTGTTTAGCCAATTCTGCACCCATCTGCACACCACACCCTGAACTTTCACTTCTTTCAGTTTAGTGGCACCTTATCAAATACTTTCTGAAAGTCCAGATAAATAATATCATCTGCTCCACTTTCATCATATCCTTTGGTTGGCTCCTCACAGATTTCCAGCATTTTAGTAAAACGCAACCTCCCTCATCTGAATCCATGCTGACTGTTAAGTAAAACTCCTGTTCTTGCCGTGTTCCTTAATAATTCCTTACATTTATTTTCCTGTGATGCAAGTTAAGCTTACTGACCTGTTGATACTCCCAATCACCCTTTCTATATAATGAGATATACATTTTCCAGTTCATAAAAATTGTCCCAGTGTGCAGTGATTACTAAAAAATATCCATCAAAGGATTATATATTACGAGTGTTTTGCAAGACGAGCAAAAATTTTTGATAAATTTTGACTTGATAAACGAGCGAGGTCTTGCAGTATGAGTAGTATGTATACGCTTTGTCTGCTGAGCATCATGTGATCACAACTGAGCTGATGGTTCTTCTCTCTCTCGCTGCGGGATTGTGGGCAATCATCTCCTATTCTCTGTCTCTGTAAACATTTGTATGAGTGTATACTGTTTACTACAGCATTAGCATTGTGACTGTATGTGAGCGCGCGTTTGTGTGTGTGCGCGCGCGCGCTCACGCACGTGTGTGTGTGTGCTGTGACGTGCGAGTCCCCGTCTTGCACACTAAAACACAAAGCTGAGTCTCAGTACTTTAGCAACACCAGCTTTATTCAGCTTGAAACAGACACAGCAGTCAGGGAAGGCCCTGCACATTTATAATGTTCCTTGTTTCTTGTATCACCCATCAATGGCAGGCGCTTATAGCATGTCTGCGATCTTTTCAGATTCGCTTTTACAGCGAACTGCTACAGCGCTGGGAGACTGTGATTGCTTTGGGACGCTCTTCCGCGTGTCGTCCCGTTGGGTGGAATCCCACAAGAGTTTAGAAAGTCACTCACACCAGCCATGATTCTTTTCAAAGGTAAAGTGCAGGTTAATTTGTTTTATATATTTTTACTTTATATTATGTATTAATCATTTTTATATGAATAGTTTTGGGTTGTGGAACAAATCATCTGAGTTTCCATTATTTGTTATGGGGAAATTCAATTTGATATATGAGTGCTTTGGACTACGAGCAGATTTCCGGAACGAATTATGCTCACAAACCGAGGTTCCACTGTGTGTGTGTATATATATATATATATATATATATATATATATATATATATATATATATATATATATATATATTCACTAAACTCCGTAAACATTTGAGGATAAATAGCATCTGGTCTTGGAGATTTGGTTGATTTGAACCAATTCAATCTCAGCAGCACGTCTCTCTACAATTTCCAAATCCCTCAGTACCCTCCTTAGTAGTCCCTGTTACAACTGAGAGGTTATCCACTTTTTCAGACATTAAATCATCAGAAAATGGAAAGTTTAGAGCATTTTATATTTCACTATCTGTGTATTGTAATTCCCCTTTATTGTACATGCGACCCTTCACTTCCTCCTTGACTGTTATTTTACTCCTAAAATACTGAAAGAATGTCTTTGGCTACAATATTTCTCTTTAACTGTCTTTTAGAGACCTCATATCTTTCCTAATGGTTGCTCTCAAATGCACTACTGTTAGCATTGGGGTTATTCATCTTAAATGACTTATTCAGTTGTTCTTTTTTTTCCTTTGCAGCTTCTTTTCTTCCTCCTTATTTACCCACTCCAGAGATTTTATTAATTACTTTGAATCCATCGTGCATCATATGTAAAATGTTTAACTTCTTTCTGCTAACAAATCACAGTTACTTTTGCCTGTTTCTTGCTAGGACACTGACTTGTCGGCTACTAAAAAAGCTTTCTCCACCCTCTACCCCACAAACCCAAAGGTTGGAGTAAGATTGGAGTAACACCTGCTGTTGTGTGAATTACAAAACAAACAAAAAACACCCTTGTAAAGAGAAAAAAAAACATTAAAAACTATTAAACTGCTTCTCTGCTCCTTAATAGCTACCAAAAAAACCCCAAAGTGTTTAGGAGCAAAAGTCATATTTAATGCACACTCACATAGAAGGAGCACAGACTAGCACAGAACACACAGCCTTTGTCACTTTATGATTTAAGAATGATGTCAACATGTCAGTCTAAGTTGTTTCTTCAATCCACCGCTTCAATGTGTAATCCAAAGGTTTGACGTTTCATCCAGATACTTCTTTAAGGATGTCACAAGAAACTTAGAAGAACTGAAGAGATGTTTAAAGCTGGCAAATGTGATAAAAGAATTTTGGAAGACCTGGGTGTTCATCAATGCATAGAAAGCCATACTGTCTACAAAAATGGAGGAAACCTACTACTGGAATGGGCAACCCACAAAGATCACAGCATGAAAGCAGAGTTGAATAGGAACCCAGACAGGCAGAGCAAAGGGCCTGCAGAAATCTCTGGGACTTGAGAAAGTCTCTGTCCATGTGTTCTTATGGAGAAAAACGTAAGAATGTAGTTTACAGAAGGACAACACCAAGGAGATCAATGCAATCTAGCAAAACCATCATTGCACATCTTAAAACTTGTAAAAGATCATCATGATGTTCCAGAACAGACAATGTTCTATGAATGAATGAGACAAAAGTTGAAGTCTTTGGTCAAAACATGCAACACCATGTTTGGAGGTAATACAAAAGTGGACATTGATACTAAAGACTCAAGGTGAATGGAGCATCATGGTTTGGCCTGCATGTTTCTTCATGGCCTGGAACACTTGACATGATCAATGGTCACTGAATTGAAAATATTATAAAGAAATCTGATGGAAAAATATCAGGATAGTAGAAGCTGAACAAAAGTTGAGTGACGACACAGGATAATGAGCCCAAACACACAAAGAAATCAAAAACAGAAAGGGTTAAACATACAGTAACTGGTGTTCTGGAATGGCCAATGAGAGACACGAGATGCTGTGGCCTGACCTAAAGCGAACTGATCAGAAAAGGGCTCTCAGGGATGAAGGAACAGAAAAGGTTTGGAATGAAGGAATGAATTAAAATTCATTGCTGATCAGTAGCTACAAAAAGTTTTGTTTAGGTCATTACTGTTAAAGAAGGGTCAACCAGTCTGTAAAGATAGGAGGGTCATGGAGTGGACTGTGAATGTTTAAACCAGTGTTTCCCAAACTCGGTCCTGGTGAACCCCTGTGGCTGCAGGTTTTTGTTCCAACCAGCTTTTTAATTGAACTCCTGGGCCAGTTAAGTGAACTGATATTTCCCAAGTTCTGTGTTTAGGGAACAATACAGAAATTAGAAAACTAAGTTAGCTTAAAAAAAATAATAAATAAAATGTACCAAGCAGTTATATAGGAATAATGTTTTTTTTTTTTCTTTTTAGCAGTATTTTCATCTTGATTTTCATTCTATTTTTCTAGGTCTTCTAATTGTTTAACTAATCCATTATTTACTCATTAGTGGGTCAGTTGCTAAAGTACTTGCAGCCTTTGATTATTTAGTGTTGTTTGCCTGCATGTCTGTTCTGTTCGTTTTAAATTGTCATTAATAAGATACAACAAAGGGGGAAAAACTGCACGGAGAAAGGGCAAAGTATGACGAAATCAACAAAAGAGACTTATGCATTTAAATCTACAGCAAAAGCAGAAATACTTCAAAATGTCTAATAAATGTAAAAATCATGCTGCTATGCTTTTCTGAATGTCGAATAAAAGAAAAGAATAAAAAACAGCTAAATAAATGAGATCAGTGCTATCAGGTGTTGTCACTGATTAGGAATCCGGTTGGAACAAAAACCTGCAGCCACATGGGTTCACCAGGACCGAGTTTGGGAAACACTGGTTTAAACGATGTGTTCAGGACTGACAAGAAGCCGTCCAATTGTTTGTGTGTTATTACAGTAGTTTAGGACAACTGAAGCTGTCTGTAATTGGAGCTTAGTTGAAGATTGGACCACATTGTTAAGAGGAATTAATATGGATACCCAGGAAATTCCAGAGGGATCAATATCTTTGTCTTGCTCTTGGACATTTGTATAGCACTCTTTTATCGAGGATAGGCCGAGGACTTTTGCATAAAGTCACTATCATGGAAGAATAGCAAATTGCTAAACCTCACATAACAATAGATGAAATCTCACACTAAATTCAAACACACAATAAAATAAAGTATTTTCACTCTATTTCTATGTTTCTCAAAAAAATCACAAGACCCAACTTTTCAAGCTCATAAACCCAACCCTAAATCTTACATATTTTTATTTTGCACTTACTTTTTCCAGACTTCTTTGAATGTGGTTGCATATTTTTCTGAGCTCTAACAGATGTATTTTCCTCAGCCCTCTTTGGTTCAGACTCTAATGATTCAGACTTCACATTGACAGAAGGCTCTGGAGATGAACAGTGTCTGCTATGAGAAGAGTCTAACCTGGTCACCACTCCATCTTGACACCCATCATCAAGGTGGTCTTCTTTTACACTGTCCAGATTTGTATGGTTATGTGTCTCAATACTGACGGACTTCTCTTCTGGTTCTTCTTTAATGCCCACTGGCTGCAGTTCATTGTTCTCCTCCTTGATGCTCAGACTTTCCTGTTTAAGGTAGATGGACTTCCACTCACAGTCCTCCTCGTTAATATTTACAGTTTTCTCCATGATATTTGCGTCCACATCACAGGTGTCCTGTTTCACAACCATTGAGATGTTCCAGCAAACAGCAGCTTTTTCTTTTTCTCTGTGAAAAGAAAAGGAATCAAGTTCATTAAAACATTGTCTTATGTTGTTAATACAAACTGAAGCTTCTGGATTGGTATACAGTAGTTTGATCCATGCATAAATATTCAGGCCAAACCCAAATTTCTCCAATGCAGTGAACAGGTAGTTCCATTCAATCATATCAAATGCTTTTTCTGCATCTAATGATAGTAATATCTCTGGGGTGTTTGATTTTGCTGGTGAATATATAACATTAAACAAGCGTCGGAGATTGGAAGATAGGTGTCGGCCTTTAATAAATCCAGTTTGATCCTGTGATATTACCGAGGGCAGCACTTTCTCCATCTTTCTAGCTAGAATTTTTGAGAGTATCTTAACATCATTATTCAGGAGTGAAATTGGTCTGTATGATGCACATTGTAACAAGTCCTTATTTTGTTTAGGAAAGACAGTGATTAATGCTTGACGAAATGTTTGAGGTAGTATTTGGTTGTCTCTAGCTTCTGTAAATGTTGCCAATAAGAGGGGAGCTAGCTGAGTGGAGAATTTCTTATAAAATTCTATGGGGTAACCATCAGGGCCTGCTGATTTCCGGCTTTGAAGTGACTTTATAGCATCTAGTAATTCTGTTAGCGTCAGAGGTTTATCCAGTTACTCAGCACTTAAAGCATCTATTTGTGGTGTCTGTAATGTATCCAGAAATGCATTAGATTGTGTGTTGTCTTCTTTGAACTCAGTAGAATATAAGGATTTATAATAATCTCTAAATGTGTGCATTATATTTTTATGGTCAATAATTTCTTCTCCATTCGTGTTGGTGACTACTGGTATTGCATTGCGAACTTCTTGTTTGTGAATTTCATTTGCTAAAAGCTTATTAGCTTTTTCTCCGTGTTCATAGTAATGATGTCTTGACTTATAAATAAGTTGTTCAGTTTCTTTAGTTGTTAAAATGTTAAGTTCTGTATGCAGGGCCTGCCTTTTCCTGTGAAGAGCTTCACTTGGATGCCTGGCTTGTTCTTCATCTTTTCTAGTAATTTCACTTCTTAGCTCTGACACTTTCTTGGTTTCTAATTTATTTCTGTGGGAAAAATATGAAATAATCTGTCCTCTTAAGAAGGCCTTTAGAGTTTCCCAGAGTGTTACTGCAGAAACGTCTTTTGGCGTGTTTGTCTCTAGGAAGAAGCTGATTTGTTTGGATATAAATTCTGTGCAGTTCTCGTCTGCCAATAGAAGAGGGTTAAGACGCCATCAGCGAGGTGAGTGTGAGGGGCTTAATGATTTTAGCTCCAAGAATAGAGGGGCATGGTCGGAGATAACAATTGTGTCGTATTTGCACAATTTAATCGTAGGCAGGAAATTATTATCTATAAAAAAAATAATCAATTCTTGAGTAGCTATAATGCACTGGTGAGTAGAACAAATATGTTCTTGAGTTTGGGTTAAGAAACCTCCAGGGGTCTGATAAGTTGTGGTTATTTAAAAATTGTGTAATTGTCTTTGCAGTGTTAGATGTTGTCCCCCCGTCACAGGAGTCCTATCTAAGAGTGGATTTAAAACACAAATAAAGTCCCCAGCCATTATAATTTTATGAGTGTTCACATTGGGAATGGATGCAAATAGATTTTGCATGAATTCTTTATCATCGACATTGGGTGCATAAACATTTATCAAAATCATTTTACTGTTAAATAAGTTGCCCATGAGCATCACATATCTCCCTTCAGGGTCCGAAACTATATCTGATGCTACAAAAGGAACTGTTCTATGTATGAGAATTCCCACCCCTCTAGGTTTTCTTTATAAAGCATTTGCTCAGACTACTTTAAGCTAGAATGTGGTACCAGACAAGGATGTCCCTTGTCACCACTGCTGTTTGCAATCGCCATTGAACCACTGGCGGTTCACTGTCGAAATTCTTATCAGATAAAGGGGATTATCAGAGAAGGACTGGAACAGAAAATTTCTCTATATGCAGATGATATGGCTTTATACATACCAGACCCAGAAAACACTGTTCCTGCAGTTCTAACAGCACTAACAGAATTTCAAACGATATCCAGACTCAGAATTAATCTGAATAAAAGTATACTCTTTCCAGTGAATTCACAAGCATATAATATTAGATTGGACACCCTACCTTTTACCATAGCAGATCAGTTTAAATACCTAGGGGTAAAGATCACAAGTAAACATAAAGCTCTTTATCAACAAAATTTTGCCATCTGTATGGAAAAAATTAAGCAAGACTTGCATAGATTGTCTACCATCTATGCAAGACTACCTAATTTTCAGTTTTATTACTGGGCAGCAAACATAAAAGCAATAAAAACTTAGACACAAAAAAATGAACATACACAGGCTTGGCTCGCAATAGAAATAAAATCCTGTAGTACTTCTTTATACTCCCTGCTCTGCTCTCCAATAAATGCAAGTTATCGTAAATATACTAATAACCCAATTGTGCTTTACTCACTCAGAATATGGAACCAACTTAGAAAGGATTTTAAGATGGAAAATCTTTTATCCGCGGCACCTCTGCAAGAGAACCACCTCTTTCAACCCTCGCAAACATATCCAGTTTTTAATACCTGGAAAAGTTTTGGGATTAAAACGCTCAAAGATCTATATATAGACAACATATTTGCATCTTTTGAACAATTATGTTCCAAATTCAACCTCCCAGCTACACATTTCTTTCACTATCTTCAAATTAGAAATTTTGTTAAACAGAAACTGCCCGATTTTCCTCACCTCGTACCCTCCACCACGCTGTAAAAAATACTGCTCAATTTCAAGGAATTAAACACCATTTCCGCATCATATAAAATACTATTAGAGTCCCTACCTTTCAAAGACCCAAGAGGACATTGGGAAGAAGATCTCAATCAATATATCAGAAAAGTAGTGGAAAACAGCAATGCAGAGACTTCACTCGAGCTCCATATGCGCAAAGCATACAATTATTCAACTCAAAATTATATATTGAGCTCATCTGTCTCATTTAAAACTGTCCAAAATGTTTCCAGGGCAAGATCCAACCTGCAAACACTGCAACCAAGCTCCTGCCTCACTGGGTCACATGTTCTGGGCCTGCACCAAACTAACATCATTTTGGACCAAAATTTTTAAGTGCCTTCCAGACAGCCTTGGGGTTTGATTTGTCTTCAATTTTTTTTTCTTTTTGTTATAAATTGATCTATTTGTATGGAATGATTACAATAAAATTAATAAATAAAATTAAAAAAAAGACAACATTGTCTTATGTCTAAAGACACTTGAACATCATTTTAGAACAGGCTCTATGTTATGGGTTATGTAAAGTTAGACAGTTTGTAGCATGCTGACAGTAACTCAAAGCTCTTTGTTTCAGATTATCAGATATGAAACAATCTTGGGAGTGGAGTGAAGGTCCAACAGACTCTGAAACAAGAAGACCATCTTACACAGTTGTGGGTCAGCAGTATTCACTAGAATTAAACATACAGTGCTGCTGGGGTCCCAGAACTGTCTTATCAGTTTATATTAATAATAATAATACATTTTACTTAATAGGCGCCTTTCTTAGCACTCAAGGTCACCTTACAATAAAGTTAAACAACATTAGTAAAATTAAAACAAGAGAATGATAAATCAAAAAGCAATAATTAGTAAACAAACAAAGATAACTGACAGTAACAGTGCAAAATTTGCAATTGGTACGCCAGTTTGAAAAGATAAGTTTTGAGGGTAGTTTTAAAATGTGTTATTGAATCGAGCTGACAATTATAAGAGGGAAGAGAATTCCCGAGTTGAGGTGCACTATGAGAGACGCTCGAGCTCCCATAGCACTGAGTCTGATGTGTGGTACAGAAAGTCGAGCTGCAGATGAGGATCTGTGTGAGCGAGAGGAGTGTCAGTCTGGAGGAGATCAGTGAGGTTGTGGAGAGCTTTAAACGTTAAGAGCGGTATTTAGTATTGTATTCTGTAGTTAACAGGGAGCCAGTGAAGTTGAGAGAGAAGAGGTATAATTTGTTGAGTGGATTTAGAACAGAAGGTTATTATCCTGGCAGCAGAATTTTGAAGAAGTTGTAAGCAATGGATACGTTTTTGTGGGATTCCAGATAGAATAGCATTACAGTAATCTATACGTGAGGTGACTCAGCATTAACCAATACTTCAATACTGTGTTGTGTAAGATCAGGACGTAGTCTAGAAATGTTTCAAAGATGGAAGAAGGCAGTCCGAGAAATGTTACTTGTATGGAAGGAATTATTTAATTATTATTACTTAATAATTGCCAATAATAATTTATAAATGGATACAAATAATTGCATTTAAACGATTCGCCAAAATCTGTTGTATGTAAATGATATTGATGAAGGTTTGTACAAGTAGGCACACAGGATTGTGTTAAGAAACAGAAAAGTCAGGAGGGAGGAGATGAAAGATGAACTTAACTTTGCTGAAATGCGCAGCTGCAACAGGAGAAGACAAGCACGTGAAATAAGGGGTTTGTTAGCTTAGGCTGACAGGTGTAACTGATGGTGCATAACTTCTGTTTTTGTTAGTAGGTTTGACAAACCTTTTCAATTCATTAAAGGCCACCAGTCCCCTCTTTACCCACTGAATCAATCATAACTTTTGATTGTGCTATCAGATTTAATAAAACCACCTTGTTGTCACTAAAAGTTATAAAGTGTATTGTTCTGTTAAACTGTGACCATCCCTTCTCAATTAGTAAACAACTGATCTGCACCGCCATAACAGGGATGGATGAGTGTTGTGATAAAAGTAAAAACTGTTTTAACCCCATAAGAAAGGGCAGAGCGGGCTCTTTTCAATTAGGAGGCCGCGTTCCTTCAATGTGGGAAGTGACATAATTCACATCTTCTATCACATTGTGATGAGCAGTGTGATTTTCTACATTGTAGTGTGCTGAGCTGTGTACATCATGTCAAGAGAGTCCAACTGAATGAACAGGCTAATTAAAAGGGCAAGATCAGTCATGGGACTGAGGAGGGAATTAAAACAAAACTGAGTGCCATTATGAACAATGCTACACATCCTCTCTCTCAAACAGTAAAATGGAGTTCTTTTAAATTATTCCGCGTAAGTGTGTCGAGAAACACTACGGAGCTCCTTTATACCAACAGAAATACATCTGAATAATACCTCGCACTGACTGTGACAGCCAATTCAGAACTTTTCTTTCTTTTAATTTTTCTTGCTTCATAGTCATTCTGGTGTGTATTCAGACCAAAGTGTGTGTGTATGTTTATTTACTTATTTATCTACCTTTTTTATTTTTTAAAGAATTTCTGTAACTTCTACCTTATGAAAAATAAAGTTCCACTAAGTCTTTTCTATCTATTGCTGATCATTGGATCTTCTTAATCTGTTTGTTTAAATTGACACACATTTTTAATTTTATTGGGTACAACTTCAGAAGAGTGACTTTGATACAACACATATGCCACTTGAGCCAGTTAGTGAGGGAGGTCGTGGTGGTCAGCTTAATAATTAGGGAGTTTGGTAACAGGTGGACACACAGGTGACATCGCCGAGTGGAGGTGAGACATGTGCTGGTATTTCTTATGAGGGCAGCATTTAGTGTGTGAGGTAATTACTGTGGGCGGCACGGTGGCGCAGTGGGTAGCGCTGCTGCCTCGCAGTTGGGAGATCTGGGGACCTGGGTTCGATTCCTGGGTCATTCCCTGCGTGGAGTTTGCATGTTCTCCCCATGTCGGCGTGGGTTTCCTCCGGGCGCTCCGGTTTCCTCCCACAGTCCAAAGACATGCAGGTTAGGTGGATTAGCGATTCTAAATTGGCCCTAGTGTGTGCTTGGTGTGTGGGTGTGTTTGTGTGTGTCCTGCGGTGGGTTGGCACCCTGCCCGGGATTGTTTCCTGCCTTGTGCCCTGTGTTGGCTGGGATTGGCTCCAGCAGACCCCCCGTGACCCTGTGTTCGGATTCAGCGGGTTGGAAAATGGATGGATGGATGGTAATTACTGTGCTGCGAGAAAGACACCCACCGTGTGGACTGACTGAGGGGGCAGGAGAGGTAAACATTTGAGATGGTGGTGGTTTTTAAATTGATTTTATGATCTTGGGTTTACTTTGTTTTAGCAGGTAGATCTTGCTGATTGAGATCTAAAGCTGGTGCTGTGATTGTCTCAGTGAACACTGAAGAGGTAAATCTTAGCCCTACATAATAATTAATCCACAAATCAATTACTGAAAATCAATATGCTTTTTTATCTTATGTTTAACAGTGGCTGTTGTTGGCCTTTGTTTCCTCAAACTGTGATTATTTATTGAATTAATGTATTTACCAGCTTTCTGCTGGTCAGTTGAAGGTGGCATTTAGAGTTGTAAATCAATCTGCACCACTTTTTCCTTAATCTTTGTCAAATGAGCTTGGAATGTAGGAATATACAGTAAGTAATCAAAATGTAGAGTAGGATGTGGCAACTGTGTGACAGGATGATGTGAAGTAGAAAATGGACTTGAAAACACGAAGTGAACACGAGACACACACACAAATGATTGAATAGAAAAGACATGCAGGCCGCCACAGGGGGACTGACTTGAGTAAAGTTTGGCGGTGGGCTGGAGGTCGCGCTGCTCGCCCCTCACTTAAATCGTGTGCAGTAACTCCAAGATGAGCGAATGAGAACTTACACATCCATAAAACGTTATCTCCAAACCCCAAGCACTTATCTTTGTTTGTCTCTCCGTGTTCAAATTCTCAATGTGAAGACTTTTCAGCGAGACGTTGCACTCTCAACCTTACAGTTTTTATATAACTTAATATGAATCGATTTACACTCATCACCATACTTTAATAATTGTTGTAATGTTAATTTACCCATTCCTAGAGATTTAAAATGTTGAACTTGATGTAATTTACATGCCACATACCCTAATAATACACGTTCTACAGTCTCTAGTTGATTACGTGATCTACACACTCCAGACTGGTGCTGCTTTGTCTTGAATTGTGTATAATTTAACCTAATATGCCCAATCCCGATGCATGTTAATATCATTTCTTCTCTTCTTGTTCTGCCCCCTTTTCCTACGAATCTAACTCTGCTTTCTACTCTGTACATATGCCTTCCCTTACTGTCAGTGTCCCACATGATCTGCGACATCTCATCGATTTTCAGTCGTGTCAGACTGTTAACTTCGGATTTACTGAATGTTAATTCTAATTCAATAATACAAGATGTTTAGTTGCTTTTATTGCCAAATCATCCACAATTTTGTTTCCTTTGACTCCTTTATGTGCTGGGACCCGTAAAAAACTAGCATATCAACTTAAATGATCTAACTGATATAATATTTGAAGTACTGTGGCAGATCAGTTTGATTTTGCTCTGCTATACAGTTTAAGCAAAAGAAGATTAAGAGGTGACGTGATTGAAGTGTTTAAAATTATGAAGGGAATTAGTACAGTGGATCAAGACTTTAAAATGAGTTCATCAAGAACACGGGGTCACAGTTGGAAACTTGTTAAGGGTAAATTTCGCACAAACATTAGAAAGTTTTTCTTTACACAAAGAACGATAGACACTTGGAATAAGCTACCAAGTAGTGTGGTAGACAGTAAGACTTTAGGGACTTTCAAAACTCGACTTGATGTTATTTTAGAAGATTTAAGTGGATAGGACTGGCGCTTTGTTGGGCTGAATGGCCTGTTCTCGTCTAGAGTGTTCTAGTGTTCTACACCGCAAATTTCAAAGATGTCCACCCGGAGCACATCAGAGAGGATGAGAGACACAGCGCAGATCAGTCACCGGCACACACACACACGGGACACTCCAAGGTGAGCGCTGTTAGTATTCATTGATCCAAACTCTGTAGTTGAAATACTGTACTGTGCATGTAAAGTGTAATGTGACTAAACGTACATGCTGCACAACTAAATACAGCAGTCATTCAACATGAAACAGCGCCTGGACATCACTTTACATGCCTTGTGGATGAAAAGAAAACCCAGCGAGTTTTACGGAGGTTGACATTAAAGTCCACTTGAGTGCAAACGCTAAAGAGCAGTGCAGATTAACACAGCATTCTTTGTGAATTCAAGGTGGTGCAACTCTGGACATGTAAATGTCAAAATCTCCACTCGCTGCAGGGACATCAAACTGTTGCCCGTAAGTCTGTGTCCCTATTACTTGCCCAGAGAGTTTGAACACATCATTGTTGTTATTGTTTACATCCCTCCTCGGGTGGACGTGGGGATAATAATAATAATAAATAATAATAATAGATTCATCCATTCCGCTGTTGCTAAACTACAAACACAGCACCCCAATGCACTTGTGCTAATCTCTGGAGATTTCAACCATGCGACGCTGGACAAAACATTACCTGCCTTCTCCCAGTATGTGGATTGTAACACCCAGAGAAATAGGACTATTGACATAATGTATGCAAAAGTTAAAGATGCATACAGCGCCACCCCGCTGCCTGCGCTTGGGAAAGCAGATCATAACCTGGTCCTGCTTCAGCCTCACTGCAAACCAAGAGTGAGAGTCCTACCTACAACCACACGCTCATTCAGGAAGTGGTCCTCTGAAACTGAGCAGGCTCTGAGAGACTGCTTTGGAACTATGGACTGGAATATCCTGCAGGGGTCACATAGTGAGAACATTGAGGACGTTGTTGACTGCACTACTGACTACATCAACTTCTGTATGGACATTGTACTGTAGTTCCAGTAAGAACAGTATGCTGCTATGCTAACAACAAGCCATGGATTACAAGTGATATCAAGGGCCTTTTGAACGAGAAGAAAAGGTCTTTTAAAGGCGGTGATCAGCATGAGCTCAAGCGCGTGCAGAAGGAACTCCGAGTGCAGCTCAGGGTGGTGAAGGAGCAGTACAAGAGAAAACTGGAGCAAAAGTTGCAGAATAACAGCATGAAGGAAGTGTGGGATGGGATGAAGATCATCACTGGCTGCAGCTCAAAGCGGGGTGCCACCATCGAGAGAGATGTGGAGAGAGCAAACCAGATGAACAACTTTTTTAACAGGTTTGACCATCCTAACCCACTCTCACCCCGGAGTACTGCACCCTCCACCCATCCTTCTGCTGATACCAGCATAAGAGAGAGTTTCCCTCCACCCACAATTACAGCAGCCCAGGTAAGCAGAGTGCTGAGGAGACTTTGTGCCAGCAAAGCAGCAGGTCCAGATGGTGCATGACTGCTGAAGGCCTGTGCGTTGGAGCTGGGGAGTCCTCTACAGCGCATCTTCAACCTCAGCCTAGAACAGGGGAGAGTCCCAAAGCTTTGGAAAACATCTTGTATCACCCCAGTCTCAAAGGTATCACATCCTAGTGAGCTGAACGACTTCCGGCCTGACGCTCTGACGTCACATGTGATGAAGACTATGGAGGGGCTGCTGCTTCACCACCTAAGGCCACAGGTCTGCCACGCCCTCGACCCTCGGCAGTTCGCATACCAGGAGAAGTGGGAGCAGAGGATGCCATCATCTATATGCTACACCGATTCCTCTCCCACTTGGACAGAGGCAGTGATGCTGTAAGAATTATGTTTCTAGACTTCTCTAGCGCCTTCAGCAGCATCCAACCTCTGCTCCTTAGGGACAAGGTGACAGAGATGGGAGTAGATTCATACCTGGTGGTATGGATTGTGGACTATCTTACAGACAGACCTCAGTATGTGCATCTCGGGAACCACAGGTCTGACATTGTGGTCAGCAGCACAGGAGCGCCGCAGGGGACTGTAATTTCTACGGTCCTGTTCAGCCTATATATATCAAACTTCCAATACAACTCGGAGTCCTGTCACATGCAAAAGTTCGCTGATAACACTGGAGGATTATAGGAACCTAATGAAGGACTTTGTTAAATGGTGCGACTCAAACCACCTACAACTGAACACCAGCAAAACCAAAGAGCTGGTGGTGGATTTTAGGAGGACAATGCCCCTCATGGACCCCGTGATCATCAGAGGTGACTGTGTGTAGAGGGTGCAGACCTATAAATACCTGTGAGGGCAGCTGGATGATAAATTGGACTGGACTGCCAATACTATGCTCTGTGCAAGAGAGGACAGAGCTGACCATACTTCCTTCGAAGGCTGGCGTCCCTCAACATCTACAATAAGATGCTGCAGATGTTCTATCAGACGGTTGTGGAAGGCGCCCTCTTCTATGTGGTGGTGTGCTGGGTAGGCAGTATAAAAAAGAGGGACACCTCACGCCGGGATAAACTGATGAGGAAGGCAGGCTCCATTGCAGGCACGGAGCTGGACAGTTTGACATCTGTGGCGGAGTTGACGGGCGCTGAGCAGGCTCCTGTCAATCATGGAGAATCCACGGCATCCACTGAACAGTATTATCTCCAGACAGAGGAGCAGCTTCAGCGACAGACTGCTGTCACTTTCCTGCTCCACTGACAAACTGAGGAGGTCATTCCTCCCCCACACTATGCGATTCTTCAATTCCACCCTGAGGGGGTAAACGTTAACATTATACAAAGTTACTGTCTGTGAAACCTGCATTTTTATCACTCTTTAATTTAATATTTTTTTTATGAGTATGCTGCTGCTGGATTATTAATCCCCAAGTGGAAATTCGCATAAAGTATCTATCTGGACATGCTATCAGAAAAGCCTATGCCTTTACCAGTCACATCCCTCCTTCACGAACACATCTTCAAGGTCCGAATAGGCGATCAGTAAAAGTCGTCTTAGTCACAGCACAGTATAATAACAAAACATTTCCTTAAATAAAAATGATGGTTCTCCAGTCTCTATCATTCCTAACCAATCTTCCTGTTACAGGAGCACAATCCCAGTCACCCACACAATTACCGTGTACCCCACCCCCCCAAATCAATCAATGAAAGAACAAATTCAAAGTGATTACTTTAATATTTAATCATTTAAACCCATCAACCTGCAATCATTAGCCATAGCAACAATTGAAATTGTCAGTCAAACGTTTTAATTTGTTACTCATGTGAAACAAGAGGCGTTTACTTTTGATAAATCTTTACAAATCAATGAAAAGAGACAAAGTGGTGGGGTTATTTATGAGAAGAGAGCATGAAAGTGAGGGAGGAGTTGTGATCCGTAATACTAAAGCTCTTCTTTGCAGTATTAAGCATTCTACCAATCAGCATTTATAAGAGGTATAATTTAGAGTTGTGTTTCTTGACCCTAAGTATTATTCAGGGACAATCATTTAAAATGTACAGTTTCACTGTAAAAGTATTAAATTTTGTATCCGAGTAGTTGGAGACACTGATGTCATTATAAATGAGGACTGGCCTCGGTGTAAGAAATATGGGTGAGATAAAATCCAAACGACAGTAGACACGATCAGATGTCTGGCCACGGAAGGTGCCGCTATTAACTCCACAGTGGTACAACTTTGCTTTTGTAAACTCTCCTTCCCAAATATCGAAGTACGGATTAACTTCAAATGTAATCTGAATTCAGAAAGTACTTTAATTCCTCTTTCTGTGGTTTGTAAACAAAATTAAATACATACAGTACGTCACAACATTACATACAAATACACCTTTTAAATACTCTGCACGTGTAAGTTTAACAAACATTTGAACCTCTTTATATCAAATTATCTATAATAGACTTACTCTTCCGCAAGGACGCACAGCATTAATGGCTCAAGTGATAAAAGAAAAGGACAAACTATTCTCACAACGTGCAGCAAGTAAACAAAGGAAAAAATGACTTACGAAGCCTGAACTATCACCCGGAAATATATGAAAGAAAAGTTCTACAAGTGTTTCTAATGTTCTGCCATTAGAGGTCACAATTTAACCTGGCAAAGGACTTTCTGACAGTCATACTGAATTTATATTGTAGATAAATGTAACATAAACTACTGTCCAGTATGCTTAAATGTGTGTTTTCATTTCTGATTGCTGTACAGCACTTCCCTTTAAGGACAAATCACAATCAATTGATTTAAGCCAAGCAGCGCCTTCCAGCCATCCAACATGACAGTGTGAACCTTCATTGTTATAGATGAGCGCTTCATTGAAGTATCGTTTAAAGTTACTGTTTAGTATAACAGATGGCTTACTTAATTTTTAAATCAATCCGGAAATGCACACACTTACCTCTTAAATTATATAGTGCATTGCTAACATTTACAGTGTTCATTTTTGAAAGTCGTAATTTTTACTCGTCCCCGTTATTATGCATTATAATTCTTCAGTGTCGCATATTATTCGTCACTACTCACGAGTTCCGCTTCATTGACATTTTGCCTCTTATGCTGTAAATGAAAACATTTTAAAGGGAGAGTTTATTGAACTGACTGTAGCACACTTTTGATCTTCTTAAAATTATGCAATTTTTGTGATACTGACAATTATTAGATCAAAAATCAATGAGTCTGTGAGTTTGTGTGGAATGTGTTTTATTTATTTATAAAGCACTTTAAAAACAACCTCAAGGCTGACCAAAGTGCTGTACAAAGAAAAACAACACATAAACACATAAGAGCTGAAGACATTCTTAATAGAAAGTATAAAAAGTATACAAATAGCCAACATATTATACAGGGTTAAAAGCCAGAGAGTAAAAATGTGTTTTTAAAAAGGATTTAAAGGCAGCTAGCGAAGGAGCCTGCCTAACATGCAATGGCAAATCGTTCCAGAGTTTTGGGGCTGCAACTGAAAAAGCTCGCTCACCTCGGAGTTTGCATCGTGCCCTGGGAATGCGTAAAAGCATCTGGTCTGCTGACCTGAGGGAGCGAGATGGTACGTAAGGGTGCAGCAGTTCCGACAAATAAAGAGGGACACACCCATTAAGAGATTTAAAAACAAATACAAGGATCTTAAAATGGATTCGAAAACGAATTGGAAGCCAGTGGAGGGAAGCCAAAATCGGGGTAACATGCTCATGCTTTCTTGTGCCAGTTAAAAATGGAGCAGCAGCGTTTTGCACCAGCTGTAGGTGAGCCATGGAGGCCTGGCTAATTCCAAAAAGAAGTGCATTGCAGTAATCTAGACGAGATGTTATAAAAGCATGTATCACTGTTTCAAGGTTGCGCTTAGACAACACAGGCTTGATTTTTGACAGCCGCCTCAACTGGAAAAAGCAAGATTTTACCACTGCATTCACATGGCTATCAAGTTTAAAAGTGGAGTCCATTTTTACACCTAAATTTGTGATCATGGATTTCTCAAATTGAGCCACAGTGGAAAGGTCGATGCAAGGGGTCCCGCTGGTGCTATTGGGCCTAAATAGCATGACTTCTGTTTTGTTCTCATTAAAATTTAGAAAATTTAGTGCCATCCAACTCCTTATGTCAGTAAGGCAATCAAGCAGGGGCTGGACAGAACATGGACCATGGCGCTTCAGTGGGAAAAACACCTGACAGTCATCTGCATAAAGATGAAAGGAAATACCGTGTTTCCGAAAAATAGCGCCGAGTGGCAGCAGGTACAAGGAGAACAGAAGAGGTCCCAGGATGGAGCCCTGTGGTACCCCCCAGGGGAGGGCAACAGAGGTGGAAGTAAAATCATCAATACTGACACAAAAACTTCTATCTGAAAGATAGGACCTAAACCTGTGATGCCCACCCACTGCTCCAGCCTAGAGATGAGGATCTCATGGTCTATCGTGTCAAATGCAGCTGTTAAATCCAAAAACATAAGTAGTACACAGTCACCAGAGTCCACTGTCAAAAGAATATCATTAAAAACCCTTAACAGAGAGGACTCAGTGCTGTGGTGAGTTTTAAACCCAGACTCGAACACTTCCAGAATTGCATGTTTGTCCAGAAAGGACTTCAGTTGGGTATAGATGACTTTTTCCAAGAGTTTGGACAAAAAAGGTAGCTTGGAAATAGGCCTGAAGTTAGACATAACAGAATGGTCCAGACCCGTTTTTTTCAGCAGTGGTTGCACGACAGCATGTTTAAAATTTTTAGGCACCACACTAGAGGTTAAACTACTATTAATAATAGTAAGAATAGAAGGACCCAAGGTAGAAAAGATTTCCTTAAAAAGTTGAGGAGGAACAACATCAAGGGGGGAGCCAGATGGCTTCATACTGAAAACCAGCGGGTTTAAAAAGGACAAAGTGACAGGCTCAAAGTGGTCAAACACAGCCAAACAGGGTATTAAAATGGATGGATCATGAGAAGGTGGTGAAATGAGGGCCCTAGTGCTTACAACCTTCTTCAAGAAAAAGTAAAGAAAATGTTGTAATGAAAAGTGTTGTAATTGTTTTCGTGACATCACCTCAGTACAGAGAGTGTGTGACGTTAACAATGCATTCAGTCCTAAATGATAACTCAACAAGTGGGGCGAACATGGAGGATGACCTCCCCAGGTATCTTAGGTACGACTGCGGGTGCCTGAAGGATGATGGGAGGAGTTCCGACCTCGGAAGACCTGGCTGCGCTGTAAGGATATCTATATTTGACATGATTGTAACAGGAACCTTTTTAAAATCCCTCTTCAAGGTTAAATTCCGTGTGTCAGAGTAAACTTACAATTTGGGTACTTTTCTAGAGAAAAGCCAAGCAAAATGACACCTTTTATTGGCTAACTAGAAAGATTACAATATGCAAGCTTTCGAGGCAACTCAGGCCCCTTCTTCAGGCAAGATGATTACATCTTGCCTGAAGAAGGGGCCTGAGTTGCCTCGAAAGCTTGCATATTGTAATCTTTCTAGTTAGCCAATAAAAGGTGTCATTTTGCTTGGCTTTTCTCTACATTCATAATGGCTAACACGGTACAACACCCTGGTACTTTTCTAGAAAAGGCCCTGCTAATTTCCGCATGACACCACATCGCATTTTGCACTGTCGTGGTATTGTCATGAATTATGAATTGCACTTTTTAAATAGATTATATCGTTATATTTTGATAAAGCCCGGGTGTTATCTTGCAAAAATGAAGTTGAATACTGTAATGAGAAAATCCGGTGTATGTTAACATTATATTTGTTAAATTCACACGCAAGTTTATACTGTCCACACATACCGGAAACAGCGTTTGACATAAACGGCACTGCATGGGGTTGGTCTGCCTGTTGCTGTCTCTGTATGTCGCCAATGTACTGTAATTGTTTACAGACATGTTTATTACACACCCTGACTTTCCACAGTCTGGCTAATATCTTTAATGAATGTGTGTAACATATTTTTGTCTTGCTGATCGGACATAAAACCGCAGTGAAAAGGCACATGGTGACCAGACAGTAAAGTGCCGCCATTAAGGGGGCGCATGAGAGCCCAACAGGTGCTCGTTGCTGCTGTTCTTCTACGCAGAGGCGCCGATAAGTTAGCAATATCAGATAGTCAAGTGCACTGCAGCAGGCTGTTTATTTTTATTTTTTGTTCCGACTGACTGCCAAAATGGAAGATTAAGACTTTAAAAACTGAAGGAAAATAAGGAGGACTTTTACAAGAAAGTGACGTAGATTTTTGTGGAGAAGGTTAGGCGCATGGACTTCATTTACAAATAAATGTAAGACCATAAACGGTTTTCAACTGTATAAAAATAGAAATGGGATCAGACTAAGAAAAAAAATTCCAATATTTAAAAACTAAATTTTAACCTTAAATAATATATTATTTTGTTTTTCTTGTTATCCTTTTTGTTGAATAGTCTGTAGTAAAATTGAAAGCATCAGAGTTAAAAGCTTTTAAAAACAACAAAATATTTCAGTTAAGGTCATAATTGAAATCCTTTTTTTTTTGTACACCACTCTATACATTCATTTGTATTGAATGAGTATGGAGTTTGGAACTTTAAAGGCAAATTTAGAACACATGGATGGGCAAATGCGCTCTCTCTGCTCTCTCACTGCTATAAATGTCACGTTACATCTTAGCCAAATATGTTCCTTATATGTGTGAGTAAAGAATGCTGATGAGATATGAAACATAACCAGTAGTCAATGTGCATTACGGACTACTCTTTTTGGGTTCTTACATTTGTAAATCTCACTCTGAAGGAGTCAGTGCCTCACCGCACTGTTGATGGCACTGATGCTGTTTTGAAGACATTTGTAATGAGTTCTGCAGCACACACTTTTACTTGCATTGGGTTTTGAAAATCAACAATACGTATCAGCTACAGATCTGAAAATCACTGACTACTAAAAACATTTAATGAGGAGGGTCTTGCTCACATGCTGTACTGTTGTGATGACCATCGGCTTTGTTAACTCTAACATGTGGTGTCTCTGACATGATCGACATGGGGTAGAAGAGAAGCTGCACGGTTACAATATGTGTGCTGCCTTAAGACAAATATGCTTATCACTTTACATAGACTAGACTCCACACCAAGAAACGTGGTATCAGGTAGGAATCTTTAATACTGTCTCTTGAATGTATTTATTAGCTTCTAGACAAGTAGAGTTTTTTTTTTATTTTATTGAAATCACACAAAATTCCATACAACTAGTTCAATTGTTACAAAAATAGGATTGAAAACTAATCAACCCTGACCCCTGAGAAAGACAGCATGGCCAGAAGTAAAACTTAAAGCTAGTAAAAATAATAATTTAATTTATTAATTCATACGTTTACTTAAGTAAAAAGTTCTGCACAGATTGTCTAAGTGAGTTAGTTTTTTTTTAAATTTCAAATAGTAT
This sequence comes from Erpetoichthys calabaricus, assembly GCF_900747795.2. NCBI lineage: Eukaryota > Metazoa > Chordata > Cladistia > Polypteriformes > Polypteridae > Erpetoichthys > Erpetoichthys calabaricus. Next base: position 4,405,663 of record NW_026261588.1, on the reverse strand, counting down.
AAACCATCAGTTACCCACAAAAAAAAAAAAAAAAACACCTATTTTGTTTTTTCTGTGCTCCATGCACTAGCCCTGCCTACGGGAACCGCAAGATTCGAACACATGTTGAAACACCACGCAGACGGAGGAGGGCCACTGCTTTTACTTTTTCAGCCAAAGAAGATTGGCGGCCTGGTTGACTAAGACTTGTCACTACCCGATCTGCGGTGCCTGCCTAATTTACAGGCGCATGCGCACAAAAACAATCTGAGCAGCACGCGTGTGCGCACACATGCGCAGAGCTTTACTATTACAACCTTGTCTGATAAGGGTTTTTTTTACTTTGCGACACGAGTCCCCATCCGATATGTCTCGCGCATGTGCTCTCTGCTTATTTAAAATTCATTTCACGATGCTGCCCGATTTGTTCTGCACCTATCTAATGTTTTACGACAAACGTCACTCGTCAGGTTTGAATTGTACTTGCGAGTCATTTTTGTGTCCATTTATCTCCGTCTGCAAGTGAACTTCTTACTGGAAAAGACGGCAACTTTTGAATTTTATAATGTCTTGGAAGAATATTTGTCATCTGAAAATTTTAACTCCATTCAAATGAAGAGGGAGCGAAATGAAATGCAACGTATGTCTGTGAACTTTATAATGGATGCATATAGCTTTTTGTAAGTATATCGTATTGATGAAAAGGCAATAAGGATTTTCATTTTTAGTTACAATATGACATTCGTAATCTCGTGGTTTAAATGTGAAAGTCGCAGCATTTTCTGTATTTGGGTTAATGGATGTCTTGGAAATGGAAATCTTTTACTTTTAATTATCTTGAAATGTGTTTCTTTAATTTTTGGGGAAACAGGCCACTTAAATTTTGAAAAAGCCTTTTCCAGAATTGACTGATCCCCATTAAAAACTTGCAAATGCTTTCCTGAGTAAAATCATGGAATAGAATGGATTTAAAATTTCCTCTAATAACCTTATTATTACATTACGATCATTTAGATTACAATTACCAGTTTTTAAGTTTGGCAACACTGGCTTGACTTCTGAATATAACAAGATGTTGTAGATTAACTGTCTTAATGCCAATGGGATTGCCTGAAGAATTTTAAATTAGGTTGTACTCAAAAAGAATACAGGCAGGTTTGTCAGGCAATCCGTAATGTCAAGTTGTGAATCGGCGTGCACAGTTCAGATCGAGCTGTGCCATAGAGTGGATTTTCTTGTTATTTTTTCATTAAGGGCATGTGGTGTGTGTCACTACCTGGTTCCTGTTGCCGGTCCGATCCGCACGTGCGTATTAAAAGGCTACGTCATCGCACACTTTACGGTGCTGCCCAATCTGTTTAACGCAGGGGTGTCGAACTCCGGGCCTGGAGGGCCGCAGTGGCTACAGGTTTTCATTCTAACCCTTTTCCTAATCAGTGAGTAGTTTTCACTGCTAATTAACTCCTTTTCCCATCATTTCAATAGCCCTGTTTTTAAGGAGTCAGTCCTTTGAATTGATTCCGTTCTTCATTAAATGGCAGCCAAACAGAAATGAGATGTGAAACGAGCCAACAGATGACCAGCTAAACTGGGATTTCAAACTCCAACCAATTTCACTCCAGTTTCTTAATGAGAAGCTGATTCTTGCTGTTAATTAAGCCCGTTATTTAATTCAATGGCTTATTGCTGCTCTCATTCTGCCACAGCAGACATTTCCAAATCTGTTGATTTTTCTGTTTTTTCTAAGAACATTGTCAAAATGTTTTGATGACCTGAGAGATCAACCTTACTGAGACCTTCACCTTAATTTATTTTCAGATATTGTGTGATGAGCACAGGTGAGCTGGTCATATGGTGGCTTGTTTGATGTCTCATTAATGTTTGGCTACTAATTAAGGAAAAAGAGACAAGGGGCCTGAGTCAAGTTAATTAAAACTAAAGCAAAAGAAGTTAATTAGCAGTAAAAATGGCTCACTAATGAAGAAGATGGTTAGAATGAAAACATGCAGCCACTGCGGCCCTCGAGGACCGGAGTTTGACACCTGTGGTTTAACGCATGCATGAACGCTTTACACCTTGCTGGGCTTTCAATACGCCTGCATGCGCAAATCAGGCAGGAACACAGATCGGGAAGCGACAGGGAAACCTTAGACTTTGAATCAGTGGTTGGAACTTTTAAGATTAACTGGCTCAGAGCTTGTTTGTCACAATCTGATTCCATGTGGTTTCATATACCCAGATCTATTTTTAAAAAAATTTGGAGGAATTGAGTTTCCATTAAAATGTGACTTTGAGATTAGTAAACTTCCTGTTATATTATCTAGTTTCCACAAACAGATCCTTTCTTTCTAGAAAATGATTTTTACAAACAACGTTTCTCCCCACGTCTACCCTATTGTACAACAGAGTGGTAACAGTTAATAGAAAGTCATTATTTAATAGAAACTGGTTTGAGAGGGATATCTTGTTTGTAACTGATTTGTTGGACTCAGACTGTAATCTGCTAGATTATATGTTCTTTTTGAAGAAATTTAAATTAGGTAGTACTCAGAAAGAATACAGGCAGGTTTGTCAGGCAATCCCATTGACATTAAAGTTAAACTAAACTAAAGAAACACATTTCAAGATAATTAACAATATATACCGGGTGGCCGAATTTTTAAAAAGAAGATTTCAATTTGAGGTGGACCTGTGTTCTTTTTGTGATTCAACTTGAGAAACATTACAACACTTGTTCTTTTCATGTCCTGTTTCGGCCAAATTTTGGTTAGAAATACACAGCTGGTTATCACTCAAGGTTAATGACATCCCACAGTTTGACTTGTCTCATATTATGTTCTACATGGATAACTGATATCCATCTGTCTCTGATATGATTAACATTGTCATTCTCTTAGGTAAATACCATATACACTGTAGTAAGTGGAGAAATAGCAAACCAACTTTTACATGGTTCATTAAAGATCTGAAACAATACTTCCTATCACTTAAGAAACCGAAATCCAGCAAATCTGTAAGAAGGATTTATGATAACATGTCTCATTTATTACTGTTCTGATTTATGCCTCCTGTGTCTTTTGGCCTGTGCTCCCTATTTGTTATCTTGCATATACTGTGAAATTTATCTAGCCTCCCACCCTCCCCGTAGGGTGATTGTTGTTTACACTTTTTTGAATGTTGAATTTATATCCTCTACAAGAGTTTTGTATTGTATTGTGTTTCATTGATAATAAAAAATAAATAAACTAAAAAAGGGTAGCGACAGGCTTCAGTAGCTGTCACCCTGGATGACGTCAGCCGTACGCGATTATAGCTACACGTTACAGTTTGCTAAACAGTTGAAGGCGAAATTAAAACGTCGACTATGTCACGTTACAGTTTGCTAAACAGTTGAAGGTGAAATTAAAACGTCGACTATGTGCCGGGAAACTTAACAGCTGTTCTATCTAATCACGCCATTTGTAGAGGAGGTCAGTCAAGGATTACTATGCATGATCACAACCTTCTGGTCGCAAATAGGGATGGGCGGAGATGTTATGTTCTGTACTTTGGCCACTAGGTGGATATAGTGAAGCGGGATAGAAAAAGAGCATTAAGAAATCGAGAAAATTCGGAGGACTATTGTTTCCTGTTGTAACTTCCAGCTGTTGGATTAAACATTAACTGTTGGGCACTGAGTCTCTTCATTTAATCCTCTGACAACTTAACAGGAGGGTCAAACGACTTGTGATTTATGCTTTTCAACTCTATCAGTGCGCACAGGACTCTGATCGCGAGTTCACAGCATGGAAGCACAAATAAATTATTAAAGGAGCCACAGCAAATCCCCCAAGTCACGTTAATGCGACGATGACGGTTGAAACAGAACTGGCAACAGTCGTCTAGTCGTTGAATGAAAATACCGCAAATGTTAAAGCGAAACTTATAACGCTGGTCAGATCACCTTTTTAACTATAGTAGCAAACGGCATTTGCAAAAGTAATAATTTCAGAAAATACATTTATACATACATACAATACGACTTGGCCTACTGCACTGCGCTCTCGTGTCTCTCTGTCGGATAGTCTTGTGAGTAGTGATGGGCCGCTCGATACTTAGTTTTCGGCACTGTGTCGAGCTCGTCGCTTCAAGGCTTGTTTCAAATGCGCACGTCACGTGATTTTGAGGCACGCTAGTGTAATCAAGTCATTGATATCTACGCAGTCAGCAGTCGATTTGGTCACTCGTCTGCTGAACTGCTTTGGCTCAAGTTGTTCCTGCTACAGCGATAAGGTATGCCGACGCGAGTTCACATCCTAATTGGGGCTCGCGTATGTCAAAATAAGGACTTTGTACGAAACAGTTATGTAGTACTTGTCTGTAAATTAACAAATATATTTTGGAGACATTATGAATGATTTACACGGGCCACCTTTTTCCTTGGTGTGGAATCGTATCCATCTAGAATCTGTAACAAATGGATGAGCATATTTTGAGTAAGGTAGCATGTATTATAACAATCAAGAATCTATTCTACCCCATGTCGATCATATCAGAGAGGATAAGAAACGCTTCACTAAAGCCGACGTGGTCATTACACCAGTATACAGTGCATCCGGAAAGTATTCAGAGCGCTTCATCACTTTTTCCACATTTTGTTATCTTACAGCCTTATTCCAAAATGGATTAAATTCATTTTTTTTTCTCAGAATTCTACACACAACACCCCATAATGACAACATGAAAAAGGTTTACTTGAGATTTTTGCAAATTTATTAAAAATAAAAAAAATTGAGAAAGCACATGTACATAAGTATTCACAGCCTTTGCCATGAAGCTCCAAATTGAGCTCAGGTGCCTCCTGTTTCCCCTGATCATCCTTGAGATGTTTCTGAAGTTTAATTGGAGTCCACCTGTGGTAAATTCAGTTGATTGGACCTGATTTGGAAAGGCACACACCTGTCTATATAATGTCCCACAGTTGACAGTTCATGTCAGAGCACAAACCAAGCGTGAAGTCAAAGGAATTGTTTGTAGACCTCAGAGACAGGATTGTCTCAAGGTACAAATCTGGGGAAGTTTACAGAAAGATTTCTGCTGCTTTGAAGGTCCCAATGAGCACAGTGGCCTCCATTATCCATAAGTGGAAGAAGTTCGAAACCACCAGGACTCTTCCTAGAGCTGGCCGGCCATCTAAACTGAGCGATCGGGGGAGAAGAGCCTTAGTCAGGGAGGTGATCAAGAACCCGATGGTCACTCTGTCAGAGCTCCAGAGGTCCTCTGTGGAGAGAGGAGAACCTTCCAGAAGGACAACCATCTGTGCAGCAATCCACCAATCAGGCCTGTATGGTAGAGGTGGCCAGACGGAAGCACACTCCTTAGTAAAAGGCACATGGCAGCCCGCCTGGAGTTTGCCAAAAGGCACCTGAAGGACTCTCAGACCATAAGAAAGAAAATTCTCTGGTCTGATGAGACAAAGATTGAACTCTTTGGTGTGAATGCCAGGTGTCACGTTTGGAAGAAACCAGGCACCGCTCATCACCAGGCCAATACCATCCCTACAGTGAAGCATGGTGGTGGCAGCATCATGCTGTGGGGATTGGGGATCAGTGGCAGGGACTGGGAGACTAGTCAGGATAAAGGGAAAGATGACTGCAGCAATGTACAGAGACATCCTGGATGAAAAGCTGCTCCAGAGCGCTCTTCACCTCAGACTGGGGCGACGGTTCATCTTTCAGCAGGACAACGACCCTAAGCATACAGCCAAGATATCAAAGGAGTGGCTTCAGGACAACTCTGTGAATGTCCTTGAGTAGCCCAGACTTGAATCCGATTGAACATCTCTGGAGAGATCTTAAAATGGCTGTGCACCGACGCTTCCCATCCAACCTGATGGAGCTTGAGAGGTGCTGCAAAGAGGAATGGGCGAAACTGGCCAAGGATAGCTGTGCCAAGCTTGTGGCATCAGATTCAAAAAGACTTGAGGCTGGAATTGCTGCCAAAGGTGCATCGACAAAGTATTGAGCAAAGGCTGTGAATACTTATGTACATGGGATTTCTCATTTTTTTTTATTTTTAATAAATTTGCAAAAACCTCAAGTAAACTTTTTTCACGTGGTCATTATGGGGTGTTGTGTGTAGAATTCTGAGGGAAAAAAAAATGAATTGAATCCATTTTGGAATAAGGCTGTAACATAACAAAATGTGGAAAAAGTGATGCGCTGTGAATACTTTCCGGATGCACTGCATATGCAAGACACTCCTCATTAAACGTTTTTACTATTCAGTGATTCCCAGATCTGCAGCCGATTTGTATTATTGATTTCCAAAAAGCAATGTCAGTAAAAGCGTGTGCTGCATAACTAATCACAACTGTCTTTCAGCGCCATCAAAAGTGTCTTCTGCAATTTAAGGAAAGCCTCGGGATTTCTGCGTTAATGAGACAAAAAAGTTGTAAAAAAACTTTGCGAATTCATCTACAGGTGAACATAAAGATCAGTCAAATACTGACAAGAAAGAGCAGCTGGATAAGCACATCTGGAGCCAAACTTTCAAAAAAGCACCTGACTTTGTCAGCAACATCCTTTCCTTGTGAATGCATCTTATCAAAGACTCCGGGGGGGGGGGGGGGGGGGGGGGGATAAGTAATCTTCAGAACTGCAACACAACAGAGTAAATCAATGATGTAAATAGAATTATTGAAAGACTAAGCTTTTGTCGTTTCTGTATTCTTAAACCATCTTCCAGTTCCACAATCCCCCGCAGTCACTGTCACATTCAATGTTTCCTGCTCCTCACTTGTTTTGTTACCCAAAGCATCAACACTCAGCTTCACTCAAGGATTTATCGTCCTTCCTTTCATAGACATAAAATACGACACACATTTCCTCTACATACGCATCCAATAATAATAGTAAACTGGCAGGTGCCTTGTCTCCCATTACGTGAGCTCGTCTGCCACCCCTCAGTTGCACTGGCACATGTTACACTGGGGGGAAAATGCAATGGAGAATACCAACAATGTACACCTTCAGAAGTGGAAAAAATCGACTGTATAAGTAGAACATTTCAGATAAATGATGAATTTTGTTAATCTTAAACAATGCAACATAACGATTATATGTGTTGTTACTTTTTTATTTATTCTCACCAAACGTTACATATCTACATGGGAAATGAACATGGGTAATATGTTTATAATCATTCTCACTAAAATACACTGTTAAAATATATTAATGAGCAAACTGAGACACAATGGCCTTTAGGAAATATAAAAAAGCGTGTGCGCTGTCATTTAGGACAGAATGCATTGTTAACTTGACGCACTCTCTACTGACGCGATGTCATGAAAAAAAAGAAACAGCACAGTCCATGCAAACTCATCGCCTCCTTGGTTTTTGACCTTATGATTGTCAACATCAAATCAATAAAGTCATTTTAAGAAGATGACAAGTCTGCTATAGTTGGTTCAATTAACGCTCCTTTTAAAAAGTTTGCTTATACAAAATATAAAACAGAATCTGAATGATACGGGACTCGCGAGTAGTAACTAATAATATGCGACACTGAGAAATTATAATTCATAATAACGGGAACAAGTAAAAACTACGACTTCCTAAAATGGACACTGTAAATGTGGGCATTTCAATAAATAATTTAGGAGACTTGTGTGTGCATTTCAATATCGATTTAAGAATTACGTAGGCTACCTGTTGTCAGAAACGAAAAGACACATTTAGGCATGCTGGACAGTAGTTTGTTTTTCTACAATACAAATTCAGTACGACACCAGGGTCTCCAAACACACAAATATGAAGCTTATTACGTTTTACAGTGAAACTCTTTATATACACAATATAATTAGGAACGTGTACCCCCTGCCCGACTATGGCGGCCAAACCTTCCCTTGATAGCTCGATTCGCTCGCTATCCATCCAAGTTCGAAAATTTTGTTAAATGGAGGAATTGGAAAAAAAAAAAACCTTTCACAAGAGGAGGATCAACGACGCGAACCCCTGGTGTTTTTACTGAGAGACGGTTGAGGTACCATTCAGCCACCTAATCGGGATAATTAACGAGCTCCGCACAACTGAACTACTACTACTGTTCTTACTGCGGCAGATGTAGAAATATGTTGTATGACATATACACGTTAAATTGGTTTAATTGACACGAGAGTATCATTGTTGTATTCTCCTAATGAAGATGAAAAAATTATATTTATAGATGTATACTATATGACGTACGGATTTGAACAAAATTAAGCGTTCCATAAAAAGGTTGCACGATTTATCTAATATTTTATATATATATATAAAGTTGAAATATGACAATATATCTTGGACACTATGTATCAGACAAAGGAAATCACAGCAATCCACAAGAACAATAATTAATTCTCAGCAACTACCTGAATTATAGTTTCAGGCCATCACTTAACTATAAACTGAAGTGTGTAATGTCAATACGAATTACAAAATATAACTAGAGAGTTATGTGTCAGATAGACTCTCAAAAATATAGAGGTCAATACCTTCGAGTGTGTTGAGGCTTTAGTGCTTCTAAGCCTCGTCATGATGCAATCTCAGTACGCATGTCGGCTCAGTGCTTCTAACCAAGCTTGACGATTCCAGTGCGCATGTCTGCTTAGTGCTTCGAATCATTATTCATCGAGCTCCCGTTTGAAGTGCATAAGGCATCAACAGAGTTCAAAAACTCGACATAATTCCCAGGTGAAATGAATGTTTGTGGATGATCCATATATTTTAAATGATTGTGTCCGATAATACTTAGTGTCAAAAAATAAAACTATAAATTATACATCATACAAATGCCAACTTGTAGAATGCATAATGCTGCAAAGAAGAGCTTTAGTAATACGGGTGACCACACATCTCTCACTATAATACTTTTATAAATATCCATTCTTCGTCTTGTGCAACATTTTCATGCAACACTTAACGTATGTCATAGTATACATCTATATATATCATTGTTTTCCTCTTCATTACATACATACATACATAAAAAAACATACATTATATACGTCCACTCTGCTGCAAACAGCGTTGCCACTCCATAATAAAGCTTGCGTGGGTTCGGATCCCACGTCCACTCATTGTGAATTGTCACCCAAAAGAGTCTGTGTTTCTTTTTTTTTCATTTAACAGCAGTCTATAACAAAAAAAAAATATTTGAGTAACGATTTCAACTGTTATTGCAGTTGTTGATGGCGGGTTTAGCAGTTTAAATTTTTAAATATTAAATTAATAAGGTGGAATGTGTTCTTACTTTGAGTGTTGGGGGGGGGGGGGGGGGGGGAGAGCTACACGGTACATGTGTTAGTAACTGGGATTGCACCTCTATAACTGGAAGACTGCTTAAGAATGATACAGACTGGACAACTATGTGTTATTATTCCACTGTGCTGTGACTAAGACAACTTTTTACTGATCGCCTGTCCAGACATTGAAGATGTGTTCACGAGGAAGGGATGCTGCTGGTAAAGGCAAATGCTTTTTCGACAGCAGGTCCAGATGTGTTTACCCCGCTGCTTTCTGTTGCCTCAGCACTTAAGAGGATCTTTAATGCCGACATTGATCCATGCACTGCTCACCTCGGAGTGTCCAGTGTGTGTCTCAGCCTCTCTGATGTGCTCCGGATTGACACCTTTGAATGTTTGGTGCAGCAGAGCAAATTCAACCTGATCTACCACAGTGGGTTTGTTATCACCTTATTCAATGGAGGGGTTCATGGACGTCAAATGGCAATGACTAGAAGATGAATTAATGTAAATACGTGAGCTGCCTTACGCAAGTAGTCATTGCATTTTGATGGCGATTCTAAGTGGGGATGATTCCCAAACAGATCTCTTATGCGATCCTTCCATAGTATCTCTCAAAATTATTTAGTTCAAATTGGTTATAAAGATTTCCCTCCTGATCATTTTATTATTATTATTAATTTTGATGAGTCTTTAATTCGGATCGAACTCGGGCTAGCACTACGCTCAGAATTTGAAAAGCAACAACCTTAGTCAGTTGAGCCACGGACGGCGTCTTTTCTTCATAGCGAACTCGTTACTTTTGTGCTCCACAAAATATTGTAAAGTATTAATAATTGAAATATTTCAATACTTGATCGAATAATAACATCTGTGATTTAAGGATTTCGCCTTCTCTTTCTCAAATGTGCTTACCTATATATATATATATATATCATGGCAAAGTACAGGGATAAACTTTTATTTTACGTCTACTCCGTTTTAATTAAGTCAGAACAAAGAAAACATTTAAGGCTATTAAATGTGATCTCAAGTAAAAATCAGGGTTAATTATAATACTAATAACAGGAGCGATTATAATGATACAGTGCAAAAGTAAATATTCATTGAAAGATCCGGGGATCAGTGAGTGAGGCGTCTTATTTTGTTTAACTCTTGCTATCGTATAGTGCATTCTGCCTGTCGGCGTTAGTTTTATATATATTTTAGACATCAGACACTAGAAGCTGGTGACGAACCCTTCTCTTCGTTGTCAGTCTGTAGCATCGAAAAAGTAAAAGCAGTAAGAGTTTTAACAGACGTCACTGAAGTGAGTTTGTGTAACGTTAATGAAAATGGCCAGGAGGTGTCACTAGAGAGGGGAGTGTTAAATGCTTCGATACGATTTCCGACACAATTGCTTCAAACGTTTTAATGCTTCGTGAGGCTTCACTACGCCCATCACTACTGAACACCGCGGAGGGACAAAACTAAATCAAAGCGCCGTACGTGTGGAATGGCCGTCTCCCCGATGTCTGCGATTCGAGAAGGAAACGACAAAAGGAACACATAGAGATGAATGAACAGGCGCCAGCGACGTGACTGGATGGTACGAATTAAAATTTGGGACTCAGGCACATGAAGTGAACCGCAGATACCAATTAACAGAAACAGCATGCGGGTAGCCACAGGAGGATTCACTCGAGCAAAGTTCGGCGGGGGGGGGCTAACTAACGAACACGAACGCGCCGCTCGCCACTCATTCAAATCGCGCGCGGCGATTCTAAGGGAGCGAATGAAAACTCACACATCCAAAAAGTTCATCCCCAAAATCAATAGCACTTACTGTCTGCCTCTGAGCGATGGGATTGTTTCTGAACTCGTTCACACTTCTCTCTCACTCAGCAACAGTCTTGCGTCCGTAGTGCTTCACAAAGCGAGACAGTGGCAGCGTGGCTACAGTAGCTGTCGCGTTGGATGACGTCATCCAGCGGACAACATATGATCACGTGACAGTTAAGCTAGCCAGCGCGCTGCCTGGAGAGAGGCTGGGTGGCTCAGTGTCCGGCTGCCTTATTGGAGCCCCTTAAATAAACAGTCAACGGAGGAGCTGCGGTTGTTTGAGGCTGCCACAGAGCCGTTTGGTTTTCTGATCTGAATTTTTTTTTTTTCAATTTCTCATTTTTTCCCCTCGCTTTTGATTTCTTGTATATAGCTCTTGTAAAATTTAGCAAAACTTCTTGGTATCTTTATTCGTTTTGTTTTTTGATACAATAATAATAATAATAATAATAATAATAATAATAATACATTTTATTTATATAGCGCCTTTCCCATGCTCAAGGCACTTACAGAATATAATAAAGAACGGCAGTGTATACAGTATATAGCATTGTACAAACCAGATAAATAAAGAAAGAAGATTAAGACAGTGAATTCTGAAAAAAAAAGAAACAGACAGCATAATTGATGGTCTCGCACACACACACAGGTTACATTGTCATCTTGACAGAGAAGTAAAACTGAGAGAAGGGTAATAAAGTCAAGTAGAGCTAAAAGCCTTCCTGAACAGATGAGTTTTGAGTTGTTTTTTAAAGAATCATGGAGTCAGCTGACCTGATTAATTTCGGTAGGTCATTCCAGAGTCTGGGCGCTATACAGCTGAAGGCCCTGCTGTCACCCATGGAGTGTAGATTAGTGTGGGGCACAACAAGATGGCCAGAATCAGAGGACCTTAGTGGGTGGGCAGGCACATAGTGATGGAGAAGGTCACTGATGTAGTTTGGTGCGAGGTTTTTTAAGGCATTGTAGGTTATTAGTAGGATTTTATATTCGATTCTGTAGGACACAGGGAGCCAGTGAAGACGGAGCAGGATGGGTGTGATGTGCTCGCTGCTGCTGGTTTGAGTAAGGACTCTTACAGCTGAGTTTTGAATAAACTGGAGCTGTGATAGAAGATTAGAAGGGGCACCTGCCAGTAGGGAATTACTAAGGACAACAATGCTAAGAGGACCAAGAATGGCAGAAAAGAAGACATTGGAATGTTGTGAAGTGTCTGCTATGAGCCCTGAACTGAATCCAAGTCAACCTCCATGGACAGAGCTGAAGGTCACAGCTGGGAGAAAAAGGCCATCAGACGTCAAGAAGAGTGGGCCAGGTGGGCAGTGCGGGGAGTAGAAGTCTCATCTGGAGCCACAGGAAGGGCTTGATGTCAGTTATTACCTTAAAATAATGAGCGACAAAACATGAGGTGAGGTCTCTGAATCACTTTGTGTGAGCCATCGGAATTTGATTTATTATTTCAAATAATCTATGAAGTCCAAAATGCAAAGAAAGAGTCTGCTGTGTGGAATAAGAATGTCAGGTGACAGTCACTGGGGTCAGTTTACACTTATTTGACTAAAAAGTGGGATTTGTGTTTAAAGTGGAAGGGGACCAAAACTACTGGGGGCAGGTCAGTGATACAAACAGAGAGATAGACTTGAAAGGCGCTATATAAAATAGAGATATTAAAGTCACTATATACTGTAAGAGATGGGAAAGAAATGATATGACAGATGGATAGAGCAATGAGAAAGACAAAATATAACACAAACATGAAAGGCACTATATAAGAGAAAGATGAGAAGAGCACAAAAATAATAAATAATAGGAAAGACATTATAACACTGAGAGAGAAAATGACAAATAGGAAAAGGAGTTAAAGACAAATACAGAAGACAGACGTGAAAGGCACTCTAATAGATATACATGAAAGGCGCTATATAATAGATAAAGGAGGAATGCAGTGTGGTGTGGTGGTGAAGACTTTGGAGTTCAAACCCTGAGGTTGTGGGTTCAAATCCCACTTCTGACACCACTGTGTGACCTGAGCAAGTCACTTCGCCTGCCTGGGCTACAATTGGACAAAGAAATGAAAAGGAAACAATGGAATCTCAGATGATGGGAGTCACCTTGGATAAGAATGACAGTCAAATAATAATAAGAGATGATAGGAAACACACAAAAGAAAGAAAGAGAGAGACAATGACAGATGGGAAAGGCACAGTGAAATACAAACAAGGAGGTACATGTGAAAGGCACTATATAATAGATAGATAGATAGATTTTTAAAAATAGCAAATGCGGATTTTCAACTTCTATTGAAATAATTTATGGGTTTGTGAAGTATGGCAGTGGATTGACTTTAAATGAACTTAACTTTTAAATTAACTTTAAATTTACTTTGACAGTAAAAAGTGTAATATTAATAAAGCCAGCGGTCAGTGTGGACAGTCCATTAGAACTTTGACCTCAACGGTGAGCTTATGGTGTTTGTCATAATTTCCGATGACTCCAAATGTTTAACTTGCCTGCCTTTCTCTTCGTTGTCTTTTGCGTCTTTTAGTGATTTTAGTTTTAATCCCCACAGATTCTGTCCAATCAGATGAGCTCTTTACTATTAGTGTCTTGTCAGCGCAGCTGCTGATTGGTTCTTGTTAATTGTCAGTGTTGTGCCCCGCCCCCAGTCCCGTTACACACTCCCAGATTTCCTCACTCGTTTTCTTTTCTCTCCTTTCAGACTTCTGTCCCCTCACACTGGATATCAACACGGCACACAGAGAGCTCCGTCTGTCTGAAGGAAACAAGAAGGTGACATGTGAGGGGACAAAAGCTGAACATCCTGATCATCCTGAGAGATTTGACCACTGGCCTCAAGTTCTGTGTAGAGAGGCTCTGACTGGGACTCGCTGTTACTGGGAGGTGGAGTGCAGTGGAGACTTCATGAGGACTGGAGTCGCATATAAAGGACTGAGCAGGAAAGGAGGGTGCTGGGAGTGCCTCCTTGAATACAATGACAAGTCCTGGTGTTTGCAATGGTCTGATTCCCAGTACTCTGTGTGTCACAATAACCAGCAGACTGTAATCAGCGCCCCCTACAGCCCCAGAATAGGTGTGTATCTGGACTGGCCTGCTGGCTCTCTGTCATTTTATAGCGTCTCACACACAATGACCCTCCTGCACAGGTTCAACACCTCCTTCAATGAGCCCCTCTATCCAGGGTTTTATGTTGGTCGTCACTGCGGGTGTAACAATCAGCCATCTGACCACCATGTGACCACTGACCAGTACCCCTCCACCGGTCACTTGATGTCCCCAGAAGTTCAGGTCCTCTTTGTGTTTGTAGTTTAGGGTGAAATTAAATTCACAGGATGGGTAGGCTGGGTCACAGCACCTCTGTGATTGAATTTATGGATGAGAATGTGGGGCGAGTGCAGCTGTCAGGGTCTCCATTATTATTGGGTTTGAGTAGCCAATCAGGTGTGTGTGTCATAATGAGGGACGGTGACACCTCAGACCTACAAATACCAGTCTGACCAGTAGGGGTCACTGTTGATTCACACCCACATGTCCTTCCGGCTGACACCCCAACAACTACTGAGGCTCCCAAGTGTCACTGAATGTCACCTGTCAAGTAGGACAGGCATGTGGTCCTGCTGGATCAACACGACTGAAAGGCGCTATGCAGACTCAGTATGGAGAGCTCTTGAATAATGACTATATAGGAGCAGAGAGTGACAGATGGGACTGGAGTGATGTCCACTCACCAGACATTTTGTGACCCTCCATTGGTCACTCAAAGGGTCCTTCACTTCAAAATGAATTCACTGTGAATGTCTGAAGACGAGGACTCACCGGTCAGTCAGATGTGAGCCATACTGACAGAGTTTGTTGTTTTAGTTGATGTCACATTAAAATTTAAACTGCACCTCCTCCTTGTCCCCAGATTTATCACTCTTGGTACCTTAAAAGCTCCAGCATCTTTAAAAAAAAAAGAATTCTTTGTCAGCTGGCACACACTTGAAATGGGTGGACATGTGTGGCTCTGCCATGGACTGGCACCCCATCCAGGGTTGGCCCACCTTGTCCACAAACCTGAAATTGAAAAGCTGATAAGAAAGACAACGAATGGACAGAAAGGGGTCACTGATTGGTCAGTCAACAAACTACTGCCTCTTGTGGCCACTCTAAATTTTACACAGCAATTTATACAAAAAGGAAATCTGAGAGATAAAAGCAGAAAGCATTCAGTGAAATCCTGAGCAGTGAAACACGAAAGGAGAGAATGAGAAACAATCAGAGAGTCAGACGAATGGAGACTTTAACAGGAGGACTGAGGGGTGGGACTGAAGTGCAGTGGCGCCCTCTAGTGGACACCCGCCATATTACACACATGGGAAAGGGGGGAGAAAAGAATACAGTGCAGTGGAAAAGAAATAAGAATAAAGTAAAAACACAAGGATAAAACACCTGAAATAAAGAACTTTAAATATTATATATAAAACTAATTCAGATTTAAATGAATCAAGAGCAAAATAAGGACGACACGATCACACAGTCACATGACCTTCAGAGCTGACAGCTGAGCTGATTCTTCTGTAGCCAAACTGCCCCCTCTAGTGGCCACTCTCAATATTAAATGAATGGCAAGGCTGAGGGGGAGGAAAGATTTGGGTTTGATCAAATGGATATTTTGTGCAGATTTCTTAATATTGTCATTACCTTTAAGGACAGTGCAGCTTTGTTAGATTATGGAAGATTCTCTATGGGAAAAGAACATTTATTTTAGTTAATCTTTTTAATACAAAATAGAAATTTAATAATTCACTACATTTTGTATAATAAACTCCCAAAGGAGTTTGGTGAATAAACAAATAGGATGACTGACGTTTGTCAAATCTGCTCATCTGTGACCTTATGACTTGTCAACACCTCTGGTCACATCTCCTGTGTTGTCTGATCTGAAGATGTAACACTCCGTATTGATGATCCATTTCTTAATAGCGCTGGAAAACTCAGAATATGGTTTTTAATTTTCAAGACAATGGGGTGAGTAACAAATAAGATGTTGATTTGGATTGAATATTTGATTTGTAAGTTTAGCAGTGAAATCGATCATTTAGACCTGAGCAGTGCTCTCCATTCCACATCTGAGTGTCTGAGCTCTGTCATGTGCCTCTGTTTGTCCGCTGTGCCCTCGTATGCCCACTCCAGCCTGATCCCCCACACACTACCGAGATGTTCAGTTACTAATAAAGATGGACATTAAATGGTGAATTTGACACTCATGAACACCACGATAAGTTGAAGTGCATTGAGGACTGAAATCAGCTGTGATGTTTCATTTTGGGTTTCGTTTCTGCCTTTTTGCTTTATATATATTTATGAATTGTTTAGTAAATGGTATTGATTTTGTTGTTGTATGTTTGGTGTGTTGATGAATATTTTCTTTCTAAGTCTTATGTTTATGTATTTGGTTAGTTTTTTTGTGCCTCATTTTCTTGTGTGTTCTTTGTTTGAACCCATGGGGCGGGGCCACTTGACACTGCAGATGGAGCTCCGCCCCCAGGAGTATTTAAGAAGAAGCTGCAGATGACAGAGCCGCTCCAACACTGGGCTCTGTCCTGTCTGGTGGGCTCTGCTTTACGTTTTGATGTTTGGTGGTCCTTTTGGTCTCCTGCTGTGGTTTAGGTTTGTTGGATTTTGGTCACTTGAGGTTTTTGTTTTTTTATGCCTACTTTTTTATTTTCTTTTTTGTAAGCATTTTATAATCCTTTTTTTAATTTTTAAAAGAATTATTTAAATATTCATTAAGCTTTGTTTGATATTATTGTGTCAGAGATATTTTAAATTTTTTCTATATTTACATTTTCTCACTTAGGAGACGCTTTGATCTAAAAGACATTAACAGTAATAAAAGGTTCAGGTAAAATTCCGTTATGACGAACTCCCAGGGACCTAAAAAATATTTCGTTGTAATGAAAATTTTGTTGTAATGAGATTCTGCATTTGTTACTATAGTGCTTTCTTTAACTTGTGTCCAGGTGTTTGTAATCATTTCAATAGCTTCTTTCGCATTAATTTTCATCTCCCCCTGCCTGCAAGTTATGCTGACGAGAATTTTTCTCATATTTCCTTGTGATGATACACTTTCAGGTTGCGAATGATGCCCAAAACCAATGGCTGAAGCACTGCTGTGCAATTGGGTGGGAGGAGTTCAACGCGAACATTGCCTAAATGTGGAAGCATGTTGTGGGCAACACAGTTATCAATCACAAGCCGAATCACCCTTTTCTTCATATTGTGAGGTTTTTGAACTCTTTTGGGATCCCCCCCACTCCCCACCCAATGGGAACAACACTCTGAAGTGCATCCCGAAGCGCGATTGCAGCGTCAGTGGAAGATTGTTTGTCCGTTGCTGGGGCAGGGCAATAGGAGGCTCACAGCAGTGCAGTGAAGCGACACAGAAGCAAATCATAAAAGATCTCCCTGTCTTGCCCAAAACACGAGGCTCAGTCTCAACACTTTAGCAAAACCAGCTTTATCAGCTTGAAACAGGAATGACACACTTATTTATTGTAGTGTGATCTGCCACTCTGCTATACTCAGACACAGCAGTCAGGCAGGATCATGGCCAGGTCAGTGATCAAGTAATCCTGTTATCTCCATCTACAATGTACCTGCTCCTAACCTTGCATCACCCATCGAGATCTTTTCTGTTTACTTTGGCGGAGAGACGCAGCATAGCTGTGAGCCTGCTGTTGTCCCATACAGACACGGAGATTGCACTTCGGTGTGTTGTCCACAAGAGAGTTTACAAACCTCACATTTTCTTGAATGAGTGCCGCATTACTAGGAATGTTTCTTGAACGCGCATCACTGAACCACATAAAAACGGCTTTTTCGACATCTTCAAATGTAGCAGTTCACATACATTGGCAACCCGAGATTTTTCTTCTTTATTTGCTCTATCTTTCAAGAAAGTTGACAGTGTTAATGGCGAAATTCCCAATTCACTGTCAACGTCTTTTTTCTTTTTGCCGCAATCGAGAGCTGCAAAAAATTTATGTTTTTTTTTTTTCGAATATGAACTGTTATTGTTTTTTTGTGTCTGCCGACAATGAGTTAAATTCCAATGGATGTTTTTCAAATGTTGACGAGCAATAAGCAAAAGGTATCACTGAAAACTGCAAGAAACAAAAATAGCAAAAAAAATACAGTACAAGGAAAGTTCGAAGAAACAAAAAAAAAATGACAGTGTTTCTGTTTGGGGGATTGTTGTGCAAACTGAGCTACAGCCACAGAACTAGCTGCTCTGCGGATGATTTATTCAAGCATTTCAAGGTCTTTTGTGCACTTCGCTGTAATGAAGGTGTCTGCTGAATGTACATCGTAGTAACGAGATTTCTATAGACCCATGTCATATGGGGAAGCTGTCTGGACCATAAAAATACTTCAGTTGTAATGAAAATTTCGTTGTAAAGATATTCGTTGTAACGGAATTTTACCTGTATATTGAAAACTCCAAAGCTTGCTTTTACTTTCTTTCTTTCTTTCTTTCTTTCTTTCTTTCTTTCTTTCTTTCTTTCTTTCTCTTTCTCTCTCGTGACAGTGCCCAGAGCCTTGCATGAGTGCTGGCGTCATAGTGGCTGTGGTGATGCCAGTGACGGCAGGGTGCCAGTGTCCCTCAGGGTCACGTGACATTTGAAATGAGTCTCTGTCGTGGTGTGTAAAGTCTGTAAATTGTGTTCTATATCTTCATGATATCGATTCCCAGGTCCTCCCTGCATGGAGTTTGCATGTTCTCCCCGTGTCTGCGTGGGTTTCCTCCGGGCACTCCGGTTTCCTCCCACATTCCAAAGACATGCAGGTTAGGTGGTTTGGCGATTCTAAATTGGCCCTAGTGTGTGCTGGGTGTGTTTGTGTGTCCTGCGGGTGGTTGGCACCCTGCCCGGGATTGGTTCCTGCCTTGTGCCCTGTGTTGGCTGGGATTGGCTCCAGCAGAACCCCGTGACCCTGTGTTCGGATTCAACGGGTTGGAAAATGGATGGATGGATCTTCATGATATTTAGCTCAAGACTAAACAGATGAACTTAAACACAGGGCACTGGCATGGACGGTTAACATCAAAGTCAGTCTGTTCTCCTGAATTATACCCATCACAGTACCATCTGTGTGAGCTGAGCAGGAATTCAGGAGACCCTCCAGCTGTATTGATGATTTGATTGCCTGTGGAGTGAAAGGCACCAGGACTACATTGGTGTACAGCTTGGGAGATGAAGACATGCTGTGGTCCAAGCTGTAGCTGATTACTTTACAACCTGCGAACAGAAGGAGATGCTATGGGACTGGAAATTACAGCTTGAGACAGGAGATTGTTGAAACATTAGAAACTTTATTGATTTTAAAAACAGACGTAACTCAAACAAGATTAAAGAGTCTGAGCGAATTCATCCATCATATTGACAGACAGCCAGTCAGGTGTATTTTACAATCACGTGTTGTGAAATTCCCGTTGAATTTTATAATAAATAGGCCTCATCTCAGAAGAAGAAGAGGAAGAGAACAGAATGACATCAGCAGAGGGCACCAGCCACGTGCCACCACTTTCATGTGATCATCAGCCAAGCATCTCATGAACAACTTCGAGTGCTCGATCAACGCCGCCCTGGGACATTCATCGTGACATCTTTAACTTTCGTAATCTTTTCCTAAAGACTATATATATCCAGACTTTGCTCTCCATGTTGTGTTTGATGCTTTTCTCTACTGGTATTATTACTCTTTAGTAAATACCATGCTGCTTTTAACTTTCTACACTTTGTCTTCATATCCAGAGTGATTGAGGTAATAAACTAATATGTGAAGAGCGCCTGGTGCAGTGTGAAGTGCCATATGATCCACACTGCCAGGTTTACCGAGCTGCGGATGAAGAGCTCAGTCCAGTAATGAAGAGTGCGTTAAAGTCAAACATTCACTGGTGATAAATGGCTGATAGCCGGGGATTTTGAGCCTTTGTATGTCTGAATATATTCTTGGAGACCAAAGGTGATATTTAGGTGTGAGATATATCAGAGACATCGCCTGTTGTTCGTGCCTATGATAAGCAAGTCTCTCGGAGTGCTGGGGAGAGCGGACTATGCTTGTGTTATTCATACAGCACTCGTGTGGGTTAATGTGCTGCGAATAACGTGCTGTGTGTGTGTCTTTCATATGATACTTGTGTGCTGAGGGTCTGTGTGCCTGTCAGCCTCGAAGCGACACTTCAAACATCTGCACTTTGAAAGCTCGACACGGCGTCGACACGTCAGTATTGAGCAGCCCACCACTACTTGTGACCCCCTGGAATTGGGATACGGTCAGTAAAAAGTGAAAGATCCCAAGGTCTGTGAACAGCGTTGGAAGAAATGACTTTCACCGCGGACATTGTAGACGTCTTAAACTAGAAGACAAATGTACAGTTTGTGAGTATAAAATCTTTGACTTTGAAAGAATTCACCCCAAGTGTATGGAAACTTCTGACGTCATCTGTTTACAACCCCAAATTAGAAGAAGATGGGATGGGATGGAAAAGGCAAATAAAAAACCAGAAAAGCAGTGATTCTAAAATGTACTTGGACTTTGATTTCATTGCAGACATTATGAAGCCAAGATATTTCATGTACTGTCTGCTCAACTTCATTTCATTTGTTATTATACATCCATTCCTGCATTTCAGGCCTGCAACAGATTCCAAAAACAGTTGGGATGGGGGGCCAAATTAGGGCAGTAATGTGGTCAAATAATTAAATAATGATGGGATTTCAAACAAGTGATTGTAGTCGTGATTTGTACCCACGAGAGGCTGAGCCTCCGAGGAGCAAAGATGGGCAGAGGATCTCCAGTTTGTCAACACACGAGTGAGAAAATGATTGAGATGTTTTAAAACAATGTTCGTCAAAGAAAGAGTGGAAGAGATTTGCAAATCTCTCCCTCTGTGGTGTGTAATATCATGAAATGGTTCAGCAATCGGAGGAATTTCACGGTGTAAAGCGCAAGGGTAGACCACCCGTGATCTGTGACCCCTCAGACCATAGGCACTGTGTCAAGGAGCGTCACTCATCAGTAGCTGACAGAACCTCATGGGATGACGAGGGATTAATTTGGCAATCCTTCGTCAAGCACTACAATATGGAGTTAATCCACAAATACCATTTCAATCTTCACTGTACAATAAAGAAGCTTCATGTTCACCATGTCCAGAAGTGGCGTCGATTTCTCTGGGCTCAGAGTCGTCTGAGATTAACCATCGCACAGTGGAAGTGTATATTGTGGTCAGACAAATCAGGACTCCAGATCTTTATTAGAAGAAATGAACGCCGTGTGCTCCGGACCATCTAGACTGTTATCAGCAACAAGTCCAAATGCCTGCAGGGCCTGTCATGGTATGGCATTGTGTCAGTGCCCATTTATACTTCTGTGATGACAGCATTAATGTAGAAAAGTACATTGACATTTTAGAGCAACATGGCTGAGGAAGAAGAGGGCATGGCTACTGGACTGGCCTGCCTGCAGTCCTCACCTGTCCGAGTAGAAAACGTGTGGAGAATTCTGAAATGAGAAATGTGACAATGACAACCCCGTACTGTGGCACACCTTAAGACGTGTTTGGAGGAAGAATTGGACAAAACAGCAACAGAAACATTTCATCACTTGGTATCCTCAGTGCCAAAATGTCTTTGATGTGTTGTGAGAAGGAATGGCGACTTTACAAAGTGGTGAATGCTTTACCGACTCCATTTGTTTGGAATGTGTTACAGGTCTGAAATGAAGGAGTGGATGAACATTAAGAAAGGAAATGAAGTATGCTAGAGAAAACATGAAATGTCTTGGGTCTGCAATGAAATACAATTCAAAGTACATTTAAGAAAAACTGCATTATATATATATATATATATATATATATATATATATATATATATATATATTCACGGCATTCGTAGTCTGCGTCACAATCTGATTGTATGGGTGGTTACCTACCAGGTAACGCTTGTGGTTGGCCAGCAATCTGCTAACATCCGCCACGGTGCCCTCAGTTTGTGAGGAGCAGATCATAGAATGGTTGAAATAGTTTACTGTCAAATAAATGCAAAGAGTACGCGACACGTGTTTCACCCTCATTCTGGGCTCATCAGGCGTACACACTCCACTGCACTCCCTCTCAGGAATCGAACCTTGGACGTCAGCGCCAGAGGCTATACCCCTAACGTTCCGCCACGGCGTGTGGTTCGTTTATTTGACAGCATGTGAGTGCAGTGGAGTGTGTACGCCCAGAATGAGGGCGAAACACGTGTCGCGTACTCTTTGCATTTATTTGACAGTAAACTATTTCAACCATTCTATGATCTGCTCCTCACAAACTAAGGGCACCGTGGCGGATGTTAGCAGATTGCTGGCCAACCACAAGCGTTACCTGGTAGGTAACCACCTATACAATCAGATTGTGACACAGACTACGAATGCCGTGAATGTAATTACCCCGATCTACATGCTGTCAAATAAACGAACCACACGCCGTGGCGCAACGTTAGGGGCATCGCCTCTGGCGCTGACATCCGAGGTTCGATTCCCGAGAGGGAGTACAGTGGAGTGTGAATGCCTGATGAGCCCAGAATGAGGGCGAAACACGTGTCACGTACTCTTTGCATTTATTTGACAGTAATATATATATATATATATATATATATATATATATCCATCCATCCATCCATTTTCCAACCCGCTGAATCCGAACACAGGGTCACGGGGGTCTGCTTGAGCCAATCCCAGCCAACACAGGGCACAAGGCAGGAAACAAACCCCGGGCAGGGCACCAGCCCACCGCAGACATATATATGTATATATATATATTTTTTTGCCATATTCCATATCTTCCCAACTGTTATTTTGTTCTGATTTGAGGTTGTACATACAGTATTTAGTCTCAGACCTGTGAATCCTTCATTTTTCCAATTAATGAGACCACCATGTCAATACGCCACACTGCACACTGGTAAATGACCACAGGACTGATGCTTTGTGGATGTCAGTAAGACCAGAAGAAGACTTTTGAAGATCTCGTTACAAAACAGGATCCAAGTAAGAGAGATATTTCTGCAGTGCTTAACACATTCTCTCCCTTTCCCTGAATTTCCAGAAGGTTCCCCACCTGTGGAAAACATCCTATGTGGTCCCAGTGCCAATGAAAGGGCATTCAAGTGACCCTGAGGACATCAGACCAGTTGCTCTTACTTCTTACATCATGAAGACCTTTGAGCGGCTGGTCCTAAAGCAGCTATGGCCTCTCTTTTAAGCACATCTGGATGGTCTGCAGTCTGCCAATCAGTGTGGAGAATGCTGTCGTCTGTCTGCTCCACAGTCCTACTCTCACTTGGACAAAGCTGGCACCACAGTCACGATCATGTTCTTAAATATCTCCATGGCCTTTATCACCATTCAGCCTTATTGACTATTGAAAAGACTCAAGGCTATGCATCATGAGGCCCCCTCAGTCTCCTGGAATACGTGAACAACTAACGAGAGTTTGTGAGGTTCAAGGGCTGTGTGTCAAAACTGGTGGTGTGTAATACTGGAGCACTTTTGGGAAATGTTCTGCCTCTCTTCTTGTTCAGCTTCTATAAAACAGACTTTCAGTACAATCCCAGCACTTTCCATTTGCAGAATTTCTCAGAAGACTCCTCCATCATTGGTTGTATTTTGGAGATGAGTCGAAGTACAGGAGGCTTGTGAAGAGAACCACCTGCTGATCAAATATTAGCAGGACAAAAGAGTTGGTGGTGGACTTCTGACAGGCCAAAGAGCCTCTGAGACCACTCGCTTCTCAGAGGGAGAAAGTGCACGTGGTGCAGAGCACAAGTACCTGGAGGTCCATATGAGCAGCAAACTGGACTGGTCTGACTACACAGTGGTGCTGTACAAGAAGGGCCGGAGCAAACTGGACTTCCTGAGAGGACTCAGGTCTTCTGATGTGTGCAGCAAACTGCTAGAAATCTTCTAAAAGTCAGAAGTAGCCCATGTGTTGTTCTACGCTGTGGTCTCCTGGGGCATTCAAATGAAACATAAGGCCCGAAGAAACCAATCAGAAAATCTGCTCTGTCACAGGGCAAACCCTGGGCACACTGGGTGCTGTTGTGGAAAGAGGATGAGGGCAAAACTGGAGTACATCAGGAAAAATACCCTCCAGGTGGGGCTCTCTGGGGGGCACTTTCACAGGCTCATTCCACCACGGTGGGCTAAGAAGCAATTTGGGGTCTTTGCTGCCCACTGCAATGCTTCATACTGACATCCTTAACTAAATGATGATACTCTTTAAATTCATTTAGCTATTTCTGCAAAATTTACATTGATTGATTGATTGATTGATTGATTGATTGAATTATTTGTCTTGTGAGTCTGCGTCTTTGATTTTTTTATGTTTCTGCTGCTGTATGCATCCAAAGGTCCCCTTGGGATTCATAAAGTTTATCTAATTTAATTTAGGTTCCCTCTTTAAGATTTCTTGCATGATGTCCCAGTCAATGTGCCCTCACTTTGAAGGGCAGCTTTGGGTCAGAGATGACCAAACTGTCAACTTTCTTGAGTCTCCAAATGAGTTCAGTCTTGTAAAAGTGAGAAGTTTAAATGAGACCATTAATCAGGAGCTTCTCACACATAACAATTCAAAATGGCAAAGCAGGCCTGGCTGTTTAATCACTTGTTAAGAGTCCTCATTTCTCTTGGCACACTCATGCCACCTTAGCGATGCCAAACCTTTAAGGATGATGTGCAATGCTGTGTGCAGTTGTGTTTGTGCTCAGGGGTCATTGGAAGACCCTCATTGGTACTGGAGTGCACTCATTATCTTTCTGACGTGCTCCTTCTTATGGTCTTTGGTCTGCCGTTGTCTTCCTCAGCTCACTGTTAGGCTCTTCTGTGCCTTAACTCTTTTTGGCACAGAAATTTTAGCACTGAAGCCCCCAACCCACCTTAAAGGCACAGAGCTAATAAAGCCACCTAGGGCTGTCACAGTTTCAGAATGTCCAACTCCAATACCTATAAGGAGGATACAGGCTGATTTGATGTTGAATAAAACAGCAGATCAGCCAAAGATAATGGGTTCGACTTTGTGGCTCCTTATGTTGAAAGGACGGTGTTGTTGTGTCAGCCACTAATATCCAGAGATGATCTGCTGGACGGCAGTGTGAATAATGTCCACATGCTTTTTGAGATTCAGCTAGAACTGTCATCTGGCAAGAGGAAATGTGGCTAATCAGATGTTTGCACAACGAGAAACTGCAGCAAGACTCAATATCAAAAGAATCAGAGCAGGCATTGACAAAAACCAAAGAGCTTAACGGAGTCATAATGAAAATCACCAGCAGTCACCGACTAGAAGATATGCCTTAAATCTCGATTTTAAAACCGCAAACAAACTAAAAATGGTACAGTGATCCCTCGCTATATTCGCCTTTCGCGGCTTCACTCCATCGCGGATTTTATATGTAAGCATATTTAAATATATATCGCGGATTTTTTGCTGGTTCGCGGATTTCTGCGGACAATGGGTCTTTTAATTTCTGGTACATGCTTCCTCAGTTGGTTTGCCCAGTTGATTTCATACAAGGGACGCTATTGGCAGATGGCTGAGAAGCTAGATTGCTTACTTTTCTCTCTCTCTCTTGTGCAGACTTTCTCTGATCCTGACGTAGGGGGTGTGAGCAGGGGGGCTGTTCGCACACCTAGACGATACGGACGCTCGTCTAAAAATGCTGAAAGATTATCTTCACATTGCTATCTTTTGTGCAGCTGCTTCCTGAAACGACATGCTGCACGGTGCTTCGCATACTTAAAAGCTCGAAGGGCACGTATTGATTTTTGATTGAAAAACAAACTCTGTCTCTCTCTCTCTCTCTATCTCTCTCCCCCTGCTCCTGACGGAGGGGGTGTGAGCTGCCGCCTTCAACAGCTTTGTACCTGCGGTGCTTCGCATACTTAAAAGCCAAACAGCCCTATTGATTTGTTTGCTTTCCTCTGTCTTTCTGACAGACTCTGCTCCTGACACACACTCCTTTGACGAGGAAGATATGTTTGCATTCTTTTAATTGTGAGACGGAACTGTCATCTCTGTCTTGTCATGGAGCACAGTTTAAACTTTTGAAAAAGAGACAAATGTTTGTTTGCAGTGTTTGAATAACGTTCCTGTCTCTCTACAACCTCCTGTGTTTCTGCGCAAATCTGTGACCCAAGCATGACAATATAAAAATAACCATATAAACATATGGTTTCTACTTCGCGAATTTTCTTATTTCGCGGGTGGCTCTGGAACACAACCCCCGCGATGGAGGAGGGATTACTGTATTTCTCTGACTTGATCATCAATCCTATGAGTACCCACAGTGAAGTTCTTGGAGGGTTGAATCCTCAGTCTCAGGCCATTGACTCAAAACCGTACAATAATGTAAAGATGTAACACCACAAAAATCTACACTCAAAACTTTTAACAGAGACAAAGCGAGATTTGTCAGGAGCCAATAATCTGACAACGTACCGTCTCTAAAATCTAAACGCTGAGCCATTAATGCTGTCAAAGTAAGAATACACCTGAATTTATACTCACACACTGAAGCTGATTAACAGTTGGATCCACAATCTTGGATTCTGCCTCACGTGTGACGAAGGGTGTGAGGCCGAGCGTCGATGATGTGGCAGTTAATTCTAGGGAGGCAACAGTGCAACACGTCCTAGCAACACAGTCAAGAAGGATAAAGCTACAAAATGGCAACAGGCCACGCTTACAATTTAGCAAGAAAAACAGTTTATTAATTGTCAATTCATTATTAACACCAAATGCTCATGTATTAATAATCTCTAACGTACAAGGCCTTCAAGAACTCAAAGTAAAGAAGAAGAAAAAACATTTAAAGCAAAACAAAATGTCAAGAACATTCACATTGTAACAGGCCTGGCTCATCTTTGATTAACTCTGCTGGTTCTCAGATGAAACGCAGAAAGCAAGCTGATGAAATGTCCGCTAACAGGAGCGCCGCAAAACAATCCCACCACTCAGGTGAGTCCTTCTGAATGAAGACAGACCAGGGAGGGCAGCTGGCTTTGTCTTACAAGTCTGTCCTTCTCAGAGTGCCATCCACTTTGTGCTCCAGTCCCAAACTCCAAATGTGCTACGGTGTGCAGTGGGATTGCCGATCTGGAAATGGCACTCTATGCAGGGCTGATGAATGGTGCCATAAAAATCAACAAAAGTGATTGATCACAAATGCCACATTACATATTTGTGTGATCTTTGTGATGACATTACAGTTTCAGAACATGCTAGCTGATAAATAACAGACTTATTCAGTGCATGGTCACAGATTTGAAATCAAAAACACATGAACTCTGAAATCTGCTTGCCACAGCTGTCCTCAACAGTCCACTCAGGAGTGACTGACAGTTCTTTCCACCAATCAGCTTCCTTCTTTTGTTTTCAGTTGGTTCCTGTCTTTTCTTTGCTGTCCTTTCTGATTTTGTCCACGTCACCTCTTTGTTTTGTGGTTTCCACTTTTTATATTTTTCTGCCTTGTTGCATTGCATGGCCAATGTACCCTTTTTAGATAAGTCCTTGTAAAAGTCAAGCTATACTCACACATTTGAGAACATCAATGAAATGAAATGTAAAAAGTGTGTGGCCAAAAAATGAAACAAACTTACAAAATACAGAAAGTCCAAGCAGAGTGAACCAACGCCAAGTAGTGAGAGGGTCAAATTTGACCTTCAGTGGTCGGGGTACAGAAGGGGCCACTTCTGCTTTTTGGAGTTTTCTGTCAAGTATATGAAGCCACAGCTTTGTGTAGCTGACACTCTCTCAAAGCAGAGCTTTCTAATCGTCCATCCTGCTGTTGGAGTTTATTGGAGCTCCTTTGGCCTCCAGCTTGTAGTCTCGACGTGAAGAAACGTTGCTTCAAACCGAAACCTGAACCAACACATTCGGACTATAGTGCATCCTTCACACACCATCCCAGGATATACTGACATGGAGCAAAGTAACGTCCGTTATATTTTTAGGTTAATTTATCAAATTAACAGCTGGAGGAGCAGAGATCCCTGTATCTTTTCTTCTTTGTCTTCCCTTTTTCTCTTTTATGTCAGACAATAAAATCAGTTCATTTTATTTTCATAGTGTTCTGCATTCATTATGGTGGCCCATTTCTCATAACATTATTGTTATTATTTTAAATAACATTTCTTCTATACATTAATTGATATTCTTCACAACTGTGGTCACCTATGCTAACCCTAGCATGCTGTTGTGATGCTCTCCTCAGGTCTTAAACATTTCTCTTTGAACCCTGAATGTTTCATTTTATTTGTATTTAGATCTTGTTAAATTCCCACTTTTGGACTCGCCCTTGACACACAGCCAATGAATGTGTTTGGTTTGTAAAGACTCTTATCATTTATAAATGATAACCTAAATTAGTGTAAAAGTCTTATAAAGCCCCTCTCCATTGGTCTGTCATGTGACTGCTCTCTTTTCAGTCTCCTGTCCTCCTCGACTGTCCCTCCCCAGTATCTGATTGGACAGCATTGGCTGTCAGCTGACGTCACTAAATGACTTCTTCATTATCAGGATTAAGAACGGCTGTCTACACTCAGCCCAGGCGTCAGCCATCAGATGACATCCCAGAGACAGTACAAGTTCATTGCTACTCAGATAAGGCCCAATCCCCAAAGCTCAGAAACAAAAAATATTCCCCTCGTTGTCAGTGGCACCTCCTGGTAGTTGGCACTGCACTGCGGATTTGATTTGATTTCTCCATTTATTTATTATTACATTGAACTTTTTTAGTTGTGCTCTGTGGTTGAAGTTGTTATCACTGCACAGTTCTGTTGTTACCTCATTCTGTTGTCTGTATTGTTCACCATCTTATGTCACAGCACTGGTTCAGAGATGATCAGTCCCTGTGTGGGTGATGTACTAGCAGTACAGTTTCTGAGTCCTTCATGAAATCTTACGCGTTGCTGATGATGGCTGATACAGGAGGACCACTTTCAACATTCAGAACAGCTAAGAGGCTTACCACAAGTAAGCCAGTCATTTATGGCTATGAAGGCCACTGCTGTCTGAAAAGCGTTAACCACATTTAGGACAACAATGAGTTTTTTTCTTGCACCTATAAGTTGTTGAAGAACATTCTTGCTGTTTGTGAAATATGTGTTGTATTCCAGTGTGAATTCATATGTGGCTCTGAGGTTACCTTACATCTACAATCTGTTTCCCATTTTGAGTGTTTTCTCTACTATTCTTATATACTTATTAACCACATTAAACTAAAGTTGTTTACCTCATTCAGAAGATTTGTCTTCATTTTTTTTTTTGGTTGTGGAGCCAATGGAAAGATCATTTCTCATTTCTGGGACAGGCCTTACTCCAATATGACTTTGTGTGTGTTTCCAAAAACTTTTTTTTGGAAGAGTATCCCTTACCACATTCAGAACAGGTGTACTGCTTCTCTCCAGTGTGGATCCTTCTGTGGCACCTAAGTGCGCTTGGAAATGAGAATCGTTTGCCACATTCTGGTCAGTAATAGGGTTTTTCCTCCAGAGTGAATTCTCATGTGATCTTTAAGAGTCGTGCCGTTTGAGAAAAGCTTGCCAGTCACAACAGCTGTGTTTCTTACCAGAATTAATTATTTTATTTTATATATGAGAATCACATTCCACATTCTGTACAACTGAAAGGCTTCTCTCCAGTATGACTTCTCCTGTGCTTGTAAAGAGAACTGAGGCATGTGAATTGTTTGCCACATTCCAAGCAATGGGGAGGTTTCTCTCCGGTGTGAAGTCTGATGTGACTTTTTATGGTACTTTGTTGTGAGAACTGCATATCACATTCAGGACAACAATAAGATTTTTCTCCTGTATGAGTTCTAAAGTGGCACTGAAGCGTGCTTAAATCTAAGAATCGTTTCTCACATTCATAACAGCAATGAGATTTTTCTTCAGTATGAATTTTGGCGTGTCTATAAAGACTTTTTTGGCTTGCATAACATTTGCCACATTCAGAACATGCATACTGCTTTTTCTCTTTAGTGTGAGTTTGTGTGTTTACTTAAAAAACATCTAATGTTGAAAAATATTTTTCCACATTGAGAACAGCAATATGGCTTCTCTCCAGTATGCCTTTAAAAACTGCATTTGTCAGAATATGGTTTGTCACATTCTAGACAACAATGAGTTTTTTCTCCTGTGTGGATTCTTCTGTGCCTCTGAAGATTGCTCATCCTTAAGAATGACTTATTACATGCTGGACAACAATGAGGTTTTTCTCCTGTGTGGATTTTTCTGTGACTCTGAAGATGGCTTCTGCTTGAGAACAACCTACCACATTCTGGACAACAATGAGGTTTTTCTCCCGTGTGGATTTTTCTGTGCCCCTGAAGATCATTTCTCCTTAAGAACGACTTTCCACACTCTGGACAACAATGAAGTTTTTCTCCTGTGTGGATTATTCTGTGCTTTACAAGATATCTTCTCCTTGAGAACAACTTACCACATTCCGGACAGCAATGAGGTTTTTCTCCCGAGTGAATTTTTCTGTGTTTCTGAATACTGCTTTTCATTGAGAACAACTTACCACATTCTGGACAACAATGAGGTTTTTCTCCTGTGTGGATTCTTCTGTGGTCCTGAAGATAGTCTCTACTTGAGAACGACTTACCACATTCTGGACAGAAATTAGATTTTTCTCCTGTGTGGATTCTTCTGTGCCTCTGAAGATGGCTTCTCCTTGAGAACGACTTACCACATTCTGGACAGCAATGAAGTTTTTCTCCTGTGTGGATTCTTTTGTGCCTCTGAAGATATCTTTTCATTGAGAATCGTTTGCCACATTCTTTACAGCAATGAGGTTTCTGCTCTCCAGAGTGAATTTCTGTGTGTTTTTCAAGATTCTTGATCTTTAGGAAATGCTTGCCACATTCATGACAACAATATGTTTTTTCTCCAGTGTGAATATTCATATGCTTATTAAGATCACTTTTGTGTGTGAATTGTTTGCCACATTCCAAAAAACATTTTTTTCCAGTATGAATTTGGATTTCTTTCTCCACTTGCTGCTGATCAGTTTTGATGGCTTCTATCTGTGTTACTCCAGTAGCAGGGAGAGAACTGAACTGCAAAAAGGCTGTTGTCAGGTCCTCTGATTCTCTTGCTGATTTCTTCATACCATTCTCATTGGATTGAAGAGGGGGCTGACCAAATGAAGGTGGAGAGAAGCTGCCATTCTTCTGTAAATCTGAAATAACACACACATTTTAAATATATTTTTCCTGACACCTTTATCCAAGGCGACTTACAACAACATTTGAGACACAATTGGTTATTGAAGAGCCAAATCTTAGAAAGTAATGCTTTAAGATTCAAGTTAAATTCATACTAATATAAATTTCTTTAATAGTCATAGACAATGCTATAGTTTTTTCCCCCTCTAAGTTAGTATGAGATAGAACGCTTTTGCTATAACTGAGATTTAGTGTGTTAATTGAGTCAGTTGTTGTTTAGAACTGGTACCAGTGCACAGGGACTTTAAAGACCCATTTTCAACATAGAAATGGGATAAGCATACAGTTTTCGGACCGTTCTTAAAATGGTTCAGAAATATTTAGAAGTGATTTTGTAAAGATTAGAAATGAAACAAGATTTATAAGCTTTGCACAAACTTTTTTTTTTGCTATTTCAATTTTCACTTTTTTGTGTGAACTGTTTTAGTTAGAATTTTTACTAAAGCTTTTAAAAATGAAGTTGTTTTGTCTGTGGAATCATTTCAGCACGTCAGGATTTTGCTGAATCCCATTATGTATGTTAGAGCTGCCGAACTTTGGTAATTTTGGTAAAAACTCATCTACACTTTTCCTCAGAAAACTTGCCAACTCCAGAGGTTGAATTTGAACAGGAAACTACCATCTGAGAACTGAGGGTGCTTGTGCTCCTGAACTTGCCAACGAAAGATAAAGAACTGAGTTACTGTGAGGTACTGTGCTCTTATCTTCTATATCTGCATGATCATAAATAAAACCAAGCTCACCATACCTGAACTTGAGAAGGTTTAAGAGACTGTAATATTATATATAAGGCATTGTGGATGATTGCTTGTGCTTTTGCCAGAGTCATGGAAGCCTCGCTGTAAAGAAGTAACCAGTGTTGCTGCAGCATCCCGATTGTGACAAAGCGGTTTGTCTGGAAACGCACTGTCAAAAGAGACTCACGCTTACTGTGAACATGGCGATGTCCAAGCGTAGTTCAAGTGAAGTTACCAGGAGTAATCTGAGTACGGACTCAAAGCCAGAGAATGTGCTTGTGGATCTTATAGATCACTTGAAGAAAATCTCACTACATTCATAATGGCTAACACAGTACAACACCTTAGTACTAGAGGTTTGAGACTGAAATCGAAAGCCTTAAAAACATTCTAGAAAACCAGAGTTAAGTAGCGCAGCTGTTTGAAATCGTTTGTGAGACGTGCGGTCAAGCTGAAGAGCTGAATAAAAGAGTAATATCTATGCTAAGTAAAGAAACTGCATTTAAGAACCAGTAAACAACATTCGCAGAAAATTCTAAGAAATGGGACCAGTTTAGTGACACTACAGCAACATGGCTGAAAGATACAAAGAGCCTTTTAGCACACTCATCTGATGAACAGTTAGTTAATCAATTCAGAGAGATGCATTTTTGAGAACAAGAACTAGAGTCCTGCAAGCTTCTCAGTAAAAGTGCGCTCTCGATAAGAAATGTGGCTTGTTATCCCAGCTAAGAGCCGTGGCAATGTCACCCCGTACAACAGTTGTAATTGAACAATCGACACTCAATACCATCCAACAAAGGCTGATAGAACTTGAGTCTGAAAGCCAAGAGCGATCTGTAACTAATACAGGGGCCCGTTGGCAGACTTACAGTCACAATCTCATTGACGTGCTCATACAAAATCAAGTCGAATGTCAGAAGGTGTAGTGGCTTTAAAATGGTTGCTGGAGACAGACACACCAATATCTGAATTCTGCCGTTTATTCTACAAGACAAGCAGTAAGGGGCACAGTCAGCACATGCAGTGTCAGGCGCTCTCTGTATCCTGCAAAAGCGTCATCCAGTTTTTTTTCTTTTTTTTTTTTTACATATGTTCACAAATACAATAAATACAAGTTTAACAAATGAATATAAACAATAACAATGAAGGACGATAATTAACGTTGCAACATACCTACAAGACAAGCAGTAAAGGGCACAGTCAGCACATGTAACGTCAGGCGCTCTCTGTCTCCTGTAGCAAGCCAAACAATATGCTGATGAGGTTGCATCTCCGTTAAACCAAACACTTTTAAAATCCATTTCTGCCGACCAAAAGTGACAACAGAATCTCAAAACACATCAACAACCACATGGCGTGAGGTTTCCATTCAGTTTCAGACAGAAAACACTAATTTAAAACTTGTCAGCTTATACGAGACACAGAGAGTATTGAGAAGCGCCTTACCTGCAAAAGCATCATCCAGCTTTTGCCAGGAGTCTGCTGTACGCCACATGTGCGTCCTATGGGTGTTACATTAATTAAAGCCCCCCCTGCTACAACAGGCAAACAGGAACTATATATAAGAGAAACAATGATTACATTCACATTAAACAAAATTTACAATATATAAAACAGAAGAATTTCAGTATTAAAAAAATAGTTTTGAGAATGTTCACGAAAAAATATAAAACATAATAAACTAACTCAGCCACAAAGGCAGTCACTGAAATGGCCCAAAAAAAGGAAGCTCCAGTTCCTGTTCCTCCTGCGTCACATGATGAAGTACCACATAGACAAGTCCCTTTATTCGCAGGCGACCCATTGGCTTATGCAGGCTTTATCAGAGCTTTTGATCATGCTATAGGTGAAGAGCTAGAAGACCCTCAAGATAAACAAGATTACTTGATTCAATACACAAGAGGTCCTGCTCAGGAAACGATTAAGTGTTGTACACGAGTGTCACAAAGTCAAGGCTTGAGAGTTACTATTGCATCCAAATATTTATAGTTGATGGATACATGGATAAAGCATTGAAGTGTCCTCAAATAAAACAAAATTACAGAGAGGCCCCGAGAGACAATGCAACCTTCACTGATAACTGTATGGACGTAAGGAACTGAGATGAATTCAACAGCAATCAACATATCGGTACTATCATCACAAAGCTCTCATACTCCTTACAAGATAAGTGGCGAAATACAGCCTTTAAACTTGAAGGAAGAGAAGAGAAAGAGGAAGATATTTACGATTTAACTCTCTTTATACATTGACAGACTAGGATGTTATTGTATCCTGTTTATGGAAAGGCCCCACAAGGTAGCACAGAGAAATAAAAATTTTCCTGTGAAGAGCGGTCAGATAGCAGGAAGAGTCTTCACTGCAAGTATTACTGACGCTACTGAAAAGGGGACTCGAGAAACCTCGGTCAAAAAGACTGTTACTGATGTCTGTGTATTTAAAAAGCTTTGTGTATTTTGTAGTGGCCAGCATACTCTTGCTGAATGTAATAAAATCAAACATCTGCCGCATACAGAAAGAATTGACTTTTTAAAATCTAAAGCTTTATGTTTTCACTGTCTCAAACAGGGGCATCTTGGTAAGAACTGCAAAGAAAGGATGAAATGTCAGACATGTTCTTTGCAGCACCCAGATATCCTGCACATCAAAAAAGAGGTTGGAGTGGCATCTTCAGCTACAGCCAGGGTGGCAACATCTACTGAAGGGGAAGCTGAGATTGGAACTTGTGCCTTTATTGGGGCCGGTGAAGAGTGCGCACTATACAGTATGTGGTTCCTGTTAAGGTCAAATCTAAGAAGAGCGAGAGGTATGTAGAAACATACGCCTTTATAGACCCCGGTAGTACACTAACAATTTGTACTCAAAAGCTCCAGAGACAGTTACACCTTCAGGGGAGAAGAACACAAGTATTCCTCAAAACTATGAGTAACTATGATGATGATCCAAAAATGATAACCCAATGCTCTGTCTTATCAGATTTGCAAGTCTGTGGTCTCAATGATGATGAATATATTGATTGGCCAAAGGTCTTTACACAGGTCTTCATTCCACTGAACAGAGAAAGCACTGCACTACAAGAGGACATCGAGAAGTGGGCTTATCTTATCTCATATTGACTCTGAAGTTGATCTTTTAATAGGAATCAACAAGCCAGAAATCTTCAAGCAGTCGTGAATCATACCTACCCAAGGAGGTGGACCTCATGTTGTGAAGACTGCACTTGGATGGGTGGTCGGTGGACCATACGAAGAGATTGATGACCTTGCAAAACGATGTGGTAAGCTGCCCAGACATTCAATCAATCAAATGTCAAAAAACAGAAATTGAAGATATGTTGCTGCAACAGTATAACACAGATTTTACAGAGTGCAGCTCTGAAATGTCACAGGAGGACATCAAGTTCATGTGCATAGCCTCAGAATCTATGAGACTGGTAGGTGGCCACTATTGCTTAAATTTGCCTTTGAAGGATGAAACACTAAAAATGCCAAACAATAGCTGAGCAGCATGCTATTGGGCTCAAGAGAAAATTGAGCAAATATTCAGATTTCCACGAAGATTATAAAGCCTTCATGAAAGACATTATTGACAAGGATTACGCTATCAAGGTACCCAAAGAAAGCCTGCATTGCAATGAAGGCAGGGTGTGATACATCACACATCATGGTGTGTATAAACCAAAGAAAAATAAGATTCAAGTGGTCTTTGATTGCACAGCCACCTACCAGGGGACTTCATTTAAGAAACAATTATTAAAAGGTTCTGACCTAACACGCTCATTGCCGTCCTTACAAGATTTAGAAAGGAGCCAGTAGCATTAATGGCAGACATTAAGTCTATGCTCTACCAAGTTAAAGTCCCAGATAAAGACATTGATTTCTTATGCTTTTTATGGTGGTGTGAAGGAAATCTAAGCAAAGACCTAGAAGAATTCAAAATGACAGTACATCTTTGTGGTGTTACTTCTTCACCCAGTTGTGCTTCTTATGCTTAAGCTGAAGATGCCAGAGATACATTTCCTGAGGAAGCTGTTAACACCTTACTCAATAACTTCTATGTAGATGACTGCTTAAAGTTGGCGGCAATGGATGAACAATCACTAAAGCTGGCAAAGAACCTCCAAGTGCTATGCCATAGAGGTGAATTTCATTTGACCAAGAGGGTGAGTAACAACAGAGCAGTTTATTTGTCTATTCCTGAAGAAGACAGAGCTCTTGAACAAAAGGACTTAGACTTGAGCCACAGTCTCCTTCTCTGGGAGTCCAGTGGTGCGCAGAAACGGACAGTTTCAAATTTCAGATTAAGTTACAAAACAAGCCCGCTACAAGGCGAGGTATTCTGTCTGTTAGCTCAGTTTATGATCCTGTTGGTTTTCTAGCACCTGCCATACTGCCAGCAAAGCTTATTCTAAGAGACTTGAGCAAAGACAAATTTGGGTGGGATGAAGAAGTAGAAGTCAAACACATTCAGAAATGGGAGAAATGGATGGATGACTTACAGTTTCTAGCAGACTACAATGTGAACAGATGTGTCAAACCTGCACGGTTTGGAACCATAAAGCTAGCACAAATATACCATTTTACAGATGCCAGTGAAGATGGACATGGCACTGTCACTCACCTTGTCTTAACCAATGAAAGCTGCAAAAAACATTGTTCATTCCTAATGGGCAAGTCAAGAGTTTTGCACCATTGAACAAGTCAGGATTCCAAGATTGGATCTGACAGCAGCCGTTGTGACCGTCAAAACTGACAAAATCCTAAAAGGTGAGCTTCAAATGCCCCTACAAGAATCTACATTTT
Source organism: Erpetoichthys calabaricus (assembly GCF_900747795.2). NCBI lineage: Eukaryota > Metazoa > Chordata > Cladistia > Polypteriformes > Polypteridae > Erpetoichthys > Erpetoichthys calabaricus. The sequence continues at coordinate 4,368,723 of NW_026261588.1, read as the reverse complement.
GGACTGACAGCAGTGCAGCACTTGATTTAAGACCTTTGTTGCCAACAGAATCTCTGTGATCAAAGATCATTCACATCCTTCACAGTGGAGGTACGTCACATCTGCCCTTAATCTGGCTGATCAAGCATCCAGAGGGCTAAGCATAGAAAGCTTTCTCAAAAACACCACATGGTCAAAAGGTCCAAGTTTCTTAATGAAACCCAAACGAGAGTGGCCAAAAAGACCAGATCAACTGAATGATTCACTCTTTGAAGATGAGCCAGAAGTTAAAACTTGTGCAGTCAACATGACAAGAGTAGAGGAGGCGACTGAGCCCATCAACAAACTAATTACTTAATTTTCAGATTGGCATCGCTTGAAGAAAGCAGTGGCTTGACTCATCAAGTTTAAAGACATACTGCTGCACTTAAAAAATGAAAGAAAAACATTTCAACCAGAAGTCAGTCAGTCAATCTAAAAATAATTCAGAAGAATAACAAACACTCATCGTAGAGGACATGAAAAGGTTGTGACAGACTAAGGTCTCCGTGACCCCTTGAACCCTCAGACTACACGTCAGACACCAGGTAAAAGTCCAAATATTATATTTATTAGGACAATAACGTGCACAAAGCACCCTCTTCTCCACAATATTCAAACAATTAATAAACAATAAACAATCACTAATCAATAAACAATAATCCTCCTCACTCCCAGACACGTTGCCACCCTTCCACCCAGCTCAGCGTCTGGGATTTCCCATCGTCCTTTTATATTCCCTGACCTGGAAGTGGTTCCAACCCTACAGTCCATGTGATTCCTTATCACTTCCGGGTCAGATAAAAATCCTTTTCTTCATCCTGGAAGCACGTCATTTCCTTTGTTGCCTTGCTTACGACGTACTTCCGGGTTATAGGGCACAAACAACTCTCTGGGCCTCCCTGCAGCGTCATCTGTTGGCCCCTGTGGTATCCAGCAGGGCTGTAAAGGAAAACTCCATCGTCCATGATTCCCTGCTGGTATTCGGGGGAATTCCATGCCACAGGGACAGCTCCATCTGGTGGCCTGGGGGTATTGGCCGGGGTAACAGGCCGGCCATCCCTCACAAGGTATAAACAGACTTTAAAACCAAGTCTGATTTCTACAGAAGACTTGGCAAAAGCAGAAACAGAACTTATCTGCCTCAGTCAAATGCAAGAATTTCAAGAAGAATTAAAGGTTTTAAAGAAAAAGGTTTGCATAAAAAAGAACAGTCAAATCTTCAAACTTGACCCGATCATACAAGATGGAGTACCAAGAGTTGGAGGAAGACTCAACAAAACTGCAATGCCCGAAGAAGCTGAAGATCCTGCAATTCTTCACAAGCATTCACCTATCACTTCTCTCATATTGGTACACATTCACAAAGAAATCGGACATTGTGGGCACAACTATACACTCTCACAGTTACGCCAGAAATACCAGATACGTCAAGCAAACTCAGCTATCAGAAAAATCATTTCAAAGTGCACAACATGCACAAAATACAATGTGAAAGCAGGTGAGCAAAAAATGACAGATTTGCCAGAAGACCACCTAGTACCTGACCAACCACCACTCACCAATTTCGGAGTTGATAATTTTGGTACCTTTCACGTCAAAAGAAAACAAAGTCTGGTCAAGAGGTACGGAGTAATCTTCACTTATCTAACAACCAGAGCTGCGCACATAGAGATTGCACTCAGCTCAGACTCTGATTCTTGTATCCAGGCCATTCACCGATTCATATGCAGAGGAGGACAAGATAAAATCATCCACTCAGATAATGGAACAAACTTTGTTGGAGCAGAAAGAGAGCTACGAGAAGCTATTAAAAATTTTCATGAAGAAAAAAATCAGCAATGCTATGATGAAGAAAGAAATCAAATGGATTTTCAATCCACCATCAGCCTCTCACCAAGGTAGAGTGTGGAAGAGACAAATCAGAAGCATAAGAAAGATTCTAAACTCAACACTAAACCAACAGACACTCGATGATGAAAGTCACCAAACGGGGACGTGTGAAGTGGATTCAATTATCAATAATAGACCCCTCACAAACACATCAGATGACAAAAATGACTTGGAGCCACTCACACCTAATCACTTGCTGTTATTGAAGACACAACCAGACATGCCTCCTGGGCTCTTCTCCACAAATGACCAGAACACTCAAAGACGCTGGAAGCAAATTCAATACATGGCTGATTTGTTTTGGAAAAGATGGTCTAAAGAGTATCTGCCACTACTTCAAGAATGTCAAAAATAGCTAACAGTAAGAAGAAATTTTGAACCAGGGGACGTTGTTTTAATTGTAGATGATGTTGTATCCCGCAATTCCTGGGTAATGGGTTGAGCCTTCAAGACAATGGCAGATGCCAAAAGTGCAGTTAGAAGAGTTTGTAGAGCCCTAGGATTTCCATGATGCAGAAAACACGGACTGAATCACAGAATAAGGTTTAGGTTTAGGTTTCTTTATTTAGTCATGTTTACACAAGAAAACATGAAATTTGCCTTCTCAGTTGCATCTAATAACAGACAGAATGAAACAAAACAGACCAATAGAAATAAGAAAGGTTTAGGTAAGGCAGTTAGATGATACATAATTACACCCAAAAAAAATGAATGCATTCAAACAGATTTAAGATTTAAAAACAGAAATGTGCAGAATTTAGAGACTTGAAGGGTTGACTGTTACAAAACTTCTCAGTAAATTAAATGATTGAATACTCTGTAGTTCTATCAGTCAGATACTATTTTGTAGTTTGTTGTTTGTCAAGCAAACGCAATTCTTTGTAGGAATTCAGACGCACCTCTGTTTGTGTGCGTGTTTCTTGTATGTTTTCTCGTTAAAGGCACGTGAATTAGCTAGCTCCATTAGACAGAAATGTCAAAGCCAGCAGTATGAGATACCAAATCTACGTAGAAAAAACTAAGAAACACAAGCTTAACTGCAAAATTGAGGGCAAAACAATACCCCGGCAACTTTAACGAATCTGGACAACAACTTTTCTGCAAGTTTTGCCAGCACACCATAGACTGCACATGAAAAGATACTTGCAATGACCGCGTCAAATCTAAAACCAGTCTCAGGAACAAGGAGAAATTAAGATCAATAGGTGTTCACCTTCAGGTAACAACAGAGGAAAAGACAAAATCATCACATGCAACACACCAGTTTGTGGAGGATTTTGTGACCATGCGATTCAGACGTACCGCTCAAAAAAATGATGAAGATGCGCTCTTTCTTTATTAAGCATTGTAAACAGGGAGGCGAAATGCCAGAAACTGAGAATAGTCTTCATCAAACTCATTGGCCCGTGTCTTTGAACAACATATGGAGGACGTTCTTCAAAAGACTCGTGGCAAGAAAATTTATGTTGTAGTTGATTACAGCACCGATAGCGTAGAGCACAGCGTCCTCAACATAGTGATAGGCGAGTAAAGATTCAGCTGTATGGTGATTATTTTATTCAGGTAGGTCTAATTGTACATGAAATTATATTTAGCCGTTATTAACAGTCTTTGACATAGTAAACTGTTATTATTGAATGGCACTGGTTGTTAACGGGTTCCCTTTTATAAATTAACAACGATGTTTCTGATTTAATAAACATTTTGCCTGGCGGTGATGAGGCACGTGAGCTCCACATTTGACTCTTCTGTTATAAACTCGGCCCTACAAACCTGAGCAGAAGAGCAGGCGTCGCGTCAGATGCAACGAGCTCTTAAAAGCAGGTCTCTCTTTCTTTATTTCTATTTAATTCCCTGATTTAGCATCTTCCAGATGAGTTTGCTTTTGCTTTGTAATGTATTATTTTAAGATATGCAGTAGATGAAGCTACAGATGTAATGATGCAGGTTTTCAATCTGTAAACTTTTAAGGTTTAAGAATCATGAGTAATAATTTACATAATTACAATTTCATGTACTGAAGACCAGGACTTTCTGTCAGATGTTCTCTTTATGGAGAGCTGTAAACTTCTCCACCTTTTCACAGGCAGCTGCACTTCAGTTCCATCACAACAACCAGATGAATCTTCTTGACATTTTAGCAGAGCTGACAGACAATGCACCACACTGTCTGAAAGCAGACCAGGACGTTTTCAAAGGGGTTACGCCTAACAGTGTGTCATGGCATCAGTTGGTGGGAGAGACCTGGCAGCACTAGAAATACTGTAGTGAGGCTGCATCACTAGTGAGGTGGTAAAGTCTACCTTCTTCAAGAAGCCTGCCAGGAAACACCAGGAGGAATAGCTGCTTCGAATCAGCAGGGTACCTCGCTGAACATATTCACCTCTACAAAGAGTTCTTTCTGGTCGAGAATACATCAGCTCAGGCTGTAACAAATATCCCAGACTCTAAAAGTGAAGTTCATCTTAGAAGGATGCATCAAACCAAATGGCTCTTACAGTACTGCAGTCTCAGCACACAACATCATGGAGGATCTGGGCTCCTACCTGATGAATGGAACTGCAAAATAAGGTTCAGCTGTGCTAGTGTGCTGTTTCATTAAATGGGATGTAAAGTGCCATTTCATTATTATTTATTTTATTGTAGCTGTTACTATTTAAAAAAAAAAAAAACACATAAAAACCCAAAAATCCGAATCAAGGAAAAATAAAATGGCCAAAACCGTAAAATCAAAAAAAGTAAAATAAAACTGAATTTGTGAAAAAATAAAACTGATTCCATACGGCCCTAAGTTTGTGTGAAGACCAAAACCAGCACACTGGAGCAACCTGTGAATTAACTGAGCCTGCTTCAAGAAACAGCCAATGTTTGAAATGAGAAATGCTTAAATGTTTGTTTGCAGTGTAACTGCTAGTGATTTGAAAATCATAGTTAAGGTAAAAGTAAAATTAGACGTCTCACATTGAGGTATAGTATAGTAACAGTCTGTGCTCCTGCATAGCCAATGAGGGGCCGGAAATGTAAGAGCCAACCTTAGAAAGTAAAGCTTTAAGATAAATTCATATTAGATTCTCCTTAGTCATAGCCATAGACAATGCTGTAGTCTTTACCCCCTGTAAGTTAATAACAGATAGAACTTCCTTGTTATAACTGAGACACAGTGTGATAATTGAGTCAGTTGTTGTTTAAACAGGTCTAAGTGCTCAGGGACTTAAAAGACAACATAGAAATGGGACAGGCATGCAGTTATCTGACCGTTCTTAAATGGTTAAGAAACGTTTAGAAGTGATTTTGTAAAATTTAGAAATGAAACAAGATTTAAAAGCTTTGAATAGAACTTTTCTTAATAACAACTTTTCTTTTTTTTTTGCTATATCAATTTTCTCTTTTATGTGTCAACTGTTTTACTTAGAAGTTTTACTGAAGCTTTAAAAATTAAGATATTTTGTCTGTGGAATCATTTTGACACATCAAGTTTTTGCTGAATCCTATTTTGTATGTTAGAGTTGCTGAACTTTGGTAATTTTGGGAAAACACAGCTACAGGTTACATTTCTCTTGTTTTTCCACCTGGAGCACAGGCAGGTCATATGACTTGCTCGAGGTCACATGGTGTCAATAGCTGAATTTGAACCTGCAACTTCAGGGTTTGATATCCAAATTCCTAACCACTACCTGCCTTTTAAAATAAATGAAACAGTACAAGTAAAGCGGTGGCACACTGCTTGGAGATCCTTCATCACACTGAGGTGTCATTTATGGTCTGGCCACTCCATGCGTGGTCTTTACATGTTCTGGTGCTGTCTGTTCAATTTCTCCATATTTCTCTCATATGTGAAAGACAGGCCTGATCTGATCAATCGATCACAAATCAAAATCAGCCAATTTTCACTACAAATGACTTGGCCTGTGAGAGATGGCCGGCTGTTCATCCCGGCCAATACCCCCAGGCCGCTAGAAAGGAGCCCTCCCTGTAACATGGGAGTGCCTCGAAGACCAGCAGGGAATCATGGACAATGGAGTTTTTATTCCTGACCCTGCTGAACACCGTGTGGCCCACCAGAGGACGCTGCAGGGAGGCTCAAAGACTTATATGTACCCTATAACCCAGAAGTGCGTCTTAATAACCGCGACAGCGGAGACGACGTACTTCCAGGTTGAAGAAGAAGAGTTTTTATATGACCCGGGGGTGTTCCAAGTCACATGGACAGAAGGGCGAAACACTTCCGGGTCATGGACTATAAAGGACTGTGGGAAACCCCAGACGAGTGAGCTGAGCTGGGTGGAAGGGTGGCAACGCATCTGGGAGAGGAGGATTGGTGAATGATTATTGATTTATTGTATGAGTAGTGTGGAGTGGAGGGTGCTTTGTGCACGTTGTTATTATAAAAATAAAAAGTCTTGGACTTTTACCTGGTGTTTGACGTGGTACCTGAGGGTTCAAGGGAGCAATAGCGCCCCCTACTGTTACAGGCAGATGATCAGCAAATTAGCTGATCTTAATATCTGAACTTGAATGATAAAAAGCATGCAAGACAAAGTTCCAACATTACCAAAATACAGAAACATGTCCTCGCCAGACTAACAGTTTTATTGCCTTCCTACAAGAGATAACAAATTTGCGGTTTGTAATATTTGTGCAAAAAGAAATTAGCCATGGAGGATTCTCTGCTAACACTTTCAACAATACAAACCTTATTCAGCATCTGAGAAGTCAACCCACAAGGGACTGGTGTGAAGAAATAGCTGTTCAAAGGCTGAGGCGACCATCAAGCTTAGTCTAGCTCAGTCGCCTACTCTCACTCGGCCTCCAATAATGGCAGCACTTAGAAAACTCAACCTTATAATACTGACATCAAGAACGCCAAAGACTTACTGTGACAGCACAAATAGTGGAATTCGTAACCCTGGACAACCAGCCACTTTCAGTTCTGGAAGATGTCACCTTCTAGATCATTTAGATCCACGATTCCATCTGCCAGAGAGTGTTTGTTGACTGATTTATTTGTATAATTAATTAACCGGGCATTAGATGTTTTGACTAAAATCCCTTTGATTAGCCTTTCAGTGAATGTGTATGTAGATGGGAGGAAAGGGATGCAGAGTTTTACCAAGCTGATACACAAATATAAATTTTTATCAAGTGGACGTCGATTAGTTAGAAATTGTAATCAACCCTCTTATTGGCTTGTTGGGTAGAATGGTATGAACCTAGTTTTTAGACCTAAATAAAATAATACTAATTATGCATAATACGCATTGAGTGTGAATAGTCACTATACAGTTACGAATTCTGTAACAGATATTATTATCATAATGATTTTTCCCCAAATTAAACAATGGTACAAGAACATATATTTCACAGATGAATGCAAATCTCAAACACATAAACTGCTTAGTGCCGGTGTCTCGACCACACAGACGCACTCGGAGTGACAGACAACAGCCGAGAGATCCAAAGAAACTCCCCGCCAACAGAACTGCAGAATGCATGAAGAAATTGTCAATAAAGATAAAAACGATATTTGAGTCAGAAGCATCAGAGGTGAATCTTTATCTCTATGAACCTTATACCACAAGAGTTTCTGGCTTTCTGGAGGACGAATAAAAGTCGTTGTCTTACCTGTGCCCTCCTTATACTAGTGGGGACAGTGAGGGTCTGTTCAGTACAGCAGCACACGTTGTGGATGACAGGATCCGCTTGAGTTAGGGGGACACAGTGTTTAGCACAGCTACTTTATTGTTCAGGTGTCCTGGGGTCAAATCCTACCCACAGTTGTTCTACATAGGGGCTCTGAATGGCGTTTCTGGTTATTCTGGTTCTTACCTCATCCCCAAAAACATGCAGGTGAAGTGGAGTGGTGACTCCAAATTGACCCGATGTGACTGTGGGAGATGGAAGAGCCCAAGATCATCTCCAAGTGAAGATTTCACACCACTGCCAACTTGTCCAGGCCATGCTGCACCAGCAAGTTCAGGCTGAGAGCAGAACAAAAGATGCTGAAAAAAGACCCTGAGACCCTCTGACTGTCATCATGGCTCGTACAGGTAGCTCTTGTCACTGTTAACGTCAAAGTGCACGAGATTACAATTAGAAAGATGAGGCACATATTAGGTGTGCACTGGCTTGAGCAAATTCACTCTTATTTAGTGCACAGGGGTGAGGATTTAATTCTTACTTATTTATTTTGTTTTGTGGACATTTCTGCCTTAACTGTTACACAATTTAAGAAATATACCTGTCTTTAACAAAATATGACTTTTGATATTCTCATTAAATGAAATGCGCTGTTGGCCTAACATACGTCACAGCTTCAGTCAAAGCTTCATGACGTTCAAGTCATGCGCTCCACACTTTAGATTTTTCCTTTTTCACCCAAGTTTTTCTAATTTATAATTTATTAGGTAACCTATTGTTTGTTATCATGCACCTGAGCAGGTGGTCTTTAACCAAGTTCAATTAACTGTGTTTTCAACTCTCATTACAATCTTCTAAAAACATCAAAGCACCCACCGTTAGAATTTATAAATGCTCTCTTTCTTTTATATTTAATCACATTACTCACTTATTCCAACACTCCCATGTGACTCTTCTCCTTCTTTCCCATTTCCCTCTGTGATTTTCTCTTCAGACTCCGATAACTCTGATTTCAGCTCTGTAGAATTCTCCTGTGTAACCAGTCGTCCCGTATTAGTGGACCAGGGCTGTAACCTGGATGGAGATTCTTCACAGGCATCTTGCTTGAAAATATCCTCAGTTTCATGCTTTTGAAGTTCAAGACCAACAGAGAAATCATTCAAATCCTCAGCTTTAATGGCAGCAGTCACCCCCTTGCACTTCTCCTCCTCTTTAAAAGGTGAAATTCTTTCTTCGTGATCCTCCAGCTTCACACACACATCCTCTGGTGTGAGCCACTCACAGTCCTCTTCTTTAATGTCCACCATTTTTTCATTCACACCATCTTCTTTGGCAGAGGCCATGCTCTGTGGGAAACTCTTCTCTCTCTTTAAGTGTCTGCCCTTCTCTTCTCAGATTCACTTCTCAGATTGACAGCCCTGAGCTGGAGGTCATTAGACACCTCAGTGTATGGCCATGTGAAATGGGAAGGCCCTGAGAAAATAAAAGTGGTAGAATTAACTTCATAAAGTCAGTAAAAATAATGATCACACTTCAGGGTCACAGTGCCCTCCATGAGGTTTGGGTCAAAGACACATTTTCCTTGATTTCCTCCTCTGCCTCACAGTTTAAAATCACAAATCTAACAATTCAGATGTGATCAAAGTGCATTGCAGACCTTCATTAAAGGGGATTTGCATACATTTCAGTCCCACCATGTAGATATGACAACACTTTATCTACACGGCTCCATCATGTTTGGACACAGCAATGGCAGGTCTATTAAAGCCATCATATTTAGGGCTTTGTTGGATATCCTCGCTGGACTTGAACTGCGCATCGGGAGCTTCATTCTGTTAAGTTGTTATATTCTATATCTTATATATGTGCTCCTATTTGTGAGATTACGGGACTGCATCCCGACTTGGAGTAGGACATTCGGGGTTGAAGGAGAGTGGGTTTGTAGGAGGTTACTCATGACGGGTGTGTTTTAGGGGAGAGAAGAATAAAAAGTGTGATGCTAACATCAAAGGTGTTGTGTTGTTTTTAAAGTTTAACATTTGTAGTAGAGGATGGCTGTTAATTATAGAATCCTGCCTACCTTTGACAAGAGAAAGGCATACGAGAGCTGGAAAGTGAAGATTTAATATGGACACGGGTTACTGAGCTTAGAAATAAAAAACACGTACTTGGGGTTGGACTGTCGCTTACAGGGACATCATTGAGATGTCAATTTGAGCAGAAGACCTGAACAAAGATGAAGATGCGACTATTCTGATAGAAAGGTTTGATGTCGTGTTTAAAGGAGAAAAAGGATTGTATCTATGAGGCAAATTCAGATTTTACAGAGTTAAAAGGGCGAGTGCAGTTTCTATGGTGGATTATATCATCATTTTGGAGCAGACATACTCCTGATGGGTAATTCCATGTCAAATCATCACACTTTTGGACCTCATCATCACAGATTTTAACAAAAAAAAAATTTTCTGGAGATGTTTATGACATTATAAGGAGGCATTAGAGAAAAATTAGCAAATTTTAAAATATAAGTTTTCATGCTATTCAAAATTTAACATTATAATCACTCATAACATGGTCATTTGTTCATTTTGGGGATAGCATTGTATTTTCACAAACTGCAGAGCTGGAAAAGAGCTTTAAAATGGCATGAGAACCTTTTCTGTCCACTTATATTTAGGTAGCAATAGCCAGTCAAAGTCCTAATCCAGCGCAGTGTTCATACTTTGTGATCTTAAATCTCCGTATTATTGTTGATCCAAGACAAGTGCAATTTCAGTTCCATGGGTCACTCAGATGACCAAATCAGCAGGCCAAGTCTCTTTAAAATCTGTGACGATGAGGTCCCTAAGTGTGATGATGTGACATGGAGTGACCTGCATGTGTAGATATAACATGGCTGTCCCTGACGCTGTGCGAGCTTTTAAGCTGTTAGACACGGCGTGTTCAGATACAAACCAAAGGCAGCTGGCATTAACAGCATGGATGGAACTTACTTTTGCTTCAATGGAATTGGCTCTAATTACAATATTTGGATAAAAGTAAAGTCTGGTAACAATGGGCATTACTGTCACACTATAAACTTATATTCATCCACCTACTGAAGATAAAAGTGCAGGAAAACTGGAGGCTTAGAAAATGTCTGTGTGGTCTCACAGTCACAGCACTTCACTGGTACAATAAAGTAAAGGAGATGACGCTGAAGACAGGAGGAGAAGTTTCACAAGTGGATACCACAGTTTATTACTGGCTGGATGAAGATGGCACCATGACTGGAATACCTGCATGCCATGTTGATGATTTTATATGGGTAGGGCCCTATGATTTCTGCAATGTGGAAAACACGGACGGAATCACGGAATTAACACATCAAAATAGATTTTATTTATGTAGGCAGGTCTAATTGTATGAGATGTATTTACTGTAAATCATGTAACAAATTCAATTATATTTAGCCGTTATTAACAGTCTTTGACATAGTAAACTGTTATTATTATATGGCACTGGTTGTTAACGGGTTCCCTTTTATAAATTAACAACGATGTTTCTGATTAAATAAACGTTTCGCCTGGCGGTGACGAGTAACGCGAGCTCCACATTTGACTCTTCTGTTAAAAACTCGGCCCTACAAACGTGAGCAGAAGAGCAGGCGTCTCTTCAGAGGCAACAAGCCCTTAAAAGCGGGTCTTTCTTTCTTTCTTTCTTTCTTTCTTTCTTTCTTTCTTTCTTTCTTTCTTTCTTTCTTTCTTTCTTTCTATTTAATTCCCTGATTTAGCGTCTTCCAGATGAGTTTGCTTTGTAATTAATTATTTTAAGATATACAGTAGATGAAGCTACAGATGTAATAATGCACGTTTTTAATCAGTAAATATTTAAGGTTTAAGAAACACGAGTAATAATTCATATAATTACAATTTCAGGCCCTGAAGATCAGGACTTTCACAAATGGAGGTGTAAAATGTCGAGATACATCACAATTTAAAAACCGACTTTTTAGAGGATTCTTCGGAAGCCGAGAGAGGATGTGCAATATCGTTATTTTTTTTAAATTGCGTCCTCAAAATAACAGAATCATTTTATCGAGATCTCGGGAAAATGAACTTTGTTTTCCCGAGATAACGGAATCATTTTATCGAGATCTGTATAAAACAAAAGATTTTGTTATCTCGAAATTGTATCTGACTTTTAAAGTTTAGCTTATTGAAGTCACATCGTGTTTGAAATGGCAGAAGAGCAGAACCGTAGTGATCAGCACGTCACTTTTTTTGTTCAATCAAAGGCTGACGCAGGCTGAAATATGTTTATACCTTAGTTTAGAAAATAGTAACGTTAATGTCTGTCATTTAAGAAGACGGTTAGCAAGGCTTCAGCTGTATAGGAGTCCCAATGTAAGCGAGCCTGATGCCAGGAGCAAAGGTTAAGTTTCGTTTTCTCGAGATCGCGATAAAATTAGCCTGTTATCTCGATGAGACAATTTAAAAAAAAATTACAGCGCTATCTGTAATTAATCTAATTATGATAATGTCTGGCGTATTTTAACATACATTAGTATAAACTAAGAACAGACATTCTCAGAGAAAACAATTCTTAATAGGAAGTAACGTCAATTGGGATGTAAAGAATCGGTTCACTTTAAAGGACCTGCCATTTGGATTAACGCTTTTTCACATATTCCTCACAAATGCACTGCTTCTCACACACGCTTTACTTAAAGAAAAGGCTTTTCTACTTGATATTAATGTGCCTACGTAATCTGCTCTCATTTTAAAATACTTTTGCACACTTTAAACTAACAAAATATTTTCCCAATCGCCCCTAATTCCCAAAGCCCTGCACTCGCAGTAAATGCCGTCTGTCGGTTTGCCCCCTTATTTGTGAACACTGTAGCGCATTCTCAGCCCCCCGTGACTGACCCCCTGCTCACCACTTTAAACAATGAGTACAGACAGTTGATCTCCAGCCCATAATAGTCGAGTCGCGGCTCTGCAGCTTTCGCATTTTTTATTTTGATGGCTTCAGATGGTCCGACACAAACACCCCGATTGTCTTGAGTCCTGTTCTTCATTTAACACGGCCATCTCTAGTAAGCTAAAGTATCAAAGTGTACAGAAATACTGAAAGGAGTTGTAAAGGATAAAATACATTAAATAAAACAATCCATCCATCCATTTTCCAACCCGCTATATCCTAACTACGAGGTCACGGGGGTCTGCTGGAGCCAATCCCAGCCAATACAGGGCGCAAGGCAGGAAATAAACCCCGGGCAGGGCGCCAACCCACTGCTGGATCGTTTCAAATATTATAACAATGTACTCGTAATGCCATGCCAGCTGTAGATTGTATTGTATCCTTCCAGCAGAACTAGCTTGTGTAATGTTTGTATTTTTTATTTCCCATTTAACGAATCAAAGTCTCCCTCTTACAGTGAAAACGCACGAGCATCTTTCCTGATAAGAAAATCCCAAAAAATGAAATCATGTAAATTATTTCTAACAGGTCTCAGTAAGAGACAAACTGGTGGAAATGAAACCTGAACGCGCCCTGTAAAGTTTCATCGTGCGACGCCACTCTAACTAAGTTTGCCGATGACGGCTTTAGAGGAAAAAACACAAAGAACACGCAGAGCTCGGGAAAAATCAGAAATGAACGACTGGGCCGTACGGGAGCGAGCGGCTGAACAAGCGCGTGCCCGACGAACAGCACAGTTCAGAGCATGCGCGAAATCAAAAGTAGAAACGGCGCGAAGAGAAAAGAAGAGATCCCGACTTAACGCGCCTCCGCCAAGTCGGATGTAGTATTACATTTCACGGGACATCGACCGGAAAACAAATTAACGTATCAGCAGCTAAACGTGCGCGACCCCCGTCATCCACAATAAACTCATGAAAGGGGGGATTTGCTGTACCGCCGCCTCCTCCACATAGCGCTCAATCCCCAGCACTTAAAAGCGAACCACGCGGCGTCAGGCGCCTCCTCAAATTTAAAGCCGCACAGCATGTCGCGATCTTCCTCACTACTGGCATTGCCACCCATACGCTATCCCCACGTTCGACTTCGTCTCACCTTCCGCACCTTTGCTTGATCTTGTGGCCGTAAAAAGTCTGAGCACGAGGGTCTCATAACAGCAAACAGAGGAACTGCAGCACTACAGTAGCTACTACGTCATTCACTGGAACGCCCACAACACCACGACACGCCCACTACGTCTTTGACAGGACGCCCACTACAAGGATGAACTGCCCGCTTATTGTAAGGCAGAATCACTGAAGCGACTTCCGCTGTAAGAATGACAGCAATTGATGTTACTTGGGACAAGCAGAAATGTATTTTAGTCTCAGACTTATGCTATCTAAGCATTTTAAATTAACGCAACTAATTTCTAAGCACCTTGCCAAAAATGTTACATTTTCAAAAGGCTGCTTAATAAGTTTTTTTTCCTCAAGTGTAACATTATACTGAAAGTAAAAAACATATTAGCATCGCCCTGTTCCAGACATACATCATGAGAACAGTAATTTTAAAAAATATAGCAAAAGCCTCACAAGTTTCACTGGAAGTATTTTGGAGGTATCCTATTGAGTGACCTAGGTTTACAAAATGATCGATTGTACAGAATGAGACTCTGGGATTACTAGCATTGTTATTTATAATTCTAGAGAAATAACAGCGCCTCTCAAGATGGACTATGTTGTTGTATTCTGTTATTTTAGCCTTCAACATCCCATAGTGGATAATCAGTTTAGTTTATCTCCATTTACAGTGAGCTCTCTGGCATGTTCTCTTTAGATTAGACACTCTTTGGGTCTTCCATGGTGTAACAGTGCTGGAGGATTTTTTAATTGTCTTTTCAGGTGTAACTATGTCAGCAGCATCTATCACCTTAACATTAACATTTCCCACCTTACTATTGACATTATTATCACTATTGTAGTAAGCACCACAAATAGACTGGATGCTTAATATGTTTGTAAACTTTGAAGCTGCAGATGAATCAAAGAAGTGTTTTTAACAGTTTGCTTCTTATTTATTTTATTGATCAGTATTTCCATGATCTGCCTCACATCAACTTTTAATACTTTAGTAATCACTAAATCCAACATGTGTCCTCTTTTGTATGTTGGCTGACTAACATGCTGGCTCACATCAAAAGAGTACAAGAGATTCATGAATTATTTTGTTTTTGGGTCACACTGATTATCAATATGAAAATTAAAGTCACCAGCTATTAGGAACCTGTCATAGTTAGTTATTACAACTGACACTAAGTCTGAGAATACCTCAAAGAAAGAAGCATTATATTTAGGAGGTCTATACACGGACAATACTAGAGACTGAGAAATTCCATGAAAAACAATGGCAAGGTACTCAAAAGACTTGAATGTATCAAAGCTGTCATCTTTACACTTTAACAGACTTGAGTAAATATTTGCTAAACCACCACCTTTCTTAACTTGGCGATCCGCATGAGTAAAGCTGTAATTCGGAGGTGCAGATTCGATTAAAACAGCTGCACCTTCAGAGCTAAGCCATGTTTTACTTAATGCAATAAAATCGATTTTCCTATCACTAATAAGATCGTTGATGGAAAATGTCAACAGTAACAAACAGCAGAATCTGAGCTCAATGAGGCCAATGAATAAAATACAAGGCAGGACACAAACCTTTTAGTTTCTTTTCATAATTGGTGACAAGAAATGCCCCCCAAACAATACCTTAGCGTGTTAACCCTTGCATTATGTGCACACCCTGCAATACTCACCCCTGGGACCCTCAGCAGTGACAGGCTGCACACTTCTGGACCTACAAATTACAGTCTGGACCTTACATTTGGCTTCACTCAGTTTGTCCACCACTGTTAGTGCCACACAAAGATGACCTACAGGACGTGAATCAGGTATTAAAGCAACCGCTAATGTCTCTGCGACTTGTGTCAGTGAACACAAGGTTGTGTCAGTGAGGTAAAAACAAACTTTATTTCACCTTAACATGCACAGGTTTGTTTTTCAGAGAAACAACTCTTATCAAACACTAGGACATAATTAAATGAAATAATTTAATTCACCTGAATGGTTTATATTAATGTCCACACAGCAGGCTTCATGTCAGGTGGGCTCCCTCGAGCAGTTACAGAGCTAGGAGTCTTTTCTTCTTGAGCCAGCCAAGTTTCTTTTGATTGCTGGATTGCTGTTGTAAGCTTAATAATGTTCAAAAATAAACAGAAAAAAAAAAAGTCCCCAAAGCCACTCTTTTATAGAGTGCCCTGATTATGTTGGAAAAGTCCTGGTAAAGCGAGATGACACAGCGAGTCACCTATCTTACATAAACCAAAAGTTACACCCTACTAAAGTCAAGCAACAGATCACCTGCCACTGGTCGTGTTCCTCATTAGTGAGAACACCATGAGATATTTACTGTAATACAACAAAGATTATAGTTGTCCTCACTAGACGACACCCCAGTCACTTGTTTTATATCTCCACCAAAAATACACAATGGGGATTTAATCTGAGTGTTCAGCTCATACAATCTACACTCCTGGCACTATATGAACATTTACTCTCGATGTACGTAACGCCCAATAGGCCACAGACAGTTCAGCATCTGCTGACATTCCTGTCTACAAACACTTGAGCTCATGTCAAACTCCTGTCAGATGTAACGTCACTCACAGAGTCAGCCATTGCATTATGAGCTCCACGGTCTTCTTTACATATTTTATCAATATACAAGCTGCTTCTCATCTACAGTAATAATCTCATCTAATAATATTATATTCACACCACACACATTTTAATATCACAAGTCTTTGTTTGCACATAGTGTGAAAAACATTATTCTAAACCTTTTATACCTTGTCATGTAAAAACACAGAGCATCAGTATGCCCCTTATAATAATAATATTTATGTTTCCATCCATCCATACATCCATCCATTGTCTCCCGCTTATCCGAGGTCGGGTCGCGGGGGCAGCAGCTTGAGCAGAGATGCCCATACTTCCCTCTCCCCGGCCACTTCTTCTAGCTCTTCCGGGAGAATCCCAAGGCGTTCCCAGGCCAGTCGAGAGACATAGTCCCTCCAGCATGTCCTGGGTGTTCCCCGGGGCCTCCTCCCGGTTAGATGTGCCCGGAACACCTCACCAGGGAGGCGTCCAGGAGGCATCCTGATCAGATGCCCGAGCCACCTCATCTGACTCCTCACGATGCGGAGGAGCAGCGGCTCTACTCTGAGCCCCTCCCGGATGACTGAGCTTCTCACCCTATCTTTAAGGGAGAGCCCAGACACCCTGCGGAGGAAACTCATTTCAGCCGGTTGTATTCGCGATCTCGTTCTTTCGGTCACTACCCATAGCTCATGACCATAGGTGAGGGTAGGAACATAGATCGACTGGTAAATTGAGAGCTTCGCCTTGCGGCTCAGCTCCTTTTTCACCACGACAGACCGATGCAGCGCCCGCATTACTGCGGATGCCGCACCGATCCGCCTGTCGATCTCACGATCCATTCTTCCCTCACTCGTGAACAAGACCCCAAGATACTTGAACTCCTCCACTTGGGGCAGGATCTCGCTACCAACCCTGAGAGGGCACTCCACCCTTTTCCGGGTGAGGACCATGGTCTCGGATTTGGAGGTGCTGATTCTCATCCCGGCCGCTTCACACTCGGCTGCGAACCGATCCAGAGAGAGCTGAAGATCACGGCCTGATGAAGCAAACAGGACAACATCATCTGCAAAAAGCAGTGACCCAATCCTGAGCCCACCAAACCGGACCCCCTCAACGCCCTGGCTGCGCCTAGAAATTCTGTTCATAACTTTTATGGACAGAATTGGTGACAAAGGGCAGCCCTGGCGGAGTCCAACTCTCACTGGAAACGGGTTCGACTTACTGCCGGCAATGCGGACCAAGCTCTGGCACCGATCGTACAGGGACTGAACAGCCCTTGTCAGGGGGTCCGGTACCCCATACTCTCGGAGTACCCCCCACAGGATTCCCCGAGGGACATGGTCAAATGCCTTTTCCAAGTCTACAAAACACATGTAGACTGGTTGGGCAAACTCCCATGCACCCTCCAGGACCCTGCTAAGGGTATAGAGCTGGTCCACTGTTCCGCGACCAGGACGAAAACCACACTGTTCCTCCTGAATCCGAGGCTCGACTATCCGACGGACCCTCCTCTCCAGGACCCCTGAATAGACTTTTCCAGGGAGGCTGAGGAGTGTGATCCCTCTGTAGTTGGAACACACCCTCCGATCCCCCTTCTTAAAGAGGGGGACCACCACCCCGGTCTGTCAATCCAGAGGCACTGTCCCTGATGTCCATGCGATGTTGCAGAGGCGTGTCAGCCAAGACAGTCCTACAACATCCAGAGCCTTGAGGAACTCCGGGTGTATCTCATCCACCCCCGGGGCCCTGCCACCAAGGAGTTTTTTGACCACCTCGGTGACCTCAGTCCCAGAGATGGGGGAGCCCACCTCAGAGTCCCCAGGCTCTGCTTCCTCATTGGAAGGCATGTTAATGGGATTGAGGAGGTCTTCGAAGTATTCCCCCCAACTACCCACAACGTCCCGAGTCGAGGTCAGCAGCGCACCATCCCCACCATATACAGTGTTGACACTGCACTGCTTCCCCTTCCTGAGACGCCGGATGGTGGACCAGAATCTCCTCGAAACCGTCCGAAAGTCATTCTCCATGGCCTCCCCAAACTCCTCCCACGCCCGAGTTTTTGCCTCAGCAACCACCAAAGCCGCATTCCGCTTGGCCTGCCGGTACCTATCAGCTGCCTCCGGGGTCCCACAGGACAAAAGGGTCCTGTAGGACTCCTTCTTCAGCTTGACGGCATCCTTCACCGCCAGCGTCCACCAACGGGTTCGGGGATTGCCGCCACGACAGGCACCGACCACCTTACGGCCACAGCTCCGGTCAGCTGCCTCAACAATAGAGGCATGGAACATGGCCCATTCGGACTCAATGTCCCCCACCTCCCTCGGGATGTGGTCGAAGTTCTGCCGGAGGTGTAAGTTGAAGCTACTTCTGACAGGGGGCTCTGCCAGACATTCCCAGCAGACCCTCACAACACGTTTGGGCCTACTACGCCTGACCGGCATCCTCCCCCACCATCGAAGCCAACTCACCACCAGGTGGTGATCAGTTGACAGCTCCGCCCCTCTCTTCACCCGAGTGTCCAAGACATGTGGCCGCAAGTCCGACGACACGACTACAAAGTCGATCATTGAACTGAGGCCTAGGGTGTCCTGGTGCCAAGTGCACATATGAACACCCCTATGCTTGAACATGGTGTTCATTATGGACAATCCGTGACGAGCACAGAAGTTCAATAACAAAACACCACTCGGGTTCTGATCGGGGGGGCCATTCCTCCCAATCACGCCCTTCCAGGTCTCACTGTCATTGCCCACGTGAGCATTGAAGTCTCCCAGCAGAACGAGGGAGTCCCCAGAAGGTATGCCCTCTAGCACCCCCTCCAGGGACTCCAAAAAGGGTGGGTACTCTGAACTGCTGTTCGGTGCATACGCACAAACAACAGTTAGGACCCGTCCCCCCACCCGAAGGCAAAGGGTGGCTACCCTCTCGTCCACCGGGGTAAACCCCAATGTACAGGCTCCAAGTTGGGGGGCAATAAGTATACCCACACCTGCTCGACGCGTCTCACCGGGGGCAACTCCAGAGTGGTAGAGAGTCCAGCCCCTCTCAAGGAGATTGGTTCCAGAGTGCAAGCTGTGTGTCGAGGTGAGTCCGACTATATCTAGCCGGAACCTCTCAACTTCGCGCACTAGCTCAGGTTCCTTCCCCTTCAGAGAGGTGACATTCCACATCCCAAGAGCCAGCTTCTGTAGCCGAGGATCGGACCGCCAAGGTCCCCGCCTTCGGCCACCACCCAACTCACACTGCACCCGACCTCCTTGGCCCCTCCCATAGGTGGTGAGCCCATGGGAAGTATTTATGTTTCTATTATTTATTTTTCTCAACACAGATTTGACATGGTTGTTGCATTACAGAGAGATTTCATTTCTGTGGTATAAAAATATAAACGATAATCCCCCCAAATCCATCTCAAAACCTGTGAAAATAATTAAAGTAAGGTGACATTTATGAGAAAGGTGACATGGAGGGAATGCCACAGACAAGATTATGAGGAGAAAGGACCACAGTGCTAGTCTGAAATGTTGACATTGTAGAAGAAGAATGTTCTCTTGAGCACCTTGTACTCTGTGTGTTTTGTAACTGAATTTCAAAAGCAATGCTTGTAACCCTGCCAAGTAAGAAAGCCTGATTTATGAACTGTCAAAAAATATGTTACGCAAGGGCTTAGGAAAGTGGTTTCTATATGATTCAAACTGCCTTTTCTGTTTAGTTCCTCAAAGTGAAATGGCTCAGGGAAAAAGGTCACAAGGCTGCAGAGTTCAAGACGTCTGACCTGTGATCAGTCTTGGGGACATAGATAATGCTTAGCTCAGACATATTGCTTAACTTTGAAATTTTGATGATAAGGATGTTTTTCTGTCTCGCCAGTCATGAGATTAAGGAGTATTGAAGCACCCTCCAAGCTGTTGTTCAGGGTTCAGACGAGCCCTGTGGCCACAGGCTGTGCTCTCTGAATCTCTACTCCTGCGACTCTGCTTACTGATATTAAAAAAGAGAACTAAGAGAAAAACCGCCTGCTGTCAGTCTGCACTTTTTCGTCCACAACATGAAAATAACGAATGTGACACAAGAATTTGACATTTTTTCTGACTTTGGTGTTTGATGAATCAATAGAGTGAGGTATATACTGTAATAGTGCTTTGGTGGGCTTTTATGCTAAATGTGTCCATGAATTCTTTCATTTCTATCATTTTTGCATTCTCCATTAAACACACATTGGACTGTGACTACTTGGTGATAACAACTGGACATTGGCCAGTGATGCTTTGATTCTTCAGTTCTTTGTGGTGATAACCAGATGTTAAGTTGACAGTACAACTCAAGGAATCCCAAACACTTCTCCAAAACCAAGACATGAATTGTGATCCACAACCTGCAATGATTGATGAAGGAAACTGATGTAAACCCATAAAGGTAGTTTTTAGGGGGAATGAAATGAACTTATGATGAAAAGTGATTACCTACTATCAGTAAAGATGTAAAACCCTTAGAAGGAAACAGATCTGTGATAAAGTCCTTAGAAACATTCTGCCGTGGTTGAGATGGATTAAGAATGGGCTGCCATAACTTTACTAGAAAACCCAAACTTTGCTAAAACATCATCTCTTGTTTCTTTGCACATATTTTCCCAGTTCCAAAAAGTTTTTAATATGGCCAAGCCATGGTGAAGACAACTCTCTAGGGGAAGAACACCCCAAAATCAGTATTCCAGGTCACTCCAGGTGCGTTGAGCACAGGGCTTACAACCCAATCTCAGAAAACAAAAGTTAACGTAGCAAAGTCAAATAATGTAACAGGTGGGATGGCAGATCAGAAATGAGCCGAGTGTAGGTGAGAAACAACGTGTGGCTGCTGTTATAATTTACACATGTCCAGTCCTTGGGGCTTCACATTTATCCACTCCATTGTTGTGTAAATCAAACAATGTTCATTTTCTAAGTTATATATTTTTACAGGTATAATATGAAACTTTAAGACAGACACGGTAAGAAAACTGTGTGCTTTCACAGCTTTATTAATCCACCTGCACCAACTTATAAAGCTTTCTGTTCACATTAACCCCTGCAACCCAACATCCCATCGTAAAGAAACAATATCCCATTAAAACAGAATCATTATCGACCCCTGTTCTTAATACAAAAGCTAATCTTGAACTACAAAGTAAACTTAACATATCTTCAACTTAACAGGACCTAAAAAACATCAATGCAAAACCTGACTCACACATACCGACCCCTAATTGTTTTCTGTTCCTAGAAACAATTACCATAACACCCGAATCAAAGTCATTAGAAAATTAAGACATATGCCTCATTCTGCTTCTTGCTGAAGACAGATCTTAGTGATTTGTCTACCAAATGTCATTGTTATCGTCTTCACACAAACTTTACATACAAATCCATGTTCATGTGGAAGGACTCTGTTTCTAGGTAGGTCCGCCATTAGTTGGCGACCAGTTGTGCTATGCAGCCTGCGACAAGTTTTACACTCGGACAGGACTCTCCTGTTTCAAAAATTAGCATTGGGAATCTGGGACCTTTGACGCAATCGAGAAGGATATGATAGCACCCACTGTGACATATTATTTTTAGGAATCACAGTTAATAGTAGTATTCAGTGTGACACATGATGGTCTTTTGCCATGACAGCAGGGTACTTGGCTTTCTCTGGCATGGCCGATAGACTGAGTCTCCTTCCAACACAAAGAATTCCATCTTGAAGTATCAGATTTTGTTTGTAGATGTTACATCTATCAGCGCAGGCTCCCAGCTACTCTTCTTCTTTTGTAGAGCTGAGATTTCCTCTTGATACTAACAATGATGGATCATTTCCATCTCTGCTTGCTTAAGCTCCTCAGTTCTTCTTTAGTTGCATTTGAGAAGACAACCTTCCTTGGTGCAGCTGGCGATGTTGTGGAACTTTGTCTGTTTCACTCTGTGCTCTGTTTGCACTCAGCTCCTCTCTCATTTTGGAGTGGTTAAGTAATATCATTTTTAATCTAAAGCACCATGCCACTGTTCTTTTAAGTGTCATCCATAAGAAGAAGTACTCCATCAGTGGATTAACTCTATCTACCCTTTCATTAGACACAACTGAATTAACCAGGACACTTCTCTTTATCTCAGGGTCTGTTGTAGTCAGGTCTGCCAGGGGATCTCAACATTCTGCCCTTCATTGTTTGGTTTGGTATGAAAGTCGGGCCCAAACAGTCAAACCTTGTTCTGCATAAAGACATCCACATTTTGGCCATTAGATGCATAATCAGCAGGAATGATTTAAGAGCTCACATACTTCCATTGAGACACCTTTGACGTTTGTAGAATAGCTGATCCCTTATTAGCCACAAATGTGCAGAATCTTGTTGTCTCATTGTTAATATGTTTAGTTACTGTCTGTCCAAAACACAGAATACTGTAATGGAAGCTGTAGTTCCTTCCTTAGCATTCTGTCCATGCGTACTGCTAAAGTTGATGCTGTTAATCTAATCATGAGATGGTTATGGGTTTGACTGGCCCAACTCTAGCGTTTTCACTGACAAAGTAGTTTGCTACAGTTCTGTTGAAGTAGACATGTGACTGTGTCATACCCGACTTGACTAGCACCAGAGAAATGATGCAACAGAGCAGAAACCGCTTCACCAAAGCATGCTGGCTTGAAACATCCATCGAGTCCAAATTCACCTAACAGATGGAGATCTTACATCCACCTGGACCACTGCTGAGCGAGGTGTCCTGGCACAGTGTCATCCCACCCTATTCTCAACCCACACAACTCTTGTAAAATGCTTCTTGCAGGCAAAATCACTGGTGGTAAGAATCTCAGTGGGTCATATACAGAGCTCACCATGGACAGTAAACTTCTGCTTAGAGATTTGGTGTTGATGTCAACTCTAAACTTGAAGCAGTCGGACTGGATACACGCCTGTACCCCTAGTGCTCTTTCAGTAGGAAGTAAAACTTGATCGAAGTCTAGGCCTGTTATTTCCTTTGCCCTGTCATCTTCAGCGATGTTTTCCAACACAACTTGACTGTTGCTAACCCACCTTGACATCTTAAAGCCTCCTGTCTAACAGAGGCAGCGTTCAGATTGTGATACAGAGACACACTTTGTCCAGCCGATTTCACTGACTTTTATAGAAAAGTATATTCTTAAAGTTGATGATCTGCAGATATTCAAAGAGAATCAGGAGCGTATATGAAAATAAGCCTTATATCCTGGTGCACGTTAGTATAGTCTTAGACCATGAAGGAGTTAATTAAGAAAGGCCACAACTGACTTTAGCATAATAGACCAGCCTGCCTGCCCTTTTACTTGCTTTGTTTTGAATTTCTGTGAATCGAGGATGTTGTGTTCTTTGAAGGAGGTGAGCTGAATGTGGTGTTATGGGTCCACAGTTCTCCTAGCAAAGGCCAGTTCGTTTTTAAATAAATAATCACCGCACTCGCGGCTTAACGAGGGGGTGTGGTGGCTGTAGCGAGCCACAGGGCGATCTGCGGTGTGGGCATTTCTCACCTAAGTGCGCAGGTGAGAGACTGCCCACATCCATGATTGTTCCTGGGGCTAATGTGCTGCAGCTACCATGTCATCTTGGCATATATAGAGAAGCCCGAGATGGTTACAGGGGAGGAGAAATGGGGAGAGAGAAATGGTGGAAGAGAACTGGAAGGATCGATAGAAAATGTTGATAATGGAGGTTAAATGACGGGGAGGATAAGTGGGAGGATCTGGCCACCTATAGTAGAGACAGAACGAGCTGGGGCCCCGCTAAGGAGCATTTGGCCGATGTGCTCTGGGGCTAGTTCGCCCCACTGAAGGCAAGTGAGTGGGGTGAGCAGGAGAGGTGTCCTCCCATTTGATCTGAGGAGCGACTACGGGTGCGCAAAAGATCACAAAAGGAGAGCCAACCTCGACGGTCTGGCAGTGACGTCCTTTTGGAAGCCAACACGGAGGTTGACTGTAGGAGCTCGTAGCTGTTGGGTCTCCACCGGCTGAGAGAGCAATGGGTGAGCCGGGGAGACAGTGATGGAGGTGGGCCGGAGAATAGCAAGGGACTGAGAGACTGCATTTTTAATTTCTGCATTTTTAACCTCTGATTTTTAAAGGATTTATTTATGGATGGTTTTAACCCTACTGGACACTTGTTTTATGGATTATTTATTTATTGAACTTTGTCTGCACTTGATTTGGACACTGCTTTGACTGTTTTAAATAAAAGCACTTTGCACCATTATTTTATTACATCATCCCCTTGTTCGGTGTTATTGCCTCACTGTCTAGCTCATCGGTGACATTACCGATGGTGTTGGGTTCAAGGGCTCCCTAACAAAGGGGAGCATGGAGCCAAACCCGCATCGTCACACTGACAAGCAGCAAGATTTTGTTTTAGGAACACAAGTGCTGGGCCTTCTGCCTGACATACTGTAGATTAAGCAAGTTTCTCTAAGCATTCAAGGCTTAATTATGGGAACACTACAGGCAAGCTTTTATATTAGTGTGTGTATAAATATCTCTATATATATTGTGGCAGACGGCCGGAATGCCCCTTTGACACTGGATCTGGGGGAGCAGCCATGGGATGCACACTACGTCCCCCAGAACACTTGCTGGCAGACCCCCTGGGTTAAATCAGGGCCACAATTGTGTAACACTGGAGCTCATCCCTGTTGGGCTCTGTGGTCACCGCCAGGGCAAGCTGCACGGCTTCCTGAGCCCATCTGGGCAGCAATACAGTCACACCGGGAGTGCAGCCTTAATTAGGTTAATTATCACCTGACGCACTTCTGGGTGGGCTATTAAAGGAGCCTGCAGCCACTACTTGGGGCGCCAGAGTCGAGAGGAGGAGGACAAAGCTGCCTAGGAGGAGTGGAGGAGAAAGACAAGTGACATTTGTGGTGTTTTTCTTTTGTTTGTGTTTTGGGGACTCTGTAGGTCCTGTGGGACACGAGGAAGACAAAAATAAAATCTTTCTGTTCATTTTAATATGTGCCTCCGCTGTCAGTCTGTGTTGGGTCGATGCCAAGAGAGCACTTTTGCCACAATACATAAAATCCATCGTCTGTCTGTATGTCTGTCCACTTTTCACGAGAGAACTGCTTAACGGATTTAGATTGTTTTTTTTTCTATAATTTGCTTCAACATTCCGGTTGATTTTGTGACGTCTCTCATTGTGCTCAGTATCACAGTTCACTTGCCGTACCGATTTATTTGTGCGAATCCGAGGGGAGAGATGCAGGGCCCTCCTCACTCACGTGCCAGCCTTGGAGCTCACCTTGCTGACGCTTAGCTAGCAAACGAGAGAACTACTTAACGGATTTAGATCGGGCTCTTTTCTATAATTTGCTTGAACATTCTGGTTAATTTTGTGACTTGTGTCATGTCGCTAAGAATCATAGTTTACGTGTAGGAGGGATATATTCTGCTAATCTGAGACAGAGGCTGTGGGTCGACAGTGGGGGGAGACGTGACGTCAGCAGTGGGGAGCCAGGCGGGGCCCTCCTCACTCACACACCAGCCTCCGTTCGAATCTCTCTTCCTCTGGTCACGTTTATGAGCGTACCTTACCTCTGCTTAGCTAGCGATACCTGTTTGATTTTTAAAGTTTGTCCTGTTTCACTACTATGCTCATATATATATGTAGGTAGCACTTAAGTTTATACTAGCCAACCCGCGGCGTAGCATACGTTGCATAATTATGTATTGATGGGTGAACACTTCCTGAACGACACAGTTGTCCAAATGGGGTGGGTTTGAGGAAACCACTGTGAGTGAATGAAAAGATGGACCTCTGGAGAGAGCAACATACAATTGTCCATGACTGAAAGTGGGATCGTCTGTGACGAAGAAGGCCACGCTGGTGAAAGTTACTTCGTAGATTAAGGTGTAGCAAGTCTTTGTTGTTGACGCTTAATATAGCTTGCGTACTGAGTTGTTCCGGAGTCACAGTTGAGAAACACTTTTTTAATGTCTTTTAAGCACAGGGAAAAAAATTAACATGTGAAACATCCATAATGTAATAAGCTACCAAGAAAAGTAACATTGCAATAATGCATGCTAAGACCCGATTGCTGTAAACAGATGTGAAAACAAAATCGAGCCCGGTGTGTTCTTTAGCTGCCTTGTAGTGCAGTGGTAGTGTTGGTGCTTTGCAGTAAGGAGACTGTGGAAGATTTTGGGTTCGCTTCCCGGTTCCTTCCTGTGTGGATAGCGCTTTGAATACTGAAAACACCGGTATATCAATGTAATGAAGTATTCTTATTATTATGCATCCAGCCCTCTCTCTCTCGCGCGCGCGCCTGTATGTGTGTGTGTGTCACTCGCTGCATGTGTTCCTGCAGGCATACCAGTAAGTGAATAAAAAGATGGAACTCTGGAGAGAGCAACATACAACTGGTTTTGGCAGATACATGCATATCGTTTTGAAAGTTTGGCCCTGTGCCTTATTAATTGTCATTGCATAGGCCAATCTAACAGGAAATTGTCTTCGTGTAAAAGCAAAAGGCAAATTATCCGCGACAAACAAACTGTTTTACATGCTGCATACCAGCCCGTGGCATAGTATACGCCGCATAATCACACCACTTTTTTAATGTTTCTTAAGCAGAGGGAAAAAAATGAACATTTACAAAATCCGTAACGCTGCTTTCAGTAAGTACAATGCACACGCATTTAATTTGTCGGCCACTTTTTGCCAGCCGTCTTTTCTGGTTTGGGCTGCTTTTGCAGTGTTACCGCTTGTGCATATTAAATCTTGAAATCCTTCGAGAAACTAATTAACTAACTAACACCCACCCACCCAGCTTGTGTGAAAAAAATGCACCCGTTCTTTCATCATTTTGTTGCAGCCTATCAAAGACTTGCTGATCATGTTTTCTAGGCTCAATATACATTGGCTTTTCACTCAGCGGGGGGCGCGCATTCTTCTCGGATTATTACATCCAGCTAATCTGCTACACGGCTGCATTTGAAAAACCGATTTATCTCGGATTAGTTTCACCGGCATTAATGATTAGGAATCTGGTTGGAACAAAACCCTGCATCCACAGGGGTTCACCAGGACCGAGTTTGGAAAACACTGCTGAACACAGACGAAACCGAATCAGGTGAGGAGTTGGGGCAGGCAAAGTAGTTGCAGCTATTGATTATTCAGTGTTGTTTGCCTGGGTGTCTGATCTGCTCGACGGGATCAGAAATAAAAGGAAAACAATGTGAAGGCAATGTCACAGGTGATCCTGTGGTATAGCGGGTCTACAGTTCCCCTTCAAAAGGCCATTTTTAAATAAATAATCATCGCGCTCACAGTGTAGCGAGGGCCGTGGAAGTGTGGCTGAAATGGTTTCCGGGTGGAGTAGTGCTGCGGGCCTTACTCCCCTGTTCAGTGTGCAAGCGAGTGAGGAGAGAGAGAAAGCCGGTTCGTTAGAGTGAGCGAGAGCAGGCTCGAAGGCAATGTCACAGGTGTTTCTGTGGTATAGCGGATCCATAGCTCCCCTTCAAAAGGCCATTTTTAATCAGGCGACTGACAGTAGTGGAGTCAGGGACAGAGAAGGTCAGCTGCTGAGAGAGCGTCTCGACTGTTGCAGGGCCTGAAGCAGGTGAGACGCTAATGAAAAAGAAGCACTGGGCTTATTGGTTTTTAAAAACTGCTTCCTTCATTGTGTTTTAACCTCAGTTTTAAAGGATTGTTTTAAGGATCCTATGGGATACCCCTCGCACACTGTTTTACACACTGCATACAGCCATTCATATCCGCGAGAAACATGCCTCTATGAACAGTCAACGTGGCTCAGAGGTGCGTGTGGACTCTAGCACAGACGAACAGAAATGACGGCGTGTTTTCTGAGTTGTCGAGTCCGAGTTGGTGGGCGTGGCTCTGCGAGTTGTCGTCGTATCCAATGGTCTTAGAGTTGGTGGGCGTGGCTCCGTCCTGCATGCGCCATCGGTATCTTACTTGTCGGCGGCTTAATGAATTATATATATAGATGTTTGTGCCTCTTTATGAATAATAATAAAGTTACAGAAGTGTATACTACACCAGTTTTAAACTATGTAAGCATTAATTGTTATGGGCCTGTGCTTTTATTTCAAGTAGTCAAGAGGCACCACGCCAAGCTGCCCACAGCGTAGCCCTTACCAGTGAAGCTGCGCACTGCCACCTAACTGGCATGGCTATCCATTATGTCAGCCATAAGAGATGCTAGTGCAATGAGTAAACATTAACTCAATTATTAATTAAGCAGTCCAGTTTTCACAGGTGGGTTCTATGGAGTCCAAAGTGGTGGTGAGAACTAATTAACTTAAAGCCGTCAATCTTTAACAGCTCAGGATTAGAGAGGAGTGATCAGGTGATGCTCACCTCAAAGAGACAAATACGTCTTTTGAGCCAAAGGGATTGTAATGAAGAAACGGACAGTGAAGGGTAAATTGTTATGAGAAAGTTTATGACAGCAGGATATTGTTATGAGAAAGTCGGCAACATCTGGTGATTGTTATGAGAAAAGGTGCTGAGCGAGGTCATCATCATGAGAAACCCTGGAAAGCAGATGATGGGAATCTGTGTGAAGGGGGGATATTTTGTGATGAGAATTGTAATAAATCTGAAGCTCACTGAATGCTCGGGTCTCAAGTCATCTGAGCTGAGTTTGTATGTGCGCCGTACAATAAAGTCTGATACTGCTGCCTGTCCAGAGACTCTGAGTGCCTTCTTTTGGGCTGAGGATGCCCGAGCTGCCTGATCTGCTTCAACACTTTATGCAGACATCAACAAAAAAATTGTGCAAAACTGTGTCTACTAATGGAGCATTAAACAAATGTCTGCTGTCCTCGGCACATTGTCTGAGAGCATAACTAGCACAGCTTGGTGAGGAGGTGGCACCAAACAATGGCACTTGCATTTCATTAATGTAACTATCTGGCCACCATAAGAATCTGAGTAAAACAACATCCTCTGAAGGAACACTAACCTGGAGGAACATGACTTCCACATCAGCCATTAATGCCATAGATTCTTGGCGGACCCTCATAATGTCACCAATCAGTGTGCTAGTAAGGTCTGGCCTCTGAAGAAGCTGCTCATTTAGTGTGTCCTTTGAAAAGAAGCTCCACAATCGAATACCACACACACCTTATGTTTCTTGGGCTGGTATACCCCATGATGCAGAGTGCACCACATATTTCTATCTCTGCGACTGCGGCCTTTATTAGGATCATTTTACTGCATAACCTTTAATGGCTATTAAATGTCATGGATTTGCTTGAACCACAACTGACGCAGAGCAGAATCTTCTTGTCCACAAAGATCTTCAGACTTCTCAGCACAGAAGAGGGTGCGGATGGACATCATGTCTCCTTCAAGGCTGCTGACCTTGGAAATCAAACTCTCTTCTCTATTCTGATGTGACTCAGCTTTTCCTCTGTTTCACTTTAAAATGGCCTCTTCCTTCTCTCCTCCATTTATTGTCCCCCTCTGTTCTATTTGACTCTCCCCTTCTGTCCCCATCTGTCCCCTATCTCTCATGTCCCTCCAATCATTTTTCTCTTTGTAGTTCTTCTTCTTGAACCCTTGTTTGTCTCTCTGTCTCTTCTCCTCTGTCACACTCAAAGTCCATCTGTCCAAACTCTGCTCCTTGTCCAGCTGTCCAAGAGAAACTCACCTTCAAGCTGCGGTCTCACGCTCCATCATCCAGGCCCTCAGTAATTGGACTCTCATCCCAGTTCCACTCTTATTTCTTATTATGTGTTTGGTGTCCTCCATCTCTCCATTTTCTGAACCCACTCAGTCCAGTTCAAGGTCAACATCGGGTTCAATGCATGAGATATAACCCTGGGTGAGACACCAGTCCCTCACACTTTCTACACCAGCAGGCCTGAGTTCTCCTCGTCTTGGCCTTTTCCTCTAATTTTTTTTAAATGGCTCACTTGTTCAGGCCACTGCGCTCTAAAGAGGATACGAGTGGAGGTGACAGCGAGGTGACAATTAGGGAATGACAAAGAAGACAAAAAGTCCTGAGCACTGGGTGTGTTAAAGTGTCACAGAAGTCTAAACCAGCACATGGTAGAGTCACAAACAGAAGATGACATGAATTGTGTGCAAATGAGGCAGTGGACAAGGAGTGGAGCAGACACGGGTTCAAACAACACCACATGATGTTGAGGAGCAGTAGGTTTATGAGGTTTCTGCTCGGACCACCATCAGCTTGACCTATGATGGCCCGGTGCCTGTCCAGTATTTGTCACCAGTGCTAGGATTGGTCTCACTCTCCATCACCCTACAACTGGACTGTCCAGCCATGTTTGCTCCTGCTGCTCCCCTCAATGGGCTTTGTGACTCCTGCTGGTTTCAGATGACAATTCTCACTGTGGTTCTCTGGCTGGTGAAACTCAGGGGTCTCTGGTCTGAACTTGTGGAGTTTAGTGACAAGTTCAGGGTGACAGGGTGGAGAAGCACAGGTGAGTTTAAAGAAGAAGAAATAAGAAAAAGAATAAAGAGAAGAATTTAGAAGGAGTGGACAGGGGGCACCATCAATGGAGTCAGTCGATCAGCATGTCCAGTCTTCTCATATGTCGATATTCACCTGCCGTCCAGTCCTGTTCAGCTCCTCCTGTAGTGACCTCAGGTTCTTCATCTCACTCTTACTCATCTCATTACCAGACAGCCTGTGAAGGACACAAGTGTGAGTTACAAACATAAGAGGACCCCACCTCACACACTGTACTATCACAGTGACACGCCCACTCAGGTCAACTTCCCAGAATTCTCCTCTATGTCCTAAGTCACATGACATGTGTGTCACCCTGCTGGTCACTTAGTTCACTGTCCAGTCAGGTCACCGTCCTCTGAAGGCCTTTTGGTTTAATCTCATCTCAGTGAAGGTGTTCTAGTCAGGCCGGGGGTCCTTCATGGCTCCTGCTGACAGTTTTCATTTTTTATTCTCCTTCATAGTTTTTATAACATTGTTACGTTCATTTATTATTTGTTTAATTCTGTATTATCTGTTATTTTTATTCTATTTCATTATTATTAAGTATCTATGTGTGTGTCTTGCCGTTCTCTCACATTTCTTGTATTTTGTGGTTTGATCCCAAGACGCAGGACCACCTGCCCCCCAACTCTCTAAAGGCTGCGGCTAATTTGACTGCTCTGGTGATTGGTGGTCTTTGTGAGTATTTTGCTCTTTTGTTTCTAATTCTGATTATTGTCTTTGAACCTTTGGCTCTTGAGTTCAGCTTCTGTCACAGTTTGTGTTTTTTGAATGTTGTTAGCTTTCGATTGCCTTTGGCAGCCCCTTTGGCTCTTTTGTTAATAAACCTCGTCTTTTCTAAAGACCACTTGTGGACTTGTCTCTGCTCCAGCTGGAGTTTTCACGGTTCTCCCTCTGGTCAGACTCACTTCACGTCTCTGAGACTCTTTTTGATTTTATTTTGAATTTAAAAGTCTGAGCTCCTTTCTGAGGCCTAGTCAGGCCTGAAGCCTCCTGTTTGCCTGGGGTGGGCCTGCCTAGGGGTGACATCTGTTTGGTGGGCTATTCTAGAGGCCTCACCCCTTTGTTATATTGTGCTGTTAGAGCAATCACAACAGAAGGTGGTCTGTCCAGGTGACATGGTGTGGACCCCTCTGTGGTCACTTCCTGTGTCCTGCTCTCTTAATTAATGTCCATTCTCTCTCTTTCTACTATTTTCTTTCCCACTCTTCCTCACTCTCCTGTCTTCTCTCATTTTCTGTCCTCTTGTTTCTTCTTGCTGTCCCCTCACCACCCTGTCCACTGACATTGGCTCTTCTCTGTCTTGTTAGTTCCAAGTGACCCCCATAACCCTGTCCACCCTCTCCTCCTGTCCACTCTGCCTGCTGTCCTGATCCTGTCATCTCTCCTCCTTGTGTCCTTGTCTCTCTGTCTGTCCACCTTTTCTGCTCTTCTTTTTCTCAGCTTATCTCACACTCCTCCTCTTTGTTGTTCTCCTTCTGTCATCTCTCATTATCTTTGTTGTCCTCCCTGTTTGTCACCTTCGTCCAGCTCTACTTGTCCACTGCTCTTTGCCCTTCTCATCCCACTGCCTTTCTTTCTCCTTCCTTCAGTCAGTCCATGTGGTGTCCTGTGATCAGTCCGTCCATCAGGTGGTCAGCTGTGACTTCATAACCCCACACACCTCACCCTGTTTACTCACCACAGTGTCTTTAATTTACAGTTTGGAGTCCTCAGACTCTCACACAGCTGATGAGCTCCTGAATCTCCCAGTTTGTTGAAGTTCAGGTCCAGTTCAGTCAGCTGTGAGTGTGGAGAAGAGAAGACTGAGGACAGAAATGAGGAACATCTGGAGGTGAGATGACAATTAGACAGGCTGTGGAGATAAAGAAAGAGAAGTGAGGACATGAGGAGGGACAGACAGAGAGACAGACAGACAGAAGGCCACAGAGCTCAAAGGCTCAATGACTGCTGGCATTTTTACTTTTTACTGAGCCTGTTTAAACCCGAGACCACCGCTGTTCTTATAAGTAAGACACCAAACACCTGAGAGGGTCTCCTGCCTTCATGCTGTACTGACAGGTGAGAAGACATTGAAACGGGCACAAGGACATTAATATTGGACATGAACCTCAAAGAAATGAGACTGACAGTGTCCTGCACTTGAGGGGCCACATGGACTTGTAGATGGTGACAATGGGGGGGGGGTGGGGGGTGACAAAGTGGGATTTCTTTGTGTCATTCAGGACTCTGGGTGTGTAGACATTTTGTCTGATTTGTAGGACATCATGGAAAGACAACTGTTAGACATTCTGGTCACTGCAGAGCTTAACACTCAGCTGTTTGTCACGATGGACTCTCCTCATGTCACAGTAATTAGATGATGACGATGACACTCTGTTGGTTTAAAAGGTCAAACACTGGACCTGACTTTAGGGGTGAGGACATAATGGACATGGTGACATTGACCAGCTGACCTTTGTCCACTAAACACCTCAGTGGTGCCGAGCTCAGTTTTCTTATTCCTTCTACTAATTTGTAATAAAGCAGGAGGACAAGCTTCAAATGGACTGTCAGTGTCACAAAGTCCAGTCCAGTGGGAACAGAGGTGGTCTGTGAAGAGACCCCCATGACTGCTGACCACTGCTGTCCATTCACAGCTGTGTCTATAAGTGATTTGATCAAAATGACAGCAAAGGAAATCCACAGCACTTTATCAGCTGACTTCACAGGACGTGTTGGGGTCACATGAGTGACATGTTTGTGTCCTCGCAGCTTGAGTTTGTCATAACAGCAGCTCATTTCTTTATGTCCTGCCTTTTTTAGTGACATCTGTTTATAAAAGTCAGGACAGGCCAGTGGGCAGTAAGTGGGTGCACTAAAGATGGTGGGTTTTTTACAAGCTTTTATTAATAATACCACAAATATTCAAACAAAATGTTAAAATCATTGGACTCGGGTTTGAAATATGAGTGCACACCAAAGGCCATCAGTCACACAGACGTCACCAAACCTGCAGGTCACCAAGTCCTCTGCTCTGCTCAGCTCTGCCCTCTGGTGGTGACGCCCTTTCACTGCTCTTCTTCAATTAATTCCCAGCTCTCACTTCTGCTCCTTTTTCTTCTTCTCTTCACTTCCATTTCCCGAGGGAAGTCAGGCAGGTTGTGAGTCAAGTCTTAAATTTCAAGTCCCAAAGAAGTCATAACGTGTTTTACATCAAATTTACATTTGCTATTTCTTAAATTTACAGGAATCATTTATTACATTGAGCGGCACAGTGGCGCAGTGGTAGAGCTGCTGCCTCACAGTAAAGAGAGACCTGGGTTCGCTGCCCGGGTCCTCCCTGTGTGGAGTTTGCATGTTCTCTCCGTGTCTGTGTGGGTTTTCTCCCACAGTCCAAAGATATGCAGGTTAGGTGCATTGGTGATTCTAAATTGGCCCTAGTGTGTGCTTGGTGTTTGTGTGTGTCCTGCAGTGGGTTGGCACCTTGCCTGTCATTGGTTCCTGTCTTGTGCCCTGTGTTGGCTGGGATTGGCTCCAGCAGTCCCCCGTGACCCTGTGTTCGGATTCAGTGGGTTGGAAAATGGATGGATGGATGGATTTATTACATTTATTGTTACATTTCCAAACTATCAACTCCATGTTAATACAAGGATGAACAAAAATGAAGTGCAAATAAACATCCATCCATCCATTTTCCAACCCGCTGAATCCGAACACAGGGTCACGGGGGTCTGCTGGAGCCAATCCCAGCCAACACAGGGCACAAGGCAGGGAACCAATCCCGGGCAGGGTGCCAACCCATTGCAGGACACACACAAACACACACCAAGCACACACTAGGGCCAATTTAGGATTGCCAATCCACCTAACCTGCATGTCTTTGGATTGTGGGAGGAAACCGGAGCGCCCGGAGGAAACCCACGCAGACACGGGGAGAACATGCAAACTCCACGCAGGGTGGACCCGGGAAGCGAACCCGGGTCTCCTAACTGTGAGGCAGCAGCGCTACCACTGCGCCACCGTGCCGCCCCGCAAATAAACATGTAATGGGAATCAATTCTGAAAGTGCCGCTGAATACAACAATACAAGCAGTGCAAACAAATGAGCAGGCCAGTTCTATGTATTGTCACACATGTGTGCCCACCTGGAGATGACCTTCCTGTCTCTGTGAGGTAAGTGATACCACTCTGAGACGAGAGGGGGCGCTCACACTGACTGTCTCTCCTTATCCACCTGCAGCTCTGAGAAGAAACCA
This sequence comes from Erpetoichthys calabaricus, assembly GCF_900747795.2. Taxonomy (NCBI): domain Eukaryota; kingdom Metazoa; phylum Chordata; class Cladistia; order Polypteriformes; family Polypteridae; genus Erpetoichthys; species Erpetoichthys calabaricus. The sequence goes on along the minus strand of NW_026261588.1, from coordinate 4,333,803 downwards.
AATGAGGGGAACTGACTCAGTGCCCAGAGCTGCCCCTGTCCTTCTAGGTGGGACTATTGACAAGCTGCTAAACCCCCAGAGGATCGAGTCTGCTGTTTGACCCAGAAACTCAACATGAAGCAAGCACCATCGTGTTCACACAACTGCAAAGTCAGTTTGTCTATTGGGCCAAAAGGTGTGTTTTGTTGGGCCATCGCGTCCACTTTGGTTTTATTTCATTTGACTTCATTAAAGAGGTACACCCAGTTGGTGCCCCGACATTACAAAGCAACTTGTGAAGGTCTGTCCTCCAGTCACGATATCAGCAGACCAAGGCTGCTATCACAGAACTGCAATATGGACAGACACCAGAGATCTTTAGTCCTCAGAGCCATTAGACTCTTTAACTCTTCATAACAGGGGTGGTGGTTGAGTTCTGGGCCTGACGCTCCTTCTCTCCTCCTAAGCTGTATTGACTGGATTAGCTGGGCACCACATCTGATATCTCACTATTGGCTCACTGCTCTAGAAGTTTTATTTTGTTTTTTTTTTGTTATGGGTCACTTCAAACATGTTATCCTATCAACAAAAGTCATGTCACTTTATTTTATTTTACTTTAATGATATGTCACGTTAGTATTTGTCACATTAATATTATGTTTAATATCATGTGCCACTTGTCACTTTGATAGTAGTATTATTGGCACAATTCTCAATGCACTGGCATTATTGTATGTAAAAACAACAAGAGTTTCTGTGCCATGTAAACTGACATCTCCTCTGCTTACCATTTAAGTTCTTCTCAGCAAGCCAAGAGACCACCGGCAATGGCAGTCATCCTTCACATCGGCTTTGACCCAACAACCTTAGCTGGTCACTACTGAGGACCCCAAACTCAGCTTCTGTTCCCACAACAATCCCATGGCCTTCAGCAGGGTGCCTCGTGAGACCTTCTCCTTTATCCTAATGCCATCCCTCAGCCTTCAGCAGATGCCCACTACGTGGGGTTGGTCACTCTTGCTTCTTGGGCACACAGTAAGTTTTGACCTTACCCCTTTAGTGCTGTGTGCTCACTCTTCTCACAGCCACTTCTTGACCTCCACTCTACAGCATCAACTCAGCCACAATTCTACATTTACTTTATTTCTCATGTAACCTCCGTCTCCATCTTTTCATTTTTCTTTCCTGTTCAGTTTTGTTCTTGACTATCCTGCTCAGCTCATTTTAAATTCACTGGGGTGCAGGTGTGTAATTCCACACCCCAGAACACTAATGAGGACACTGGCTGATCCACACGTGTCTGCAGGTGTAAAGTGCGCTCCACCAATACTCCAGGGCTGCTCTGCTCCCCCACACTACCACATCCACCTACGCCCCTCTGAGTCCACCTTTTTAATTTAAAACCTGCACACAACCACTGACCCCTGACATGTGTCACCGCACAGCTTTGTATTTAGTAGTAAAGAGAATCACGCAGTGACCAGAGTGACCAGTGGAGCACAGGACTAGTGTGACAGGTGTCCTTAGTGACATCATATTATTCACATCTCCAGTAGGCCATTTGATTGTCAGCTGGCATTGAGGAAGACCCTGACTGACTGAAATGACAAAAGAAGGATTTGTGAGGCAGAGGGTTTGGACCTGTGATGACATCAGTGAAGACCATGTGTGTATAAAAATATCAAAAAGGCGCTATATACTGGATTATTGAGGAAGTCATGTGACAGCCTACACTTATCATGTGGTGAGATTCTTGTTTTAATGTCCTACAAGAGACACAAGTGTGAGTTACAAACACAAGAGGGCGCCATTCCTCACACTGGAGTATCTCACTGACACGCCCACTGAGGTCACCTTCCCAGAATCCTTTCAGTGTCTCTGGACATCTACTGCACATGATGTGTGTGCCCACCTGTCGGTCACTAAGCCCACTGACAGATATATGTCGATATCCTGTGTAGACCTGTGGGTCATGTCTTGTAGAATGATGTTGGCCCGTTCAGTCCACTTGGCTATAATGGCAGTCACTTCCTGTGTCTCCCACCTTACTGTCCACACTGCCTTCAGTCCTAATCCTCTCCTCCCTGTCACCTTCTCTTTCTATGTATGGCTGGCTGGTCATTTCTACTGCTGCTGTCCACCTTTCCTCCTGTTCCTCTGTCTGTCCTCCTCTCTCTCCTTCTCCTTATCCTCTGCCTTGTCCTCCTCTTTTATTCGTCCTTTTCTTCATTCTGTTCATCTCCTTCTCTTGTCTCCTTATCTTTGCTATTCTATTCTCCTTGTCCTTATCTGTCACTTCAGTCCAGCTCTTGCTGTCCACTCCTCTTTGTCTTCTGTCACTTTAGTCGTCTCTTCTCCTCACACTGACTTGTGTTTCTCCTCCTTATTCTATTTTAGTGATTTTAACAAACTTTAGTGAGGACATCAGAAGAGGAGTGTAAGGGGGAAAGTGACAATGGAGGACAGGAACAAGTACGAGATTAAAATAAAGAATGGACAGCATGTGCTTGTGGGACAAAAAATAAAACAACAGTCTGGACAGAGAGGATGAGGAGAGTGACCAGTGTGGTGGAGGGGCTCAGGGTCACAATGCTGTCTTTATAAATTGAATTATTAAAGGAAATCTGCAGTTGTGTCACCTCACGTCCATCTGTCTGTCCATAAGGGACACTGCAGTCTGTCCTGATTAAACACAGCGTTTGTGTTGTGGGAGTGGAAAAGTCAGAGTGATAATGTGATTAGAAATAAAATTAATGAGACACACACAAACACACACACACACACACACACTCACTCACACACACACACACTTGTTGTTCACTTACTTCAGTTTCTCTAATTTGCAGTTTTCACTCCTCAGCCCCTCACACAGCTGATCCACTCCTGAATCCTCCATGTTGTTTTTGCTCAGGTCCAGTTCAGTCAGTCGTGAGTGTGGAGCAGAAAGAGCTGAGGAGAGAGCTGAGCAACATCTGGAGGTGAGACGACATTCAGACAGGCTGTGGAGAAGAAGAGAGAGAAGTGAGGACATGAGGAGAGACAGACAGACAGACAGAAGGACACACAAAACAAAGGTTCAATGGCCACTTGTATTCTGACTTTTCACTGAAGTGCAGTGTGAACACGAGACCACTGCCATTCTCATAAAGTAAGGCGCTATATACCTGACAGGGTCTCCTGCCTTCACGCTGGACTGACTGGTGCCAAGTCATTCAGAATGACATGTGGACATCAACACTGGATAAGAACATCACAGACATGAGACTGACGGCGTCCTGTACTCGAGTGACCAGATGGACTTGTTACAGGTGACCACGGGGTGAGGATGACAAACTGGAATTCTTGTCGGTCATTTAGATAGATAGATACTTTATTAATCCCAATGGGAAATTCACATTCTTCAGCAGCAGCATACTGATACAATAAATAATATTAAATTAAAGAATGATAATAATGCAGGTGAAAAACAGACAATAACTTTGTATAATGATAAATGTTAACGTTTAACACCCCCAATGGGTGGAATTAAAGAGTCGCATAGTTTGGAGGAGAAACGATCTCCTCAATCTGTCAGTGGAGCAGGACAGTGACAGCAGTCTGTCGCTGAAGCTGCTCTTCTGTCTGGAGATGATACTATTTAGTGGATGCAGTGGATTCTCTATAATTGATAGGAGCCTGCTGAGCGCCCTTCGCTCTGCCACAGATGTTAAACTGTCCAGCTCCATGCCAACAATAGAGCCTGCCTTCCTCACCAGTTTGTCCAGGTGTGAGGCGTCTTTCCTCTTAATGCTGCATCCCCAGCACACCACTGCGTAGAAGAGGGCGCTCACCACAACTGTCTGATAGAACATCTGCAGCATCTTATTGCAGATGTTGAAGGACGCCAGCCTTCTAAGGTAGTATAACCGGCTCTGTCCTTTCTTACACAGAGCATCAGTATTGGCAGTCCAGTCTAATTTATCATCCAGCTGCACTCCCAGATATTTATAGGTCTGCACCATCTGCACACAGTCACCTCTGATGATCACGGGGTCCATGAGGGGTCTGGGCCTCCTAAAATCCACCACCAGCTCCTTGGTTTTGCTGGTGTTCAGGTGTAGGTGGTTTGAGTCGCACCATTTAACAAAGTCATTGATTAGGTCCCTATACTCCTCCTCTAGCCCATTCCTGATGCAGCCCACGATAGCAGTGTCGTCAGTGAACCTTTGCACATGGCAGGATTTACCACTCAGGACTGGCAGCTCTAGTGGTGACCAGCAGCAGGTCTGTTTGTCTCCGTTTTTGTTGAAGTTTTTTTTAAATTTTATGATTAATTTTTATTATGAGTTCATTTTCTGATCAGTTATAAAGGAATATCTGTGTCCCTGAAGTGTTATGGAGTCTCCTCTTTTATTTGTTTGTATTATTTTGTGATACTTTTTCACTTCACCTGCTGTCGTCCCGATGCGTCTTCTATTCACCTGAGTGATTCAGTTCAGCCAAATATAAATACAAAATGGGAGACACTGAGCTACAGGAGGAGACCTCTGAAGAGCATTTAAGGGTTTATGTTGACACAACATTGTCATTGACTAAGTAATGTACAGAAGTAATTAAAAAGATAATATAAAATGTGAGGTTATATCATAAAAACTATTAAATTTAAATCCAGGAACATTATACTCTTACTTTATAATACACTTGTGAGAGCACATCTGGAGTACTGAGTGCAGTTCTGGTCTCCTCAGTACAAGAAAGACATAACAGCACTTGAAGATATGAAGAGCAGAGCAACCAAGTGCATTATGGGACGTCATCATCAAGTTCTTCCATGTGAACCCTGAATACCACGAGTACTGACTGAGGTCACTGATGTTAGGTAGAATGCCTAGAGGGGGCTGGGTGGTCTCGTGGCCTCTGACCTCCTGCAGATTTTATTTTTTTTCCAGCCGTCTGGAGTTTCGTTTGTATTTTCTGATCTCCCTGGCCATCGGACTTTACTTTTATTAATGTTAATTAGTGTTCCCTAATTTTAATTCTTATTTATTTTGTCTTTTTTCTCTTTCTTCACTTTGAGCTCCATTATTTGTATGAAAATATGCTAAATAAATAAATGTTGTTAGGCAGGTTTTGAGTCAAGCCTTAAATTTCAAGTCCCAAAGAAGTCATAATGTGTTTTACACCAAATTTACATTTTCTATTTCTTAAATTTACAGGAATCATTTCTTACATTTATTGTTACATTTCCAAACTATCAACTCCATGTTAATACAAAGATGAACAAAACTGAAGTGCAAATAAACAAGTAATGAGAATCAATTCTCAAAGTGCTGCTGAATACAACAATACAAGCAGTGCAAACAAATGAGCGGCCAGTTCTATGTATTGTCACACATGTGTGCCCACCTGGAGATGACCTTCCTGTCCCTGTGAGGTAAGTGATACCACTCTGAGACGAGAGGGGGCGCTCACACTGACTGTCTCTCCTTATCCACCTGCAGCTCTGAGAAGAAACCAAATGAGGGGAACTGACTCAGCCGCAGTGCCCAGAGCTGCCCCTGTCCTTCTGGGTGGGACTCTTCAAAAGCTGCAGACCCCCAGAGGATGGAGTCTGCTGTTGGACCTGGAAACTCAACATGAAGCAAGCGCCATCGTGTTCACACAACTGCAAAGTTAATTTGTCTATTGGGCTGAAAAGGTGTGTTTTGTTGGGCCATCGCGTCCACTTTTGTTTTGTTTCATTTGACTTCATTAAAGGGGGACACCCAGTTGGTGCCCCGACATTACAAAGCAACTTGTGCAGGTCTGTCCTCCAGTCACCATATCAGAAGACCAATATTGTCTGTTTGGATTATGTGTATTGTCCTTAATTATGTCCATTATATCTGTTCACCTTTGTAATTATCTATCACTTTATATAAAGTGAGCAGGTGGGGTAGCTTGAAGAAGAGAGATGGTGAGAGTATTGACAAGATGACCAGGTGAGCAGGATCTGTGACTGGCATGGAAATGGACTCTCTGGTGATGGTGGCAGAGAGAAGGACACTGTGCAAGCTGCTATCTGTTATGGACAATGAACATCACCCACTATACACCACCATAATTAATCAGAGCAGTTTGTTTAGTGGTAGGCTGCTATCACAGAACTGCAATATGGACAGATACCAGAGATCTTTAGTCCTCAGAGCCATTAGACTCTTTAACTCTTCATAACAGGGGGTGGTGGTTGAGTTCTGGGCCTGACGCTCCTTCTCTCCTCCTAAGCTGTATTGACTGTATTAGCTGGGCACCACATCTGATATCTCACTATTGGCTCACTGCTCTAGAAGTTTTATTTTGTTTTTTATTGTTATGGGTCACTTCAAACATGTTGTCCTATCAGCATAAGTCATGTCACTTTATTTTATTTTACTTTAATGATATGTCACATTAGTATTTGTCACATTAATATTATGTTTAATATCATGTGCCACCTGTCACTTTGATAGTAGTATTATTGGCACAATTCTCAATGCACTGGCATTATTGTATGTAAAAACAACAAGAGTTTCTATGCCACCTAAACTGATGTCTCCTCTGCTTATCATTTAAGTTCTCCTCAGCAAGTCAAGAGACCACCGGCAAGGGGAGTCATCCTTCACATCGGCTTCTACCCCAGCCACCTTAGCTGGTCACCGCTGAGGACCCCAAACTCAGCTTGTGTTCCCACCACAATCCCATGGCCTTCAGCAGGGTGCCTCATGAGATCTTCTCCTTTATCCTAACGCCAACCCTCAGCCTTCAGCAGAAGCCCACTCAGTGCAGTTGGTCACTCTTGCTCTTTGAGCACACAATAGGTTTTGACCTTACCCCTTGAGTGCCATGTGTTCACTCCTCTAACGGCCACTTCTTGGCCTCCTCTCCACTGCATCAGCTCAGCCACAATTCTGCATTTACTTTATTTCTCATTTAACCTCCATCTCCAACTTTTCATTTTTCTTTCCTGTTCAGTTTTGTTCTTGACTATCCTGCTCAGCTCATTTTAAACTCCCTGGGGTGCAGGTGTCTAATTCCACACCCCAGAACACTAGTGAGGACACTGGCTGAACCACACGTGTCTGCAGGTGTAAAGTGCGCTCCGCCAATTCACCACCAACACTCCAGGGCTGCTCTGCTCCCCCACACTACCACATCCACCTACGCCCCTCTGAGTCCACCATTTTAATTTAAAAACCTGCACACAACCACTGACCCCTGACATGTGTCACTAAACAGCTTTGTATTTAGTAGTAAAGAGAATCACGCAGTGACCAGAGTGACCAGTGGGGCACAGGACTAGTGTGACAGGTGTCCTTAGTGACGTCAAATTATTCACATCTCCAGTCGACCATTTGATTGTCTGCTGGCATTGAGGAAGACCCTGACTGAGTGAAATTACAAAAGAAGGATTTGTGAGGCAGAGGGTTTGGACCTGTGATGACATCAGTGAAGACCATGTGTGTATAAAAATATCAGAAAGGCGCTATATACTGGATTATTGAGAAAGTCATGTGACAGCCTACACTTATCATCTGGTGCAATTCTAGTTTTAAAGTCCTACAAGAGACACAAGTGTGAGTTGCAAACACAAGAGGGCGCCACTCCTCACACTGGAGTATCTCACTGACATGCCCACTGAGGTCACCTTCACAGAATCCTCTCAGTGTCTCTGATGTCTACTGCACATGATGTGTGTGTCCACCTGTTGGTCACTAAGCCCACTGACAGATATATGTCGATGTCCTGTGTAGACCTGGGGGTCATGTCTTGTAGAATGATGTCGGCCTGTTCAGTCCACTTGGCTATAATGGTGGTCACTTCCTGTGTCTCCCACCTTACTGTCCACACTGCCTTCAGTCCTATTCCTCTCCTCCCTGTGACCTTCTCTTTCTGTGTATGACTGGCTGGTCATTTCTACTGCTGCTGTCCACCTTTCCTCCTGTTCTTCTGTCTGTTCTCCTCTCTCCTTCTCCTTATCCTCTGCCTTATCCTCCTTTTTTATTCATCCTTTTCTTCATTCTGTTCATCTCCTTCTCTTGTCTCTCCTTATCTTTGCTATTCTATTCTCCTTGTCCTTATCTGTCACTCCAGTTCAGTTCTAGCTGTCCACTCCTCTTTGTCTTCTGTCACTTTAGTCGTCTCTTCTCCTCACACTGACTGTGTTTCTCCTCCTTATTCTATTTTAGTGATTTTTAACAAACTTTATTGAGGACATCAGAGGAGTGTATGGAGGAAAGTGAAAATGGAGGAAAGGAACAAGTACGAGATTAAAATAAAGAATGGACAGTGTGGGCTTGTGGGACAAGAAATAAAACAACAGTCTGGGCAGAGAGGATGAGGATAGTAACCAGTGTGGTGGAGGAGCTCAGGGTCACAATGCTGTCTTTATGAACTGAATTTTTAAAGGAAATCTGCAGTTGTGTCACCTCACGTCCATCTGTCTGTCCATAAGGGACACTGCAGTCTGTCCTGATTAAACACAGCGTTTGTGTTGTGAGAGTGGAAAAGTCAGAGTCATAATGTGACAAGAAATAAAATTAATGAGACACACAAACACAAACACGCACACACACACACACACACACACAAACACACACACACACACACAGACACACACCAACACACACACACAGACACACACCAACACACACACAGACACACACACACTTGTTGTTCACTTACGTCAGTTTCTCTAATTTGCAGTTTTCACTCCTCAGCCCCTCACACAGCTGATCCACTCCTGAATCCTCCATGTTGTTGTCGCTCAGTTTCAGTTCAGTCAGTCGTGAGTGTGGAGCAGAAAGAGCTGAGGAGAGAGCTGAGCAACATCTGGAGGTGAGATAACACCAAGACAGGCTGTGGAGAAGAAGAGAGATAAGTGAGGACATGAGGAGAGACAGACAGACAGACAGAAGTACAAACAGCACAAAGGTTCAATGGCCACTTGCATTCTGACTTTTCACTGAAGTGCAGTGTGAACACGAGACCACTGCCATTCTCATAAAGTAAGGCGCTATATACCTGACAGGGTCTCCTGCCTTCATGCTGGACTGACTGGTGCCAAGTCATTCAGACTGACATGTGGACATCAACACCGAATAAGAACATCACAGTCATGAGACTGACGGCGTACTGCACTCAGGTGACCAGACAGACTTGTCACAGGTGACCACGGGGTGAGGATGACAAACTGGAATTCTGGTCTGTCATTTACCACTCAGGACTGGCAGCTCTAGTGGTGACCAGCAGCAGGTCTGTTTGTCTCCGTCATTTTGAAGTTTTTTTTAAATTTTCTGATTCATTTTTATTATGAGTTCATTTTCTGAACAGGAATAAAGGAATATCTGTGTCCCTGAAGTGTTATGGAGTCTCCTCTTTTATTTGTTTGTATTATTTTGTGATACTTTTTCACGTCACTTGCTGTCGTCCCGATGCGTCTTCTATTCACCTGAGTGATTCAGTTCAGCCAAATATAAATACAAAATGGGAGACACTGAGCTACAGGAGGAGACCTCTGAAGAGCATTTAGGGGTTTATGTTAGCACAACATTGTCATTGTCTAAGTAATGTGCAGAAGCAATTAAAAAGATAAAATAAAATGTGAGGCTATATCATAAAAACTGTTGAATTTAAATCAAGTGACATTATACTCTTACTTTATAATTCACTAGTGAGAGCACATCTGGAGTACTGAGTGCAGTTCTGGTCTCCTCAGTACAAGAAAGACATAACAGCACTTGAAGATATGAAGAGCAGAGCAACCAAGTGCATTATGGGACTGTCATCATCAAGTTCTTCCATGTGACCCCTGAATACCACGAGGACTGACTGAGGTCATTGATGTTAGGTAGAATGTCTAGAGGGGGCTGGGTGGTCTCGTGGCCTCGGACCCCCTGCAGATTTTATTTTTTTTTCCAGCCGTCTGGAGTTTTATTGTATTTTCTCTCCTCCCTGGCCATCGGACCTCACTTTTATTAATGTTAATTAGTGTTCCCTAATTTTAATTCTTATTTATTTTGTCTTATTTCTCTTTCTTCACTTTGAGCTCCATTATTTGTATGAAAATATGCTATAGAAATAAATGTTGTTAGGCAGGTTTTGAGTCAAGCCTTAAATTTCAAGTCCAAAAGAAGTCATAATGTGTTTTACAACAAATTTACATTTGCTATTTCTTAAATTTACAGGAATCATTTATTACATTTATTGTTACATTTCCAAACTATCAACTCCATGTTAATATAAAGATGAACAAAAATGAAGTGCAAATAAACATGTAATGAGAATCAATTCTCAAAGTGCTGCTGAATACAACAATACAAGCAGTGCAAACAAATGAGCGGCCAGTTCTATGTATTGTCACACATGTGTGCCCACCTGGAGATGACCTTCCTGTCTCTGTGAGGTAAGTGATACCACTCTGAGACGAGAGGGGGCGCTCACACTGACTGTCTCTCCTTATCCACCTGCAGCTCTGAGAAGAAACCAAATGAGGGGAACTGACTCAGCCGCAGTGCCCAGAGCTGCCCCTGTCCTTCTGGGTGGGACTCTTGAAAAGCTGCAGACCCCCCAGAGCATGGAGTCTGCTGTTGAACCAAGAAACTCAACATGAAGCAAGCGCCATCGTGTTCACACAACTGCAAAGGAAATTTGTCTATTGGGCTGAAAAGCACCCCTCCTTTAACCGTCACCTTATCGTGGTGGAGGGGTTTGCGTGTCCCAATGATCCTAGGAGCTCTGTTGTCCAGGGCTTTATGCCCCTGGTAGGGCCACCCAAGGCAAACTGGTCCTAGGTGAGGGATGAGACAAAGTGCGGTTCAACACAACCTCCTACGATGAACAAATAATTTGGACGACGTTTTCCCTCTCCCGGACATGGGTCACCGGGGCCCCCCCTCTGGAGCCAGGCCTGGAGGTGGGGCTCGATGGAGAGAGCCTGGTGGCCGGGCTTGCACCCATGGGGCTCGGCCGGGCACAGCCCGAAGTGGCAACATGGGTCCCCCTTCCCATGGGCTCACCACCTATGGGAGGGGCCAAGGAGGTCGGGTGCAGTGTGAGTTGGGTGGTGGCCGAAGGCGGAGACCTTGGCGGTCCGATCCTCGGCTACAGAAGCTGGCTCTTGGGACGTGGAATGTCACCTCTCTGAAGGGGAAGGAGCCTGAGCTAGTGCGCGAAGTTGAGAGGTTCCGGCTAGATATAGTCGGACTCACCTCGACGCACAGCTTGGACTCTGGAACCAATCTCCTTGAGAGGGGCTGGACTCTGTACCACTCTGGAGTTGCCCCCGGTGAGAGGCGCCGAGCGGGTGTGGGTATACTTATTGCCCCCCGACTTGGAGCCTGTACATTGGGGTTTACCCCGGTAGACGAGAGGGTAGCCTCCCTTCGCCTTCGGGTGGGGGGACGGGTCCTAACTGTTGTTTGTGCGTATGCACCGAACAGCAGTTTGGAGTACCCACCCTTTTTGGAGTCCCTGGAGGGGATGCTAGAGGGCATACCTTCTGGGGACTCCCTCGTTCTGCTGGGAGACTTCAATGCTCACATGGGCAATGACAGTGAGACCTGGAAGGGCGTGATTGGGAGGAATGGCCCCCCCGATCTGAACCCGAGTGGTGTTTTGTTATTGGACTTCTGTGCTCGTCATGGATTGTCCATAACGAACACCATGTTCAAGCATAGGGGTGTTCATATGTGCACTTGGCACCAGGACACCCTAGGCCTCAGTTCGATGATTGAGTTTGTGGTCGTGTCGTCGGACTTGCGGCCACATGTCTTGGACACTCGGGTGAAGAGAGGGGCGGAGCTATCAACTGATCACCACCTGGTGGTGAGTTGGCTTCGATGGTGGGGGAGGATGCCGGTCAGGCGTGGTAGGCCCAAACGTGTTGTGAGGGTCTGCTTGGAACGTCTGGCAGAGCCCCCTGTCAGAAGTAGCTTCAACTCCCACCTCCGGCAGAACTTCGACCATGTCCTGAGGGAGGTTGGGGACATTGAGTCCGAATGGGCCATGTTCCGTGCCTCTATTGTTGAGGCAGCTGACCGGAGCTGTGGCCGTAAGGTGGTCGGTGCCTGTCGTGGCGGCAATCCCCGAACCCGTTGGTGGACACCGGCGGTGAAGTATGCCGTCAACCTGAAGAAGGAGTCCTACAGGACCCTTTTGTCCTGTGGGACCCTGGAGGCAGCTGATAGTTACCGGCAGGCCAAGCGGAATGAGGCTTTGGTGGTTGCTGAGGCAAAAACTCGGGCGTGGGAGGAGTTTGGGGAGGCCATGGAAAACGACTTTCGGACGGCTTTGAGGAGATTCTGGTCCACCATCCGGCGTCTCAGGAAGGGGAAGCAGTGCAGTGTCAACACTGTATATGGTGGGGATGGTGCGCTGCTGACCTCGACTCGGGACGTTGTGGGTCGGTGGGGGGAGTATTTCGAAGACCTACTCAATCCCATTAACATGCCTTCCAATGAGGAAGCAGAGCCTGGGGACTCAGAGGTGGGCTCCCCCATCTCTGGGACTGAGGTCACTGAGGTGGTCAAAAAACTCCTTGGTGGCAGGGCCCCGGGGGTAGATGAGATACGCCCGGAGTTCCTCAAGGCTCTGGATGTTGTAGGACTGTCTTGGTTGACACGCCTCTGCAACATCGCATGGACATCAGGGACAGTGCCTCTGGATTGGCAGACCGGGGTGGTGGTCCCCCTCTTTAAGAAGGGGGATCGGAGGGTGTGTTCCAACTACAGAGGGATCACACTCCTCAGCCTCCCTGGAAAAGTCTATTCAGGGGTCCTAGAGAGGAGGGTCCGTCGGATAGTCGAGCCTCGGATTCAGGAGGAACAGTGTGGTTTTCGTCCTGGTCGTGGAACAGTGGACCAGCTCTATACCCTTAGCAGGGTCCTGGAGGGTGCATGGGAGTTTGCCCAACCAGTCTACATGTGTTTTGTGGACTTGGAAAAGGCATTCGACCGTGTCCCTCGAGGAATCCTGTGGGGGGTACTCCGAGAGTATGGGGTACCGGCCCCCCTGATAAGGGCTGTTCTGTCCCTGTACGATCGGTGCCAGAGCTTGGTCCTCATTGCCGGCAGTAAGTCAAACTCGTTTCCAGTGAGAGTTGGACTCCGCCAGGGCTGCCCTTTGTCACCGATTCTGTTCATAACTTTTATGGACAGAATTTATAGGCGCAGCCAGGACGTTGAGGGGGTCCGGTTTGGTGGGCTCAGGATTGGGTCACTGCTTTTTGCAGATGATGTTGTCCTGTTTGCTTCATCAGGCCGTGATCTTCAGCTCTGTCTGGATCGGTTCGCAGCCGAGTGTGAAGCGGCTGGGATGAGAATCAGCACCTCCATATCCGAGACCATGGTCCTCAGCCGGAAAAGGGTGGAGTGCCCTCTCAGGGTTGGTAGCGAGATCCTGCCCCAAGTGGACGAGTTCAAGTATCTCGGGGTCTTGTTCACGAGTGATGGAAGAATGGAGCGTGAGATCGACAGGCGGATCGGTGCGGCATCCGCAGTAATGTGGGCGCTGCATCGGTCTGTCGTGGTGAAAAAGGAGCTGAGCCGCAAGGCGAAGCTCTCAATTTACCAGTCGATCTATGTTCCTACCCTCACCTATGGTCATGAGCTATGGGTAGTGACCGAAAGAACGAGATCGCGAATACAAGCGGCTGAAATGAGTTTCCTCCGCAGGGGTGTCTGGGCTTTCCCTTAAAGATAGGGTGAGAAGCTCAGTCATCCGCATCGAGAGGAGTCAGATGAGGTGGCTCGGGCATCTAATCAGGATGCCTCCTGGACGCCTCCCTGGTGAGGTGTTCCGGGCACGTCTAACCAGGAGGAGGCCCCGGGGAAGACCCAGGACACGCTGGAGGGACTATGTCTCTCGACTGGCCTTGGAACACCTTGGGATTCTCCCGGAAGAGCTAGAAGAAGTGGCTGGGGAGAGGGAAGTCTGGGCATCTCTGCTCAAGCTGCTGCCCCTGCGACCCGACCTCGGATAAGCGGGAGACAATGGATGGATGGATGGATGGATGGATGGTCTGAAAAGCTGTGTTTGTTGGGGCCATCGCTTCCACTTTTGTTTTGTTTAGTTTTACTTTAATAATATGTCACTTTAGTATTTGTCACATTAATATTATGTTTAATATCATGTGCCAACTGTTACTTTGATAGTAGTATTATTGGCACAATTCTCACTGCACTGGCATTGTTGTATGTAAAACAAAAAGAGTTTCTGTGCCACCTAAAACTGACATCTCCTCTGCTTACCATTTAAGTTCTCCTCAGCAAGCCAAGAGACCACCAGCAAGGGCAGTCATCCTTCACATCAGCTTCTGCCCCAGCCACCTTAATTGGTCACAGGTGAGGACCCCAAACTCAGCTTCTGTTCCCACCACAATCCCATGGCCTTCAGCAGGGTGCCTTGTGAGACCTTCTCATTTCTCCTAACTCCGTCCTTCAGCCTTCAGCAGAATCCCACTCAGTGCAGTTGGTCACTCATGTTCCTTTGGCACACAGCAGGTTTTGACCTTACCTCTTGAGTGCCATGTGTTCACTCCTCTCACAGCCACTTCTTGACCTCCACTCCACTGCATCAGATCAGCCACAATTCTGCATTTACTTGATTTCTAATGTAATCTCTGTCTTCATCTTTACATTTTTCTCATTTTAAACTCTCTGGGGTCCAGGTGTCTAATTCCACACCCCAGAACACTAATGAGGACACTGGCTGAACCACACGTGTCTGCAGGTGTAAAGTGCGCTCCACCAATTCACCACCAACACTCCAGGGCTGCTCTGCTCCCCCACACTATCACATCCACCTACGCCCCTCTGAGTCCACCATTTTAAATTAAAAACCTGCACACAACCACTGACCCCTGACATGTGTCACCACACAGCTTTGTATTTAGTACTAAAAAGAATCATGCAGTGACCAGAGTGACCAGTGGAGTACAGGACTAGTGTGACAGGTGTCCTTAGTGACGTCAAATTATTCACATCTCCAGTAAGCAATTTGATTGTCTGCTGGCATTGAGGAAGACCCTGACTGAGTGAAATGACAAAAGAAGGATTTGTGAGGCAGAGGGTCTGGACCTGTGATGACGTCAGTGAAGACCATGTGTGTATAAAAATATCAGAATGGTGCTATATACTGGATTATTGAGAAAGTCATGTGACAGCCTACACTTATCATGTGGTGAGATTCTTGTTTTAAATGTCCCACAAGAGACACAAGTGTGAGTTACAAACACAAGTGGGCGCCACTCCTCACACTGGAGTATCTCACTGACACGCCTACTGAGGTCACCTTCCCAGAATCCTCTCAGTGTCTCTGGACGTCTACTGCACATGATGTGTGTGTCCACCTGTCGGTCACTAAGCCCACTGACAGATATATGTCGATGTCCTGTGTAGACCTGGGGGTTATGTCTTGTAGAATGATGTCGGCCTGTTCAGTCCACTTGGCTATAATGGCGGTCACTTCCTGTGTCTCCCACCTTACTGTCCACACTGCCTTCAGTCCTAATCCTCTCCTCCCTGTCACCTTCTCTTTCTGTGTATGGCTGGATGGTCATTTCTACTGCTGCTGTCCACCTTTCATCCTGTTCCTCTGTCTGTCCTCCTCTTTTATTCATCCTTTTCTTCATTCTGTTCATCTCCTTCTCTTCTCTCCTTATCTTTGCTATTCTATTCTCCTTGTCCTTATCTGTCACTCCAGTTCAGCTCTAGCTGTCCACTCCTCTTTGTCTTCTGTCACTTAAGTCGTCTCTTCTCCTCTCACTGACTATGTTTATCCTCCTTATTCTATTTTAGTGATTTTAATAAAGTTTAGTGAGGACATCAGAGGAGTGTAAGGTGTAAAGTGATAATGGAGGACAGGAACAAGTAGAAGATTAAAATAAAGAATGGACAGCGAGGGCTTGTGGGACAAGAAATAAAACAACAGTCTGGACAGAGAGGATGAGGAGAGTGACCAGTGTGGTGGAGGGGCTCAGGGTCACAATGCTGTCTTTATGAATTGAATTATTAAAGGAAATCTGCATTTGTGTCACCTCATGTCCATCTGTCTGTCCAAAAGGGACATTGCAGTCTGTCCTGAATTAAACACAACGTTTGTGTTGTGGGAGTGGAAAAGTCAGAGCTGTAAAGTGACAAAAAATAAAATTCATGACACACACACACACACACACACAGGACACACACACACACACACACACACACACACACACACACACACACTTGTTGTTCACTTACTTCAGTTTCTCTAATTTGCAGTTTTCACTCCTCAGCCCCTCACACAGCTGATCCACTCCTGAATCCTCCATGTTGTTGCCTCTCAGGTCCAGTTCAGTCAGTTGTGAGTGTGGAGAAGAAAGAGCTGAGGAGAGAGCTGAGCAACATCTGGAGGTGAGACCACAATGAGACAGGCTGTGGAGAAGAAGAGAGAGAAGTGAGGACATGAGGAGGGACAGACAGACAGACGGAAGGACAAACAACACAAAGGTTCAATGGCCACTTGTATTCTGACTTTTCACTGAAGTACAGTGTGAACACGAGACCACTGCCATTCTTATAAAGTAAGGCGCTATATACCTAACAGGGTGTCCTGCCTTCACGCTGGACTGACTGGTGCCAAGTCATTCAGACTGAGATGTGGACATCAACACTGGATAAGAACGTCACAGACATGAGACTGATGGCGTCCTGCACTCATGTGACCAGATGAACTTGTCACAGGTGACCATGGGGTGACGATGACAAACTGGAATTCTTGTCTATCATTTACCACTCATGGCTGGCAGCT
This sequence comes from Erpetoichthys calabaricus, assembly GCF_900747795.2. Taxonomy (NCBI): domain Eukaryota; kingdom Metazoa; phylum Chordata; class Cladistia; order Polypteriformes; family Polypteridae; genus Erpetoichthys; species Erpetoichthys calabaricus. The sequence continues at coordinate 4,317,042 of NW_026261588.1, read as the reverse complement.
CTAGTGGTAACCAGCAGCAGATCTGTTTGTCTCCATCTTTGTCAAAGTTTATTTATTTGTTGCGATTCCCTTTTAATTACAGTGGTGTGAAAAACTATTTGCCCCCTTCCTGATTTCTTATTCTTTTGCATGTTTGTCACACAAAATGTTTCTGATTATCAAACACATTTAACCATTAGTCAAATATAACACAAGTAAACACAAAATGCAGTTTGTAAATGATGGTTTTTATTATTTAGGGAGAAAAAAAAATCCAAACCTACATGGCCCTGTGTGAAAAAGTAATTGCCCCCCTGAACCTAATAACTGGTTGGGCCAACCTTAGCAGCAATAACTGCAATCAAGCGTTTGCGATAACTTGCAATGAGTCTTTTACAGCGCTCTGGAGGAATTTTGGCCCACTCATCTTTGCAAAATTGTTGTAATTCAGCTTTATTTGAGGGTTTTCTAGCATGAACCGCCTTTTTAAGGTCATGCCATAGCATCTCAATTGGATTCAGGTCAGGACTTTGACTAGGCCACTCCAAAGTCTTCATTTTGTTTTTCTTCAGCCATTCAGAGGTGGATTTGCTGGTGTGTGTTTTGGGTCATTGTCCTGTTGCAGCACCCAAGATCGCTTCAGCTTGAGTTGACGAACAGATGGCCGGACATTCTCCTTCAGGATTTTTTGGTAGACAGTAGAATTCATGGTTCCATCTATCACAGCAAGCCTTCCAGGTCCTGAAGCAGCAAAACAACCGCAGACCATCACACTACCACCACCATATTTTACTGTTGGTATGATGTTCTTTTTCTGAAATGCTGTGTTCCTTTTACGCCAGATGTAACGGGACATTTGCCTTCCAAAAAGTTCAACTTTTGACTCATCAGTCCACAAGGTATTTTCCCAAAAGTCTTGGCAATCATTGAGATGTTTCTTAGCAAAATTGAGACGAGCCCTAATGTTCTTTTTGCTTAACAGTGGTTTGCGTCTTGGAAATCTGCCATGCAGGCCATTTTTGCCCAGTCTCTTTCTTATGGTGGAGTCGTGAACACTGACCTTAATTAAGGCAAGTGAGGCCTGCAGTTCTTTAGACGTTGTCCTGGGGTCTTTTGTGACCTTTCGGATGAGTCGTCTCTGCGCTCTTGGGGTAATTTTGGTCGGCCGGCCACTCCTGGGAAGGTTCACCACTGTTCCATGTTTTTGCCATTTGTGGATAATGGCTCTCACTGTGGTTCGCTGGAGTCCCAAAGCTTTAGAAATGGCTTTATAACCTTTACCCACACTGATAGATCTCAATTATTTCTGTTCTCATTTGTTCCTGAATTCTTTGGATCTTGGCATGATGTCTATCTTTTGAGGTGCTTTTGGTCTACTTCTCTGTGTCAGGCAGCTCCTATTTAAGTGATTTCTTGATTGAAACAGGTGTGGCAGTAATCAGGCCTGGGGGTGGCTACAGAAATTGAACTCAGGTGTGATACACCACAGTTAGGTTATTTTTTAACAAGGGGGCAATTACTTTTTCACACAGGGCCATGTAGGTTTGGATTTTTTTTCTCCCTAAATAATAAACACCATCATTTAAAAAACTGCATTTTGTGTTTACTTGTGTTATATTTGACTAATGGTTAAATGTGTTTGATGATCAGAAACATTTTGTGTGACAAACATGCAAAAGAATAAGAAATCAGGAAGGGGGCAAATAGTTTTTCACACCACTGTATGGGTTCATTTATTGAACAGGAATAAAGGAATATCTGTGTCCCTGAAGTGTTATGGAGTCTCCACTTTTATTTGTTTGTATTATTTTGTGATACTTTTTCACTTCACTTGCTGTCATCCCGATGCGTCTTCTATTCACCTGAGTGATTCCGTTCAGGCAAATATAAATACAAAATGGGAGACACTGAGCTACAGGAGGAGACCTCTGAAAAGCGTTTAGGGGTTTATGTTGACAGAACATTTTCAATGACTAAGTAATGTACAGAAGCAGTTAAAAGATAATATAAAATGTGAGGTTATATCATAAAAAACTATTGAATTTAAATCAAGGGACATTATACTCTTACTTTATAATACACCAGTGAGAGCACATCTGGAGTACTGAGTGCAGTTCTGGTCTCCTCAGTACAAGAAAGACATAACAGCACTTGAAGATATGAAGAGCAGAGCAACCAAGTGCATTATGGGACCGTCATCATCAAGTTCTTCCATGTGAACCCTGAATACCACGAGGACTGACTAAGGTCATTGATGTTAGGTAGAATGCCTAGAGGGGGCTGGGTGGTCTCGTGGGCCTCGGACCCCCTTGGAGATTTTATTTTTTTTTCCAGCTGTCTGGAGTTGTTTTTTTATTTTTCTGTCCTCCCTGGCCATCAGAATTTTAATTCTTTTGTCTTTTTTCTCTTTCTTCATCATGTAAAGAACTTTGAGCTCCATTATTTGTATGAAACTATGCTATATAAATAAATGTTGTTATTGTGGTATGTACATGTCCTACTGTAACAGACTCAGAGAAATAAATCTGCTTAGTCTGAGTAGAGGAGACTGTGTGGGGACCTCATCCAGGTATTTAAAATCCTGAAAAGAATTGATAAAGTAGATCTAGGAGAATTCTGTCAAGTTAAGTGTAATCACATACTCAAGGACATTAGTGGCAATTAACAGAAAGTGCATTTAAAATTGAAGCAAGAAAGCAAAAAGAATTTTGGGACTCTGAACAAACTACCAAGACATGAAGTTGTCATCAAGGTTTCTGCTTCCTTTAAGAGGAATCTGCATGAGCTTAGCTAAACAAACAGGCTTGATTGACTGAATGGTCTCCTCTTGCTTGTCAAGTGTCTTCTGTTCTTATGTCACTTTGCTTCATCTCTTGTATGACTCCTTGTAGAGCACCAAGACTCATGTGAGGCTCCTGTTTGTTGACTTCTCTTCAGCTTTTTACACCATTCATCCTCACCTTCTTGCACAGAAACCTATTAAAGAATTTAATTTCGACTTCAGTTTGGTAGGATGGCTGATTGACTTTTTAAGAGACAAGAACTGAAGAGTGAAAGTCAATGGCTGTCTGTCTGACATGTTGTCCTCATCCACAGGTCAACTCATGTCTGTTCTTTCTCCTCTTTTGTACTCCTCTTCACTAATGGTGGTCTCAGTAAATTTGAGCACAGGTTCATCTTAATATGTGCTGATGACTCAGTGATTGTTAGCCTACTGAGTGTGAATGAAACCAGTCCTGGTCCAGTGGGAGACGACTTTGTGAACTGGTGGGATGAGTCTTTTCTATTAATAATCAAACTTAGAAGCAGCACCAGACACCAACAAGAAACAATCACCAAAGAGCAGGCAGTGGAGATCATTGACAGTCATAAATATCTGAGGACAATCAAAGACTCACAGCTGACTTTTAAGGGAAGCACAGAAGCCATCGGCACAAAGGGACAGCAGCAGCTCCACTGTTTAAGGAAGCCGAGTCTTTGTAATATGAGTCCTTCCATGGTGACACACTTTTATAAATCTTGCATTGAGTCTTTTTGTATTTATAAACTGCTAGCATGGTTTGGAAATCTTAATATCAGAAACAAAAACAGAATAAACAAATTGTAAAATGGAGCAGTAAAATAAGAAGCACTGGACAGTCCAATCTTAATGACCTCCCATCATGCTGTGTGTCTCTGCTGACCAGTCAATAATTTGTATCACCAATGTGATACCCTCACCCTTTAGCTCTGTGCCAGTTGGAATTCTCTGAAGGTGTGGATCCAGCAGGAAGTCTGAACGACTCTTTATGGATTTTGAGACAAGTCACTGTTTGTCAAATAACAAGTAAGTCTCAAGTCAAGAAGGGCAAGTTACGAGTCTTAAATGTCAAATCCCAAACAAGTCATAATGTGTTTTACACCAAATTTAATGCTATTTCTTAATTTTACATGAATCATAAATAGTTTTTAAACATTTATTACATTTATAATTACATTTCCAAACCATCAACTCCATGTTATTACAAGGATGAAGAAAATTAAAGTGCAAATACGCATGTAATGAGAAACAATTCTCAAAGTGCCGCTAAATGTCACAATGCAAGCAGTGCAAACAAATTAGCAGGCCTGTGTACTTCACATGAAATTAAATAGATTTCTATTCATAAAGTATGAATATAACATGAGCACCAACACCTCAAATAGAAACACAGACCTAATAAAAAGAAAAAAAGAAGAAAAAATCTAAAAGTGTGTTAACATAAATGTATGTGTAATAAGTCTGACATACACAACACAAATCATATGAGTGTGAGATCAGAGATCTGTCCATCTGTCTGTCTGTCTGTCTGTTCTCTCAACCCGCTTATCCTGGGCAAGGCGGCTGAGGATTTTATTTTTTTATCATTTTATTGAATTTATTAAAATCAAACAACATTCCATACAAGCAAGTCAAATTTTACAGAACTACGTTCAAGTCAAGTCAACCCTCACCCATGAGAAATAGAGCTATCACAACATAGTGAAACTTTAATAGTAGAAAAGATAAGTAAGTAAATAAATAGAATTAAAAGGGGAAGAGAATCTGCTTCCTGAAATAAAATGCTTATTGTAGAATGTTATTGATCAGATCATGCCAGGTTTTAAAAGAGTTCTGCACAGATCCTCTAAGTGAGAATTAGATTTGTTCCAGTTTCTAATAATATAAAACATCAGTTACCCAATGACTGAAAAGAGGAGAGTTAGGATTCTTCCAGTTAAGCAAAATAAGTCTACTTGACAATAGTGTAGTAAAGGCAATTACAGTTTGTGTGTCCTTTTCCACTTTAAGCCCCTCTGTGAGCCCACCAAACACAGTTCTTAGTGTGTTAGGAGGGACTATGACACCAAGGCTGTCTGATAGGCATTTAAAGGTTTTGGTTCAGAATGATATTAATTTTGTGAAGGCCCAAAGGATGTGACCCAGTGAGGCTGGAGCTCGATTGCAATGTTCGCAGGTTGGAACTTTTTAGACAATTTTAAACAAGACAGATGCAATTGATATATAATTTTAAGTTGAATAATTCTATGCTTTGCGCATATGGAGCTCGAGTGAATTCTCTGCATTGCTGCCTTCCACTCCATTTTCTGAGATGTTGAGTGAGTGATCATTTTCTCATTGTCGTCTTGGATATTTGAAAGGGAAGGACTGTAAAATGGTATTATATATTAAAGAAATGCTGTCTGCGTCCTCAAGACTGATCAATATGTTTTCCAGATTAGAAGTAAGTGGGAGGAGAGGAAAATTGGGCAGGTTCTGTTTAACAAAGTTTGTAATTTGAAGATAGTGAAACATGTGTGTTGTTGGAAAGTTAAATTTGAAATGTAATTGTTCGTAGGATGTGAAGACGTTGTCTATGTGCAGATCTCTAAATGATTTAATCCTGAATGTTTTTCAGCCATTAAAAACTGCATACGTTTGAGAGAAGGAGGAAAAAGGTGGTCTTCGTGCAGAGGTGCAACAGATAAAATCTTCTCCAACTTAAAATGCTTCCTACATTGGTTCATATTCTGAGTGAGTGGAGCACATTTGGGTTGTTAGTATATTGGCGATAACTTGTACTTATTGGGGTACAAAGCAAGGAATATAACGAAGTACTGCAGGATTTTATTTCTATTGCACACCAAGCCTGTGTGTGTTCATCTATTTGTGTCCATGTCCACGTTTTTATAGTTTGTATGTTTGCTGCTCAGTAATAAAATTGAAAGTTAGTTAGAGCCATGCCACCTTCTGCCTTAGGTCTTTGTAGTGTCGCCCTTTACATACGTGGATGTTTTGAATTCCAAATAAATGAGGTAATGATTGAATTTAAATTCTTAAAAAAATATTTATTGATGTATATTGGAATGCTTTGAAATAGAAAAAGAAGTTTAGGAAGATATTAATCTTAACAATGTTAATTCTTCCAGATAAAGTCAGAGAAAAGCCAAGCAAAATGACACATTTTATTGGCTAACTAAAAAGATTACAATATGCAAGCTTTTGAGACAACTCAGGCCCCTTCTTCAGGCAAGATGTAATCAAGAAGAAAGGGCCTGAGTTGCCTCAGAAGCTTGCATATTGTAATCTTTATAGTTAGCCAATAAAAGGTGTCATTTTGCTTGGCTTTTCTCTACATTCATAATGGCTAACACGGTACAACACCCTAGTACTACAGATAAAGTCAGATGAAGGGTGGACTGTCAATGTAATTCTTACTTAGGTTTTTCCAAGCAGACAGTGAAATTTTGTTGATAAAGAGCTTTATGTTTACTTGTGATGTTTACCCCTCGGTATTTAAACTGATCTGCGATGATAAAAGTGAAGGTGTTCAATCTAATAAAATCTGTGCTGGAGAGTTCAATAGGAAGAGCACAGACAGCTTTGACCTTAATTTCCAGTTTTTGCAAGAGTTATTAACAGGAAGCCTATTGTTATGTTGGGTCTTATAATTATAAGAATTAAAAGGATAGATAACAAACAGCTTGCTCTCTTTCTTTAGGCCCCCTGTACCCCCTATTTTACCTCCTCACGTGAAGCTAAACCACACTTCCCAAAGTCCCAGTCCTCTGACATACCTAGAGACAGAGCACATCCAAAACAAAACAAGCCCCCCAGCAGCGGCTCATGAGGATTAAAATAAAGATATCTATTGACAGTCCAAATACTATAAACATAAAATGTAATCTTAAAACAGTCTGAGAGTGTAAACCCAGGGAATGATGTTAAACAGCAGACCTGGATAAGCAGATAACGTTTGATAATAAGCCCTAATACAATACGCCAAGGGTATGATTTTTAACAGTCCACTATGAAGGAAAAAAAAATCCACATACATACTGTACATACATACACTCATATAATTGTAATTATATGTAATTAAACATAAAAGATGGCAGATAATGAAATAGAATGTATAATTATGCAATGAGTTTCATTGCGAATGGGTCCTACAGCTGGTAAGATCTTCTTTGCCATGCCAGGACACGATGCGACTCCCGATCGTCTTTCAAAAAGTGACGAGATCAGTTTTCTTAGCTCTTAGAACTTGCCTTGAATGTCTACTTTCAGTTTGGCAGGATACAAGAGGCTCTATCTGTTCTCGGCTTTCTGTTAAATTCTGTAAAATGAAGCATGTTTAGCAGCTGTTGAAGGTGAGAAATCAGGGAAAATACGAATGTGGTTATTTTCAAATATAATCTTGTTTCTGAGAAGTTACAGTGTATGTAGTTTAAAGTGTCATTTTTCAAAGCACACGATGAAAGTCCTAGGCTTTGAGGTATTTGATCCCTGTATGAGGTAAGCTGCTGCTATCTCAGTGTCTGATTTGAAGTCCTCTCCAATTATTTTAGAGAATAGTTCAGCTATGAATTTCACTGGGTTTCGACTTTCATGATTCTCAGGTAGACCTTCGATTCTGATATTATTCCTTCTGCATCCATCTTCCAGGGCAGCAAGTTTGTCTCCAAGCACTCTGAATTTGGAATTTGCTGCTGCTGCTTTTTTGTCAGGTTAGATGCCAGTTGTTCCGCTATTTCGAGTTGTGAACATTTGTTTAACGTCTTCCAACTGAGCACCAAATGCTCTAAGTCAGTCAGTCAGTCATTGTCCATCCCGCTATATCCTAACACAGGGTCATGGGGGTCTGTTCTAAGTTTATTCTCAGATTTAGATGCATTTAAACAAGTTTCCTGGCCTTTAATATCCTGAAGCAGCTTTTCGTTAGTCTTGTGTATGTTCTTTATTTCTTTCCTTACATAATTTATATCCTTCTTTATATTATACTTGAGCTCCTTTATGTCTTGAGCGGTGGTCATTTTGTTGATCATTGCCTTCACCTCGGACAAATCGTTTTGGTCTTCCCCGAATTCTGCGGGTGAAGTAGCAAGCCCAGTTGCAGCCAATGTTATTGGCTCACGAGGGATAGATGACAACGCAGAAAGTAAGGCCATTTTCAGTTTTACTGAGCCTTCTAGAATCGACAAGTTCTCCTGTCCCGATTCACTTGACATTCGCTGCCACTTTCGCTCGTGGCTGGGAATGATGCAGCAACGTCAAGTCCTGGGAAATCTGTGCTTTCCCCTATCCATTCCAGGTCAGTCTCTGACAGGACGTACCTTGAGCTTGAATCTGATGTCTGTTTAAATTTGGATGAAGCTTTAGCTGTCTTTTCCATTTCTTTCAGAGTCTTTTTCCTGCCACTCATGCTTACAGTCATATGAAAAAGCTTGGGAAGCCCTCTCAGCCTGCATAATAATCGACTCTCCTTTCAACAAAAAAGATAACAGTGGTCTGTCTTTCTCTTCCTAGGACCATCTGACTACTGGGATGTTTTCCGAACAAAGAGTTTTAGTGAAGCAGTATTTAGTTGTATGAAATTAAATCAAATCTGTGCGCAAATGTGGGTCCCCTTGTCATTTTGCTGATTTGAATGCCTGTCACTGCTCAATGCTGATTACTTGGTTTGATGAGCTCATTAAGCCTTAAACTTCATAGGCAATCCTGAAATATAAAGGTATTTAAGGTGGGCAATTGCAAGTTGTGCTTCCTTCGCTTTGACTCTCCTCTGAAGAGTGACAGACAGCATGGGATCCTCAAAGCAACTCTCAAAAGATCTGAAAACAAAGATTGTTTAGTCTCATGGTTTAGGGGAAGGCCACAAAAACCATTTCAGAGGTTTAAACTGTCAGTTTCAATTGTAAGGAATGGAATCAGGAAATGGAAGGCCACAGGCACAGTTAATGTTAAACCCAGCCGGTCTGGTAGGCCAAGATAAATACAGGAGCGGCATATGAACAGGATTGTGAGAATGGTGACAGACAACCCATAGATCACCTCCAAAAACCTGCAGGAGCATCTGGCTGCAGGTGGTGTATCTGTACATCATTTTACAATTCAGCGCAATTTGCACAAAGAACATCTGTATAGCAGGGTGATGAGAAAGAAATCTACAAAGGCATTCATGCAAAGGGAGAAGTACAATGTTCTGAAATGGCCGTCACAGTCCCCTGACTTGAATATCATCGAAAATCTATGGGGTGATTCGAAGCAGGCTGTCCATGCTCGGCAGCCATCAAATGTAACTGAACTGGAGAGATTTTGTATGGAAGAATGGTCAACAAGACCTCCATCCAGAATCAGACACTCATCAAAGGCTATAGGAGGACAGCGTCGAGAGGCTGTTAGATTTGAAAAGGAGGCTCAACTAAGTATTGGTATCATATCTCTGTTGGGGTGCCCACATTTATGCACCTGTCTAATTTTGTTATGATGCATATTGCATATTTTCTGTTAATCCAATAAACTTAATGTCACTGCTGAAATACTACTGTTTCTTTAAGGCATGTCATATATTAAAAGGAAGTTGATACTTTGAAAGTTCAGCCAATGATAAACTAAAATCCAAAGAATTAAAAGGCGTTCCCAAACTTTTTCATATGACTGTATATATGCTTGTATATACTATAATTGAACGCTCCCCGGGTTGAGTAAATATGGGATACCTAGGAATTACTTTTTTTTAAATCGAAAAAATAACACCACTGCTAATGGATTCTGCCTCAGACGTCCATCTCCCATAGCAGACAAGGTTTGTCATATCAGTCATTGGGTACAAAGTAGGATCAACACCTGGACAGGGCGCCAGTCCATCACAGGGTGACCACACACACACACACACACACACACACACACCAAGACACACACACACACACACACACGCACACACACACACACACACACACACGCACTGACTTGTTGTTCACTTACTTCAGTTTCACTAATTCACAGTTTTCATTCTTCAGCCCCTCACACAGCTGATCCACTCCTGAATCCTCCATGTTGTTGTAAATCAGGTCCAGTTCAGTCAGTCGTGAGTGTGGAGCAGAAAGAGCTGAGGAGAGAGCTGAGCAACATCTGGAGGTGAGACGACAATGAGACAGGCTGTGGAGAAGAAGAGAGAGAAGTGATGACATGAGGAGAGACAGACAGACAGACAGAAGGACAAACAACACAAAGGTTCAATGGCCACTTGTATTCTGACTTTTCACTGAAGTGCAGTGTGAACACGAGACCACTGCCATTCTTATAAAGTAAGGCGCTATATACCTGACAGGGTCTCCTGCCTTCATGCTGGACTGACTGGTGCCAAGTCATTCAGACTGACATGTGGACATCAACTCTGGATAAGAACGTCACAGACATGAGACTGACAGCGTCCTGCACTCAGGTGACCAGACGGACTTGTCACAGGTGACCATGAGGTGAAGATGACAAACTGGAATTCTGGTCTGTCATTTACCACTCAGGACTGGCAGCTGTAGTGGTGACCAGCAGCAGGTCTGTTTGTCTCTGCCTATCTCAAAGTTTTTTATTTTAGTAATCGGTTCATTTCCTGAACAGGAATAAAAGAATATACAGTATGTGTTCCTGAAATATTATGGAGTCTCCTCTTTTATTTGTTTGTATTATTTCGTGATACTTTTTCACTTTTCTTGCTGTCGTCCCGATGCGTCTTCTATTCACCTGAGTGATTCAGTTCAGTCAAAATATAAATACAAAATGGGAGACACTGAGCTACAGGAGGAGACCTCTGAAGAGTATTTAGGGGTTTATGTTGACACAACATTGTCATTGACTAAGTAATGTACAGAAGCAATTAAAAAGATAATTTAAAATGTGAGGATATATCATAAAAAGTGTTGAATTTAAATCAAGGGACATTATACACTCACTTTATGATACACTAGTGAGAGCACATCTGGAGTACTGAGTGCAGTTCTGGTCTCCTCAGTACAAGAAAGACATAACAGCACTTGAAGATATGAAGAGCAGAGCAACCAAGTGCATTATGGGACCGTCATCATCAAGTTCTTCCATGTGAACCCTGAATACCACGAGGACTGACTGAGGTCATTGATGTTAGGTAGAATGCCTAGAGGGGGCTTCGGACACCCTATAGATTTTATTTTTTTTCCAGCTGTCTGGAGTTGTTTTTTAATTTTTCTGTCCTCCCTGGCCATCAGAATTTTAATTCTTTTGTCTTTTTTCTCTTTCTTCATCATGTAAAGAACTTTGAGCTCCAATATTTGTATGAAACTATGCTATATAAATAAATGTTGTTATTGTGGTATGGACATGTCCTACTGTGACAGACTCAGAGAAATAAATCAGCAGAGGAGACTGTGTGGGGACCTCATCCAGGTATTTAAAATCCTCAAAAGAATTGATAAAGTAGATCTAGGAGAATTCTGTCAAGTTAATTGTAATCACATACTCAAGGACATTAGTGGCAATTAACAGAAAAGTGCATTTAAAATTGAAGCAAGAAAGCAAAAACAGTTGTGGAACTCTGAACAAACTACCAAGACATGAAGTTGTCATCAAGGTTTCTGCTTTCTTTAAGAGGAATCTGCATGAGCTTAGCTAAACAAACAGTCTTGATGGACTGAATGGTCTCCTCTCATTTGTCAAATGTCTTATGTTCTTATGTCACTTTGTTTCATCTCTTGTATGACCCCTTGTAGAGCACCAAGACTCATGTGAGGCTCCTGTTTGTTGACTTCTCTTCAGCTTTTTACACCATTCAGCCTCACCTTCTTGCACAGAAACCTATTAAAGAATTTAATTTCGACTTCAGTTTGGTAGGATTGCTGATTGACTTTTTAAGAGACGTGACTTGAAGAGTGAAAGTCAATGGCTGTCTGTCTAACATGTTGTCATCATCCACAGGTCCACTCATGTCTGTTCTTTCTCCACTTTTGTTCTCCTCTACACTAATGGTGGTCTCAGTAAATTTGAGGACAGGTTCATCTTAATATGTGCTGATGACTCAGTGATTGTTAGCCTACTGAGTGTGAATGAAACCAGTCCTGGTCCAGTGGGAGATGACTTTGTGAACTGGTGGGATGAGTCTTTTCTATTAATAATCAAACTTAGAAGCAGCACCAGTCACAAACAAGAAACAATCACCAAAGAGCAGGCAGTGGAGATCATTGACAGTCATAAATATCTGAGGACAATCAAAGACTCACAGCTGACTTTTAAGGGAAGCACAGAAGCCATCGGCACAAAGGGACAGCAGCAGCTCCACTGTTTAAGGAAGCCGAGTCTTTGTAATGTGAGTCCTTCAATGGTGACACACTTTTATAAATCGTGTATTGAGTCTGTTTGTATTTATAAACTGCTAGCCTGGTTTGGAAATCTTAATATCAAAAACAAAAACAGAAAAAACAAATTGTAAAATGGAGCAGTAAAATAAGAAGCACTGGACAGTCCAATCTTAATGACCTCCCATCATGCTGTGTGTCTCTGCTGACCAGTCAATAATTTGTTTATTAGTTTGAGTGAAGTTTCTAATGCTTGTTTAACTCAAATGAATATTGAAATAAACATTAATTTTCCACTCCTTCTTATTCTGAGCTGAGTCACAGGACAGCAATGAGCGCCCATCACACACCATGTCAGCCTTTACTTATGAGCTCCACGTTGTTATTTACGTATTTTATTCTCTTAAAAAGCTTCCTCTTAGCTATAACATCCAACATTAACACACCACACCTATTTAAATATTACACCTTGTGATGGATGGCCAGCTAAATATTCCGGCCCACACCTCCAGGCCGCCAGGTGGAGCCCTCCCAACAGCATGGAGGTTCCCCGAATTCCAGCAGGGCCTTATGGACCTTGTAGTTTTTATGCACAACCCTGCTGGATACCTTGGGGACCACCGGGAGTTGCTGTAGGGAGGCTATCAAACTCTTACGTGCCCTATAACCCGGAAGTGCATCATGATCACATGACCAGAAGGAACGACGTGCTTCCGGGTTGAAGAAAAGGACTTTTACTCTGACCCGGAAGTAATGAGGACTTGTGGATTGTTGGACAGGAACCACCTCGGGGTCAGGGGGTATAAAAGGATTCTGGAAAAGCCCAGACATTGAGCTGAGCTGGGAGGAAGGGTGGCGAAGTGTCTGGGAGAGTAGGAGTGGTTATAGTGTTGGATGATTGATTATTGATTGTTGTATGTATAGTGTGTGGAGTGGAGGGTGCTTAGTGCACATTATTATCATAAAAATAAAAAGTCTTGGACTTTTACCTGGTGTTTGGCGTGGTACCTGAGGGTTTGAGACGTTGATAACAACCTCAACTGTTACAACGTCTGATGACTACATCATAGACAAAGCGTTATTGTAACAGGGACCCCTGTGTGTACAGCGTGTGAGAGTCATGTGGGAGTGCAGGAGTGAGTGTTAGTGCAAATACAAAGGGACATGGCCGCTGTGAATTGGACAAAGGAGAGCAGATCTGCTCAGCAGGTGTGTAACATCAGTGCAAAGTCCTCAAAGATGTGAGAGCGGACCCTCAGGGGACACTTTATTGGTCTCGCCAATGTGATACCCTCACCCTTTAGCTCTGTGCCAGCTGGAATTCTCTGAAGGTGTGGATCCAGCAGGACGTCTGAACGACTCTTTATGGATTTTGAGACAAGTCACTGTTTGTCAAATAACAAGTAAGTCTCAAGTCAAGAAGGGCAAGTTACGAGTCTTAAATGTCAAGTCCCAAACAAGTCATAATGTGTTTTACACCAAATTTAATGATCTTTCTTAATTTTACAGGAATTATAAATAGTTTTTAAACATTTATTACATTTATAATTACATTTCCAAACCATCAACTCCATGTTATTACAAGGATGATGAAAATTAAAGTGCAAATACGCATGTAATGAGAAACAATTCTCAAAGTGCTGCTAAATGTCTCAATACAAGCAGTGCAAACAAATTAGCAGGCCTGTGTACTTCATATGAAATTAAATAGATTTCTGTTCAAAAAGTATGAATATAACATGAGCACCAACACATTCAAATAGAAACACAGACCTAAAAAGAAGAAAAAGAAGAAAAAATCTCTAAGTGTGTTAACATAAATGTATGTGTAATAAGTCTGACATACACAACACAAATCATATGAGTGTGAGATCAGAGATCTGTCCGTCTGTCTGTCTGTCTGTTCTCTCAACCTGCTTATCCTGGGCAAGGCGGCTGAGGATTTTATTTTTTTATCATTTTATTGAATTTATTAAAATCAAACAACATTCCATACAAGCAAGTCAAATTTTACAGAACTACGTTCAAGTCAAGTCAGCCCTCACCGATGAGTAATAGAGCTATCACAACATAGTGAAACTTTAATAGTAGAAAAGATAAGTAAGTAAATAAATAGAATTAAAAGGGGAAGAGAATCTGCTTCCTGAAATAAAATGCTTATTGTAGAATGTTATTGATCAGATCATGCCAGGTTTTAAAAGAGTTCTGCACAGATCCTCTAAGTGAGAATTAGATTTGTTCCAGTTTCTAATAATATAAAACATCAGTTACCCAATGACTGAAAAGAGGAGAGTTAGGATTCTTCCAGTTAAGCAAAATAAGTCTACTTGACAATAGTGAAGTAAAGGCAATTACAGTTTGTGTGTCCTTCTCCACTTTAAGCCCCTCTGTGAGCCCACCAAACACAGCTGTTAGTGTGTTAGGAGGGACTATGACACCAAGGCTGTCTGATAGGCATTTAAAGGTTTTGGTCCAGAATGATATTAATTTTGTGAAGGCCCAAAGGATGTGACCCAGTGAGGCTGGAGCTCGATTGCAATGTTCGCAGGTTGGATCTTTTTACACAATTTTAAACAAGACAGATGCAATTGATATATAATTTTAAGTTGAATAATTCTATGCTTTGCACATATGGAGCTCGAGTGAATTCTCTGCATTGCTACTTTCCACTCCATTTTCTGAGATGTTGAGTGAGAGATCCTTTTCCCATTGTCGTCTTGGATCTTTGAAAGGGAAGGACTGTAAAATGGTTTTATATATTAAAGAAATGCTGTCTGCGTCCTCAAGACTGATCAATATGTTTTCCAGATTAGAAGTAAGTGGGAAGAGAGGAAAATTGGGCAGGTTCTGTTTAACAAAGTTTCTAATTTGAAGGTAGTGAAAGATATGTGTTGTTGGAAAGTTAAATTTGGAATGTAATTGTTCATAGGATGTGAAGACGTTGTCTATGTGCAGATCTCTAAATGATTTAATCCTGAATGTTTTCCAGCCATTAAAAACTGCATACGTTTGAGAGTGTGGAAAAAGGTGGTCGTCGTGCAGAGGTGCAACAGATAAAATCTTCTCCATCTTAAAATGCTTCCTACATTGGTTCCATATTCTGAGTGAGTGGAGCACATTTGGGTTGTTAGTATATCAGCGATAACTTGTACTTATTGGGGTACAAAGCAAGGAATATAATGAAGTACTGCAGGATTTTATTTCTATTGCAGACCAAGCCTGTGTATGTTCATCTATTTGTGTCCATGTCCACGTTTTTATAGTTTGTATGTTTGCTGCTCAGTAATAAAATTGAAAGTTAGTTAGAGCCATGCCACCTTCTGCCTTAGGTCTTTGTAGTGTCGCCCTTTACATACGTGGATGTTTTGAATTCCAAATAAATGAGGTTATGATTGAATCTAAATTCTTAAAAAAACATTTATTGATGTATATTGGAATGCTTTGAAATAGAAAAAGAAGTTTAGGAAGATATTAATCTTAACAATGTTAATTCTTCCAGATAAAGTGAGATGAAGGGTGGACTGTCAATGTAAGTCTTGCTTAAGTTTATCCAAGCAGACAGTGAAATTGTGTTGATAAAGAGCTTTATGTTTACTTGTGATGTTTACCCCTCGGTATTTAAACTGATCTGCGATGATAAAAGTGAAGGTGTCCAATCTAATATTGTGTGCTGGAGAGTTCACTGGAAAGAGCACACTTTTATTCAAATTAATTCTGAGACCTGAAATCTTTTGAAATTCTTTTGTTGAGATTCTGTAGTCTTAGTTGACTGTAGTACATTATTACATAAGACAGCTTTGACCTTAATTTCCAATTTTTCCAGGAGTTATTAACAGGAAGCCTATTGTTATGTTGGCTCTTATAATTATAAGAATTAAAAGAATAGATAACAAACAGCTTGCTCTCTTTCTTTACCTGGAGACAGAGCATATCCAGAACAAAACAAGCCACCCAGCAGCGGCACATGAGGATTAAAATAAAGATATCTATTGTCAGTTCAGTCCAAATACTATAAACATAAAATGTCATCTTAAAACAGTTTGAGAGAGTAAACCCAGGGAATGATGTTAAACAGCACACCTGGATAAGCAGATAACGTTTGATAGTAAGCTCTAATACAATAAGCCAAGGGTATGATGTTGAACAGTCCACTATGAAGGAAAAAAATTCCACATACATACACACATAAACTCATATAATTGTAATAATTGCTGGGAATGATGCAGCAACGTCAAGTCCTGGGAAATCTGTGCTTTCCCCTATCCATTCCAGGTCAGTCTCCGACAGGACATACCTTGAGCTTGAATCTGATGTCTGTTTAAATTTGGATGAAGCTTTAGCTGTCTTTTCCATTTCTTTCAGAGTCTTTTTCCTGCCACTCATGCTTACAGTCATATGAAAAAGTTTGGGAACCCCTCTCAGCCTGCATAATAATTGATTCTCCTTTCAACAAAAAAGATAACAGTGGTCTGTCTTTCATTTCCTAGGACCATCTGACTACTGGGATGTTTTCCGGACAAAGACTTTTAGTGAAGCAGTATTTAGTTGTATGAAATTAAATCAAATCTGTGCACAAATGTCGGTCCCCTTGTCATTTTGCTGATTTGAGTGCCTGTCACTGCTCAATGCTGATTACTTGGTTGGATGAGCTCATTAAGCCTTAAACTTCATAGGCAATCCTGAAATATAAAGGTATTTAAGGTGGTCAATTACAAGTTGTGCTTCCTTCCCTTTGACTCTCCTCTGAAGAGTGACAGACAGCATGGGATCCTCAAAGCAACTCTTCAAAGATCTGAAAACAAAGATTGTTTAGTCTCATGGTTTAGGGGAAGGCCACAAAAACCATTTCAGAGGTTTAAACTGTCAGTTTCAACTGTAAGGAATGGAATCAGGAAATGGAAGGCCACAGGCACAGTTGCTGTTAAACCCAGCAGGTCTGGTAGGCCAAGATAAATACAGGAGCGGCATATGAACAGGATTGTGAGAATGGTGACAGACAACCCACAGACCACCTCCAAAGACCTGCAGGAGCATCTGGCTGCAGATGGTGTATCTGTACATCATTTTACAATTCAGCGCAATTTGCACAAAGAACATCTGTATGGCAGGGTGATGAGAAAGAAATCTACAAAGGCATTCATGCAAAGGGAGAAGTACAATGTTCTGAAATGGCCGTCACAGTCCCCTGACTTGAATATCATCGAAAATCTATGGGGTGATTCGAAGCAGGCTGTCCATGCTCGGCAGCCATCAAATGTTACTGAACTGGAGAGATTTTGTATGAAGAATGGTCAACAAGACCTCTATCCAGAATCAGACACTCATTAAAGGCTATAGGAGGACAGCGTCGAGAGGCTGTTAGATTTGAAAAAGGAGGCTCAACTAAGAATTGATGTCATATCTCTGTTGGGGTGCCCACATTTATGCACCTGTCTAATTTTGTTATGATGCTTATTGCATATTTTCTGTTAATCCAATAAACTTAATGTCACTGCTGAAATACTACTGATTCTTTAAGGCATGCCTTATAGTAAAAGGAAGTTGCTACTTGGAAAGTTCAGCCAATGATAAACTAAAATCCAAAGAATTAAGAGGGGTTCCCAAACTTTTTCATATGACTGTATTTATGCTTGTATATACTATAATTGAACGCTCCCCAGGTTGAGTAAATATGGGATACCTAGGAATTACTTTTTTAAAAACCGAAAAAATAACACCACTGCTAATGGATTCTGCCTCAGACGTCCATCTCCCATAGCAGACAAGGTTGGTCATATCAGTCATTGTGTACAAAGTAGGATCAACACCTGGACAGGGCGCCAGTCCATCACAGGGTGACCACACACACACACACACACACACACTCACACACACACAAACTTGTTGCTCACTTACTTCAGTTTCTCCAATTTGCAGTTTTCACTCCTCAGCCCCCTACACAGCTGATCCACTCCTGAATCCTCCATGTTGTTGTAGCTCAGGTTCAGTTCAGTCAGTCGTGAGTGTGGAGAAGAAAGAGCTGAGGAGAGAGCTGAGCAACATCTGGAGGTGAGACCACACCATGTCAGGCTGTGGAGATAAAGAGAGACAAGTGAGGACTTGAGGAGAGACAGACAGACAGACAGAAGGACAAACAACACAAAGGTTCAATGGCCACTTGTATTCTGACTTTTCACTGAAGTGCAGTGTGAACACGAGACCACTGCCATTCTTATAAAGTAAGACGCTATATACCTGACAGGGTCTCCTGCCTTCACGCTGGACTGACTGGTGCCAAGTCATTCAGACTGACATGTGGACATCAACACCGGATAAGAACGTCACAGATATGATACTGACAGTGTCCTGCACTCGTGTGACCAGATGGACTTGTCACAGGTGACCACAGGGTGAGGATGACAAACTGGAATTCTTGTCTGTCATTTACCACTCAGGACTGGCAGCTCTAGTGGTGACCAGCAGCAGGTCTGTTTGTCTTCGTGTTTGTTGAAAGTTTTTTTCATTTTTTGATTTATTTATATCATGAGTTCATTTTCTGAACACGAATAAAGGAATATTTGTGTCCCTGAAGTGTTATGGAGTCTCCTCTTTTATTTGTTTGTATTATTTTGTGATACTTTTTCACTTCACTTGCTGTCATCCCGATGCGTCTTCTATTCACCCGAGTGATTCAGTTCAGCCAAATATAAATACAAAATGGGAGACACTGAGCTACAGGAGGAGACCACTGAAGAGCATTTAGGGGTTTATATTGACACAACATTTTCATTGTCTAAGTAATGTACAGAAGCAATTTAATAGATAATATAAAATGTGAGATTATATAATAAAAACTATTGAATTTAAATTAAGGGACATTATACTCTTACTTTATGATACACTAGTGAGAGCACATCTGGAGTACTGAGTGCAGTTCTGGTCTCCTCAGTACAAGAAAGACATAACAGCACTTGAAGATGTGAAGAGGAGAGCAACCAAGTGCATTATGGGACCATCATCATCAAGTTCTTCCATGTGAACCCTGAATACCACGAGGACTGACTGAGGTCATTTATGTCAGGTTGAATGCCTAGAGGGGGCTGGGTGGTCTCGTGGCCTTGGACCCCCTGGAGATTTTATTTTTTTTCCAGCTGTCTGGAGTTTTTGTTTTTTCTGTCCTCCCTGGTCTTCAGACCTTACTTTTATTAATGTTAATTAGTGTTCCCTAATTTTAATTGTTATTTATTTTGTCTTTTTTTTCTTTCTTCATCATGTAAAGCACTTTGAGCTCCATTATTTGTGTGAAAAGGTGCTCTATAAATAAATGTTGTTATTGTGGTAAGGACATGTCCTACTGTGACATACTCAGAGAAGTAAACCTGCTTAGTCTGAGCAGAGGAGATTGTGTGGGGACCTCATCCAGGTATTTAAAATCCTCAAAGGAATTGATAAAGTAGATCTAGCAGAATTCTGTCAAGTTAAGTGTAAGTCACATACTCAAGGACATTAGTGGCAATTAACAGAAAGTGCAAAATTGATGCAAGAAAGCAGAAAGACTCTGAACAAACTACCAAGACATGACCTTTAAGAAGGAATCTGCATGAGCTTAGCTAAACAAACAGTCTTGTTGGACTGAATGGTCACCTCTCGCTTGTCGAATGTCTTATGTTTTAATGTCACTTTACTTCATCTCTTGTAATCACTTGTAGAGCACCAAGGCTCATGTGAGGCTCCTGTTTGTTGACTTCTCTTCAGCCTTTATCACCATTCAGCCTCACCTTCTTGAATGGAAATTATTAAAGAATTTAATTTTGAGTTCAGTTTGGTAGGATGGCTGATTGAATTTTTAAGAGACAAAACCTGAAGTGTGAAAGTCAATGGCTGTCTGTCTGACATGTTGTCCTCATCCACAGGTCCCCTAATGTCTGTTATTTCAACACTTTTGTATTCCTCTTCACTAATGGTGGTCTCAGTAAATTTGAGGACAAGTTCATATTAATATGTACTGATGACTCTCTGTTGTTAGCCTACTGAGTGTGAATGAAACCAGTCCTGGTCCAGTGGGAGATGACTTTGTGAACTGGTGTGATGAGTCTTTTCTACTAATAATCAAACTTAGAAGCACCACCAGTCACCAACAAGAAACAATCATCAAAGAGCAGGCAGTGGAGATCATTGACAATCATAAATATCTGAGGACAATCAAAGACTAAGAGCTGACTTTTAAGCACAGAAGCCATCGGCACAAAGGGACAGCAGCAGCTCAACTGTTTAAGGAAGCCAAGTCTTTATAATGTGAGTCCTTCCATGGTGACACTCTTTTATAAATCTTGTATTGAGTCTGTTTGTATTTATAAACTGCTAACCTGGTTTGGAAATCTTAATATCAAAAACAAAAACAGAATAAACAAATTGTAAAATGGAGCAGTAAAATAAGAAGCACTGGACAGTCCAATCTTAATGTCCTCCCATCATGCTGGGTGTCTCTGCTGACCAGTCAATAATTTGTTTATTAGATTGAGTGAAGTTTCTTATGCTTGTTTAACTCAAATGAATATTGAAATAAACATTCATTTTCCACTCCTTCTTATTCTGAGCTGAGTCACAAGGCAGCAATGAGCGCCCATCACACACCATGTCAGCCTTTCCTTATGAGCTCCACATTCTTATTTACGTGTTTTATTCTCTTAAAAAGCTTCATCTTAGCTATAATATCCAACATTAACACACCACACCTATTTAAATATTACACGTCTCATGACCACATCATAGACAAAGCGTTATTGTAACAGGGACCCCTGTGTGTACAGCGGGTGAGAGGCCTGTGGGAGTGCAGGAGTGAGTGTTAGTGCAAATACAAAGGGACATGGCTGCTGTGAATTAGACAAAGGAGAGCAGATCTGCTCAGCAGGTGAGTAACATCAATGCAAAGTCCTCAAAGATGTGTGAGCGGACCCTCAGGGGACATTTTATTGGTCTCGCCAATGTGATACCCTCACCCTTTAGCTCTGTGCCAGCTGGAATTCTCTGAAGGTCTGGATCCAGCAGGACATCTGAATGACTCTTTATGAATTTTGGGACAAGTCACTGTTTGTCAAATAACAAGTAAGTCTCAAGTCAAGAAGGGCAAGTTACGAGTCTTAAATGTCAAGTCCCAAACAAGTCATAATGTGTTTCACACCAAATTTAATGCTATTTCTTAAATTTACAGAAATCATACATAGTTTTTAAACATTTGTTACATTTATAATTACATTTCTAAACTATCAACTCCATGTTATTACGAGGATGAAGAAAAATGAAGTGCAAATACGCATGTAATGAAAAACAATTCTCAAATTACCGCTAAATGTCACAATACAAGCAGTGCAAACAAATTAGCAGGCCTGTGTACTTCACATGAAATTAAATAGATTTCTATTCAAGAAGTATGAATATAACATGAGCACCAACACCTCAAATAGAAACACAGACCTAAAAAAAAGAAGAAAAACATTTATAAGTGTGTTAACATAAATGTATGTGTAATAAGTCTGACATACACAACACAAATCATATGAGTGTGAGATCAGAGATCTGTCCATCTGTCTGTCTGTCTGTCTGTTCTCTCAACCCACTTATCCTGGGCAAGGTGGCTGAGGATTTTATTTTTTTATCATTTTATTGAATTTATTAAAATCAAACAACTTTCCATACAAGCAAGTCAAATTTTACAAAACTGGATTCAAGTCAAGTCAAACCATGAGAAAGAGAACTGGGACAACACAGTGAAACTTTAATAGTAGAAAAGATAAGTAAGTAAATAAATAGAATTAAATGGGGAAGAGAATCTGCTTCCTCAATTAAAATGCTTATTCTAAAATGTTATTGATCAGATCCTGCCAGGTTTTTAAAAGAGTTCTGCGCAGATCCTCTAAGTGAGAATTAGATTTTTTTCCAGTTTCTAACAATATGTAACATCAGTTACCCACTGACTTAAAAGAGGAGAGTTAGGATTCTTCCAGTTAAGCGAGATAAGTCTGCGTGCCAATAGTGTAGTAAAGGCAATTACAGTTTGTGTGTTCTTCTCCACTTTAAGCCCCTGTGTGAGCCCACCAAACACAGCTGTTAGTGGTTAGGAGGGACTGTGACACCAAGGCTGTCTGAAAGGCATTTAAAGATTTTGGTTCAGAATGATGTTCATTTGGTGCAGGCCCAGAACATGTGACCCAGTGAGGCTGGAACTTGATTGCAATGTTCGCAGGATGGATCTTTTTAGACAATTTTAAACAAGACAAATGCAACTGATATATAATTTTGAGTTTAATAATTTTATGCTTTGCACATATGGAGCTTGAGTGAATTCTCTGCATTGCTGCCTTCCACTCCTTTCCTGAGATATTTAGTGAGAGGTCCTTTTCCTACTGTACTCTGGGATCTTTGAAGGGAGGGACTGTAAAATATTTTTATATATTAAAGAAATGCTGTCTGAGTCATCAAGACTGATCAATATTTTTTCCGGATTAGAAGTAAGTGGGAGCAGAGGAAAATTGGGCAGGTTCTGTTTAACAAAGTTTCTAATTTGAAGGTAGTGAAAGAAATGTGTTGCTGGAAAGTTAAATTTGGAGTGCAATTGTTCATAGGATTTGAAGACGTTGTCTATGTGCAGATCTCTAAGTGATTTTATCCTGAATGTTTTCCAGACATTAAAAACTGCATACATTTGAGAGAAGGTGGAAGAAGGTGGTCATCGTGCAGAAGTGCGACAGCTTCTTCATCTTAAAAGTACTTCCTACATTGGTTCCATATTCTGAGTGAGTGAAGCACAATTGGGTTGTTAGTATATTGGTGATAACTTGTACTTATTGGGGTACAAAGCAAGGAATATAAAGAAGTGAAGCAGGATTTTATTTCTATTGTGGACCAAGCCTGTGTGTGTTCATCTATTTGTGTCCATGTCCAGGTTTTTATAGTTTTTTAATTTTCTCCTCAGTAATAAAATTGAAAGTTAGGTAGAGCCATGCCACCTTCTGCCTTAGGTCTTTGTAGAGTCGCTCTATTGATAAGTGGATTTTGAATTCCAAATAAATGAGGTTATAGCTGAATCTAAATTCTTTAAAAATGATTTATTGATGTATATTGGAATGCATTCAAATAAAAAAAGAAGCTTAGGAAAGATATTCATCTTAACAATGTTAATTCTTCCAGCTAAAGTGAGATGAAGGGTGGACTATCAATATTACTTTAGTTTTTCCATACAGATGGTGAAATTTTGTTGATAAAGAGCTTTATGTTTACTTCTGTTGTTTACCCCTCGGCATTTAAACTGATCTGCGATGATAGAAGAGAAGATATCCAATCTAATATTGTGTGCTTGAGAGTTCAATAGGAAGAGCAAACTTTTAGTCTAATTAATTCTGAGGCCAGAGATATTTTGAAATTCTTTTGTTGACATTCTGTAGTCTTAGTTTAAGACTGTAGTACATTATTACATAAGACAGATTTGACCTTAATTTCCAATTTTTCCAGGAGGTATTGACATGAAGCCTATTGTTACATTGGCACTAATGTTTGATAGTAAGCCCTAATACAATACGCCAAGGGTATGATGTTTAACAGTCCACTATGAAGGAAAAAAATTCCAAATACATACATACATTCATATAATTGTAATTAAAATATAAAAGATGGCAGATAATGAAATAGCATGTATAATAATGGAATGAGTTTCATTGTGAATGGGTCCTACAGCTGGTAAGATCTTCTTTGCCATGCAAAGACACGATGCGACTCCCGATCGTCTTTCAAAAAGTGACGAGATCAGTTTTCTTAGCTCTTAGAACTTGCCTTGAATGTCCACTTTCAGTTTGGCAGGATACAAGAGGCTCTATCTGATCTCGGCTTTCTGCTTAATGCTGTAAAATGTGTCACTTTTAGTAGCTGTTAGGGGTGAGAAATCAGGGAAAATACGAATGTGGATATTTTCAAATATAATCTCTTGTTTCTGTCTGAGAAGTAATGTATGTATGTAATTTAAACTGTAATTTTTCAAAGCGCACGATGAGAGTCCTATGCTTTGAGATATTCAATCCACGTATGTGGTAACCTGCTGCTATCTCGGTGTCTGATTTGAAGTTCTCTCCAATTATTTTAGAGAATAGCTCAGCTAGGTATTTCACTGAGTTTGGACTTTCACGATTCTCAAGAAGACCTTCAATTCTGATATTATTCCTTCTGCATCCATCTTCCAGTGCAGCGAGTTTGTCTCTAAGCACTTTGCATTTGGAATTTGCAGCTGCTGCTTTTTTGTCAGGTTAGATGCCTGTTGTTCCGCTATTTCGAGTCGTGAACGTTTGCTTAACGTCTTCCAACTGAGCACCAAATGCTCCAAGTCAATCAGTCAGTCATTGTCCAACTCATTATAACCTAAAACAGGGTCACAGGGGTTTGCTCTAAGTTTATTCTCAAATTTAGATGCATTTTCCTGTATTTTTTCCTCCATTTTTTTCTAGCATACCATTAATGGCTGCCTTAAAGTGTTTATTTAAATGAGTTTCCTGGTCTTTCATATCCTGAAGCAACTTCTTGTTAGTCTTGTGTATGTCCTTTATTTCTTTCCTTATATCATTTATATCCTTCTTTATATTATCCTTGAGCTCTATTATGTTTTGACCGATGGCCATTTTGTTGATCATTGTCTTCAGCTCGGACAGATCATTTTGGTCTTCCCCGAATTCTGCGGGTCAAGTAGCAAGCCCAGTTGCAGCCGATGTTATTGGCTCACGAGGGATAGATGACAATGCGGAAAGTAAGGCCATTTTCAGTTTTACTGAGCCTTCTAGAATCGACGAGTTCTCCTGGCCTGATTCACTTGACATTCGCTCCCACTTTCGCTCTCGGCTGGGAATGATGCAGCAACGTCAAGTCCTGGGAAATCTGTGCTTTCCCCTATCCATTCCAGGTCAGTCTCTGACAGGACGTACCTTGAGCTTGAACTTGATGTCTGTTTAGATTTGGATGACACTTTAGCTGTCTTTTCCATTTCTTTAGGAGTCTTTCTCCTGCTACTCATGCTTATATATGCTTTTATATTCTATAATTGAACGCCCCCCGGGTTGAGTAAATACGGGACACCTAGGAATTATTAAAAAATAAATAAAAACTATAACACAGCTACTAACAGATTTCACCTCAGACGTCTATCTCTCGTAGCGGACAAGGTTTGTCATATCAGTCATTAGGTACAAAGCAGGATCAACACCTGGACAGGGCAGGGCACCAGTACATCACAGGGTGAACACACACACACACACAGGTCTACTTCAATGACACCAAGTCCTATAACCTTCATGTTCTTTGACTGTGGAAGACACATGAGCTCCACACAGGGAGCACTGGGCTTGAGCCGTCATCTCCACGCTGCAAGGCACCAGCACTGGTACTGTGTCACTCAATGACAGACAGAATAAGTGAAATGAACACAAAGGAAATTAGAATAACTTATAAAACACAGTGGTATCATAACAAAATTGTAAAGAGTAATAAGAGAATAAAACAGCAAAAAAATAAAATAGATATTAATTATTAAGGAGAATGCATACACATGTAAAGAAATAATAAACCAAAAAGAATACAATATAATGTCACACGCGTGCGATTAGGAGGCAGCTGAAGTGCTTAAGTAATGGTAATACTATGCCAGACCAGGGAAATCCCACCGGGATCCGGCAACACTGATGATGTCACTTCCGGTCCCATGGATGTCACTTCTAGTTCCGGGCTGGATGACCTAATTTCCTGTCCCTACCTTTAAAACCGCCATCTTACCTCCACTTGGGCAGTTCTGTTTTGGACTCTGTCTTGTAAACATCTCAACCTTTTTTCAAACCTTTTGCAGCCAGGAACAAATTATACGGGTGGCTGCCCCAAACCTTTGTGACTATCTGGAGTCTATTTTGTTACAGTGGCGTAGCCAGCAGGATGCAGTATACCCTGAAGAAAATGGGACAGGACCTGAAAAAAAACCAGGTGGGAAAGTACCGTGGCCGAATTTCTGTGTTGGGAGCTAGTCTGGCGGTCGGCTGAAACTCAGAGCAGGCTTCGCTCCCTACATATAAATCTGGGCTAAAATATAACCACAGGGGGAATATGGATGAGATTAACAGACATGGGCTGGTCCCTGGGGATGAAATGAAGGCGGCTCATTATGTTCTCTCGGAGGAGAGAGCTGAGCCGCCCGTTGAGGTTAAGACCTCAGAGAAAAATGGGTTGTACACTGACCAGAAGGCTAGAAAGTTAATGACTTGGGAGTATAACTCCCAAAAGAAACTTCAAGAACAGGCAGAGGCTCTGTGAGAGCAGGTGGCACAATGGCTAAGGCCTTTTGAGCTGAACACTTTTCAAATAGTGCAGCAGGTGGCCTGCTTTTTACTATTAAAGAGCCTCCCCACTAACTTAGCACAGCCGGTCTGGGGAAAATTCCGCAACATATGTGAGTTCCTGGGCTCCTCGAACAAATAAAATCAACCTCACAATCTGGGAGAGCAGAACGGTTCCCTAGTGGATTCCATGGGGATTATGTCCCACTTAACCAGTCCCTGTGCTCCAAAGCCTGTTTTGTAGTTCCCAGGCCGTCGGACACGCAACCTGCCTGGAGAGGAGGTGGAATGCAAGTGGAGGGGAAGGGACGGTTTATGTGCACTTACCAACCCCCTGACGCTATCTCATACGGGCATTGTATTCGTGAATGGATTTAAAGTCGAGACCCTCTTTGACTCAGGCAGCAACATCTCCATTGTTGACTGCCGATACGTACTACTGTGACAGTGGATAAAGGGAAAGACCAGTATTAAATGTATACACGGAGAAATCCGAAAATACAAAACCACCTGGTGTTTCGTCTGTCAGGGAGGATCACTGAGAAAAATCCACATTGCGGTCCTCCCTTTGCCACCTTTTCCAGTGATTCTGGGGCAGGAATGGTCTGAAAATAAATGTGATATGCTTTTGACTACTCCTGAACAAAGCTTAGGCCTAGTTATAGACGGGGATGACCCGACTCAAGCTGTCTCCATGCCGTGTAATCAGCCGGCGGAGAGAGATACGGATCCCCAAGAAAGGGGAGAGGAGATTCCTGGGCCGTCGCGGGCAGGTACGTTATCTGCTTGTGCCTCAATGAGCTGGGATGATGTTCCACCCCTTGAGGTCAGACGGGATCCTCTCTCTGAAATGCAGTTTCAGTTTAAAGAAACACTGGCTTCTTTCAAACGGGAGCAGTGGAATGATGAGTCCCTGAAATCTGTGAAAAATGCACTCATGCTTGTCAATGGCCAAAGCACTTATCAACACATGCCACACTTTGTGATTGAAAATGATCTGTTATATCGAATAGCAGAACATGGTGGGGGGGGTGTGTGTGAGAAAACTGTTGCTAATCCCACGAACCTACCGGCGGCAGATCTGTAAGTTGGCGCATGCTCATCTCCTGGGAGGCCATTTGGGCACCGAAAAAAACACTAGAGCGAATTAAGCTCCGATTTTACTGGCCGGGAATTAATGAGGAGGTTCTCCGTTTTTGTATCTCTTGTCCCGAGTGTCAATTACGGCAAATTCCTAGAAGCGACCGCGCTCCTCTTGTTCCCCTTCCCTTGACTGATGTCCCTTTTGAACGTATTGTGGTCGATATAGTAGGACCTCTGGAGCCCTCAGCCCGAGGACATAAGGTTAAGGTTTCTTTATTTAGTCTTGTTTACACAAGAAAACATGAAATTTGTCTTCTCAGTTGCACCTAATAACAGACAGAATGAAATAATACAGAAATAGAAACAAGAAAGGTTAAGGTAAGGCAGTTAGATAATACATATTTACACCAAAAAAAAAAAAAGGTTACAGGATCTATATCAAAACCTTAATCATTATCTCCGATATTTCTTATTGAAAAGTCGTATGGCACAAGGAAGAAAGGAGTTTCTGCAGCGATTTGTGTGGGTTTTCAAAGCGACTATCCTTCCTGATTTACTGAACTTTATTTCTCCATGTAATGGCTGTCTGTCATCAGTTGAGATAATTTCCAGTTTCTTTAGCATTGCCATCTGACACACACCAGTTAAATCATCTACATCAGCCCCAATAACTTTAGCTGCATACTTCGTAATCTGCTGGAGCTTTTTTGAGTTTTGGTTTGTCAGACTATTAAACCAGGCAATGAAACTGAAAGTGATCACAGACTGGATCAGACTGCGATAGAAGGACAACATGAGGTCCTTGTCTACTTTAACCACTTAACTGCCCTCTGCCGGATATATCCGGCATCGTTGTTTTATTGCTAACGCCATACTGCCGGAATTATCCGGCACATTTGCCTATGGTTATATGAATGCCTGGCACGTAGTATAACTGACAGTTTGGCATGGGTATTATTACTACGTTGTATTTCGACAACTCTGCGCTTGTATTGGCCGATCATGTGATGTGATTCGAAAGTGAAAGCTGTGAATATGGCAAAACGTAAACTGACTTCAAGTGAGGTTTTGTAGGCGATTTTGGACAATAATTCTGATCATGATTGTAGCAGTTCTGAAGAAGATTTTAGCGACAATGATGATCAGCAACGTGCGCTGCATGATACTGTGAATGACGGCGCATCGGATGATGGCGCTGAGTGGGTGTATCCCCAGCATCTCAACTGGACTGCTGCCCGAGGTGAACTACCTTTTCTGCATTCGTTTGAGGCAACGTGTGGCTTTACTGTTGATGTAAACAATTACACTGCTGAGCAGTTTTATGAGCTGTTTGTGTCACCTGATTTGATCAGACATTTTGTTCATCAGACAAATCTGTATGCAGCACAGTTTATTGAGAAAAATCCCAATTTACCTACACATTCCCGTGTTCGTGCTTGGGTAGACACTGATGAAAACGAAATGAAAAAATTCATTGGGATTTTGATGTTGATGGGAATAATCAGTAAACCAGATATTGAGATGTACTGGTCTACAGATCCTATGTATGCAACACCTATTTTTGCAGGTATCATGACACGTAACCGATTCTCTTTGCTGCTGAAATTCTTTCATTTGAATGACAACAGAAATGAGCCAGATAAGAAAGATCCAAACCGCGACCGCTTGTTCAAGCTACGTCCTTTGATTGACCATTTATTTGAAGCATTTCAGTTGCCCTACATGCCAGGACCGTCAGTTACAGTTGATGAAAGTTTATTGTTATGGAAGCCTGAGAAAAGGTACATTTTGTGTTTTATTATGTGTTTGCCCATTTCTAGAACTTGCACAACCTTTAGTGGTCAATACTGCTTAAATAAATGTAAAAAATGTAAAAAAAATGTAAAAAAGTAAAAAAACGAAAATTGTTCAGATTTCGCCTGGCGTGGGGAATATTTAGGGAGTTGGCGGTTAAAGGGTTAAATAGTTTGAGTTTATGGAGGAGAAATAAGCGCTGGTTGCATTTAGAAAAAAATATTTTGTATTTGTATTCCAGTTAAGACTGTTATCTAGGTAAGTTCCTAAGTATTTATATTCATTCACTATTTCCACCTCCTCTCCCAGAACTACAATAGGTGAACATACAGATTTCTGTCTCTTAAAATCAAATATCATTTCTTTGGTCTTTTTTACATTCAGAGTGAGAGAGTTTTTATTGCACCAGTTTACCATCCAGGCCATTTGATTTAGATAGTGGCTTTCAAATATGCGTCCTATGATCATGGTGTCATCCGCTTACTTGATAATGGAGCAGTGGTCATTATTCTGTCTCAGGTCACTGGTGTACAGAGTAAACAGTAATGGTGATAAGACACACACCTGCGGACTTCCTGTGTTTGAATGAATGACTATTGAAAAAGTGTCCTGAACTTTTACTGTCTGTGAACGGTTTAAAAGAAAGTTCTGAATCCATAGTGTGATAAATGGGTTTACATTCATACTGTTTAATTTCTCAATCAGTATATGAGGCTGTATAGTACTGAACGCTGAAGAAAAATCCAAACGTAGCGCTCTGACATATGAACCAGGCTGATCAAGAAAGGTGTAGATTTGATGTAAGATAACAAGCAGAACATCTTCCACACTTCTGTTTACACAATAAGCAAATTGATTGTTGTCTTGAAAAGACTTTGTCTCTTTCATTAAAATGTCTTTCACCAAGTGTTCAAAGCATTTCATTGGAATAGATGTAAGTGCCACTGGTCTGTAGTCATTTAAACAGCTTGGCCTAGAAACCTTAGATACAGGGGTGATGATTGATTGTTTCCATAGATTAGGTACAATACCACTGGTCAGAGACCAGTTAAAAAGCAAATGAAAAACTGGAGAGAGCTTCTTAGAGCGAGACTTTAAGAGCCGACCTGATCTGCCGTCTGGTCCCACTGCCTGTCGCAAGCCTTTCTCCACTTCAGTTAAACTGAACCCCATCACAGCAGAATTCCTGGTGTTTTTATAAAGCATCTCCTTTATTTCTTTATTTTGGGTGCTGAAATCACTTGTTTCAAATCTGGCATAAAAGTTATTCAGTTCATCTGCTAAAAGCTTGTGGTCTTTGTCAGCTGGAAAATCCACATTCTTTTTAGGGCCCAGTCCTGTCATTGTTTTTAGTCCCTTCCAGACCTGCTTTGGATTGTTATCCTTGAACCACCTCTTGATTTTTTTCCCCATACATCTTTTTATTTTGTTTAATTAACCTGTTAATCCTTTGCTGTAAAATTCGCTTGTCTTCTATCTTGTTTTCTTGATGTGCATGTTGCTTTTCCAATAGTAATGCTTTAACCTCTTTAGTGATCCATGGCTTACTGTTGGGTACACCTTGACAGTTTTTTCCTTAATGATCATAGACTCACAGAATTTCATATATTCACTGATAGTGTAGGTGGCCTCATTCAGTGACTGTGAGGATGTCAGCACATCCCAGTTTGTACTGGAGAAGCATTCCAGCAGTTCCTCTACACTGTCCTTGCACCAGTTTTGTGTTGTTCGTATGGCTGGTTTTTCTTGTTTCAGTTTCTGTTTGTACTTCGGAAGTAGATGAACAACGACGTGGTCAGACGCACCCAGGGCTGCTCTGTGATGTGATGTGTAGGCATTAGGGACATTTCCATATCACTTGTCCAGAGTTTTGTCCCCTCTAGTGTTAATATTCACATATTGATGGTAATTTGGTAATACTGACTCCAGACTGCATAAATTAAAATCACCCATCACAAGTTTGAAAGAACCAGGTGATTTGGTTTCTAGTTTATGAGCAGTTTCAAGAATTGATTCAGCTGCAGCTCCCACATCAGCATGAGGCAGAATGTAAACGATTGTCACAAATAACTGATTAAACTCCCATGGTAGACAGTATGGGCGAAGTCCGGCGGTGAGTAGTTCAATATTTGGCGTGCAGATGCGCTCTTTTTCAGTGATATTCCTGCACCACCTTTTGTTAATGTAAAGGCAGACCCCACCACCCGTCTGCTTACCAGAAGCTGGATTTCTGTCTTGCCGTACGCAAACAAATCCATCTACTTCGACTGCTGTATCCGAGTCTGTATTCTTAAAGCAGGTCTCCGTAAAGCTCATCAGACAGCTTTCACGGTACTCGTGGAGGTATCGCGCAGATGCTCTCAGCTCGTCCAGTTTATTTCGCAAGGACTGTGCGTTGCTCATGATGATGGTTGGCAAAGGTGTTTTAAAACTTCTCCGTCTCAGACGTACTCGTAGTCCACCTCTTTTTCCTTGCTTTCTGGGTTTCAAAGATTTTAATTCGTCCGGTATAGTACACGGGGAGTAACTGGTAGCTGGTCTCATAGATAGCAGCGCATCCCGGCTGTAAATGAACAGCGCCAGCCACACACCTGGGATTTCCTGCGCAGGTAGTGTGTTAGTGTCCCGTTGGATTCCAAAGGCGATAACGATCAAAAATAAGAAACTTTTGCAAATGTTATAAAGCATTTCATAGAAATAACGACTTGCAAACTAGTAAAAGAAAACCAAAGAAAACAATTTTACACAATTTAAGAACAAAAAGCAGGTACAAAACACGGAGAGATGCACTGAGAGGTCTGCTACAGTGCAGCAACCGGAAACAATGTACATACAGTATTAGTCCTTGTGGATTATGCTACTCGATATCCTGAGGCTGTTCCGTTGCGCTCAGCTGCATCTAAGGCAATTGCAAGGGAATTAGTGGGGGTATTCGTGCGTGTTGGCATTCCTAAACAAAATCCTTACAGATCAAGGGATGCCTTTCACCTCGGAAACGTTCAGGGAAACTGCCAAATTACTTAAAATAAAGCACTTAATGACTACGGTGTATTATCCTCAAACCGACGATCTCGTAGAGAGGTTTGATCAGACTCTCAAACAAATGCTTCACAAAGTGGTCAGTGGAGATGGGAGTAACTGGGATCATCTCCACCCCCTCATCCTCTTTGCATATCGGGAAGTCCCACAAGCGTTTGAATTATTATATGGACGACAACCTAGGGCAGGGGTGAGCAAACTACGGCCCGCGGGCCAAATCTGGCCCGTTGGTCTTTTTAATCTGGCCCGCCGAAGATTGGTACAAAATTGCCCAAATCAAATCATATCATAATTATGTCTGCATTCATTTGACCTTGTCCTGTAATGCCTGGCGTTCCACCAGGTGGCGCATTAGGCGCAGTGATACATTGACTTGATTTTGTGGAGCCCAGGTTACTCTCTGCTATTACTCTGCTACTGCTCTGAACCCATCTGCAACAATGAGTGGGCCAAAGAAAAGAAAAGTCGACAGTGAGTGCCGTGTGTTTAATAAGGAATGGACAACTAAATACTTTTTCACTGGAGTCCAGTCAAAGGCTGTATGTCTTATTTGCCAAGAAACCATTGTGGTTTTAAAGTAATTCAACATCAGCCGTCACTTTTCCACCAAGCATGCTAATTACACTAACAACCAGTCAAAGCAAGAACGGATGGCTACCGCTCAGAGGCTGGCAGCTAGTTTTCAGGCTCAGCAAAACACCTTTATCTGACAAACTGCCATCCAAGAATCTAGCAAAAAGGCAAGTTATGTGCTGGCATTCAAATTAGCAAAGACCAGCAAGCCTTTCTCCGGCGGGGAGTTTCTCAAAGAGTGCATGGTAGAGACAGCAGGTATCTTGTGTCCTGAGAGCAA
This sequence comes from Erpetoichthys calabaricus, assembly GCF_900747795.2. Classification (NCBI taxonomy): domain Eukaryota; kingdom Metazoa; phylum Chordata; class Cladistia; order Polypteriformes; family Polypteridae; genus Erpetoichthys; species Erpetoichthys calabaricus. Next base: position 4,283,853 of record NW_026261588.1, on the reverse strand, counting down.
AAACACATTTGAAAAAATTAGCTTATCACGCAGGACAGTGACTCACCGTGTTGAGCTAATTGACGAAGACTTAGCTAGCAAGTTAAACAAAAAAGTGGAGTCATTTACATTATGTTCTTTGGCACTGGACGAAAGTAATGACATAAAGGACACTGCTCAGCTATTAATTTTTATCAGAGGGATTAATGACAATTTTGAGATAACGGAGGAGTTTTTGGCCATGGAATCCCTAAAGGGGAAAACGCAGGGAGAGAACTTGTATGACAGCATGTCGGGGGTCATAAATAGGCACAAGCTACCTTGGAGTACGCTCGCCAACGTTACCACAGATGGATCGCAAAATCTGACTGGAAAAAACGTTGGGTTGCTCAAAAGAATCCAGGAGAGGGTGAAGGAGGACAACCCTGAGGAAGAGATAATTTTCTTACACTGCCTAATCCACCAGGAAGCACTGTGTAAATCCGTATTACAGCTTGACTATGTAGTGAAGCCAGTTGTAAAACTCGTTAACTTTATTCGAGCGAGGGGACTTCAGCATTATCAGTTTATTAAGTTTCTTGAAGAAATTGACGCTGATGACCAGGAGTTGCTTTACCACTCCAATGTCCGCTGGTTACGTTTGGGGAAAGTATGTCGACGAGTGTGGGGGCTCAAAACAGGAGATTATCTCATTTTTGGAGCTGCTTGAGAAAGCTGATGATTTTCTTGAACTGAGTGACACAGATTGGCTTTGTGATTTAGCTTTTGCTGTGGACATACTGGCACACATGAATGATCTGAATGTGAAGCTACAAGGGAAAGACCAGTTTAAGCATGAAATGTACACAAACATCAGAGCCTTCAAAAGCAAGCTAGCTTTATTCTCAAAGCAAATCTCAAACAACTCATTCGCTCATTTCCCCACATTGGCTAAGCTGAAAGAGGCCCCTCGAATTGTGAAAAAATACAGGAAATCATTGGACGATCTGCATGGAGAATTCTGCTGTCGGTTCTCTGATTTTGGAAAAATTTACAAGTCACTTAGGCTGGTGTCATGTCCCTTCACACAGGACCCTGAAACAGCGCCACAGGAGTTGCAGTTGGAACTGATTGATCTCCATTGTGACACCGTCTTAAAGGAGAAGTTCAACTCTCTTAAATTGGATGAGTTTTATGCTTCATTAAGCGCAGCCAAATTTCCAAACATCCAGAAGATGGCACAGAGGATGCTGGTGTTGTTTGGCTCTATGTATGTGTGTGAACAGACTTTTAGTGTGATGAACACCAACAAAGCACCCCACAGATCCCAGTTGAGCGATGAACACCTCAGATCTGTTCTGGGAATTGCCACAACAAAACTAACACCAGACTTCGATACACTGGCAAAAAAGGGTGATCAACAACACTGTTCCCACTAAAAGTGAATGTAAATATTAACACTGTAATGCCTTTTTTATGTTTATGTTTCATATGTATGCATCTAGTGCTGGCCCGGCCCGTCTGTCAAATTTTAAAAGTCAATGTGGCCCCTGAGCCAAAAAGTTTGCCCACCCCTGACCTAGGGGAATACTGGATATTTTAAAAGAAGGATGGGAAGGAGAGGCTCTTCCCTCTACCAATATGTTAAAATATATCGGCCGATCTTAAAAAGTCACATGGAGAAAGAGCAAGCAGCACAGGCCCGATATTATAAACGTGGCACCACCCTCCGAGAATTCTAACCGGGGGATCGGGTCATGGTCTTAGTTCCAACCTCTCATTCCAAATTACTTGCCCACTGGCAAGGACCACACAAAATTAAGGAGTGAAAAGGACTCGTTGATTATTTGGTGAAACAGCCCAATCGTCGACCGAGGGAGCGGATATATCATGTGAACTTGTTGAAGCCATGGAAGGAAAGGGATCCTGATCCCTTCTCCGCTCAGCCCCGTTCATTCTTTACTCAATCTACAATTCTTAATTTCTGGATAGAGCTAAATTACAGACAGAGATGGGAGCTAGAAACAGCTATCGTCTCCGTCCGTGAGGTTGTGAGTGAGAAACCGGGACGGACCTCTCTGATTACGCATGATATTTTGACCGAACCTGGGGTTGTTGTTCGAGAACGTCCCTATCGACTACCCGAAGCAAAGAATGTTGAGGTGGAACTTGAAATCAAAAGCATGCTGGACCTAGGTGTGATGGAGGAAAGTTATAGTCCCTGGTCCAGTCCCATTGTATTGGTTTCTAAGCCTGATGGAAGTTGGAGGTTTTGCAATGACTTCAATCGGCTTAATCAAGTTTCCCAATTCGATGCTTATCCAATGCCTTGAGTGGACGACCTCCTCGAGAGGCTTGGACAAGCACAATTCTTGACCACACTTGGCATGATGAAGGGGTATTTGCAGTGTGGGATATGGCCAGCCTGTCACCCCGGCCAACACCCCCAGGCCGCCAAATGGAGCTGTCCCTGCGGCATGGAAGTGCCCCGAATACCAGCAGGGAATCATGGACGATGGAGTTTTCCTTTACAGCCCTGCTGGATACCACAGGAGCCAACAGATGACACTGCAGAGAGGCCCAGAGAGTTGTTTGTGCCCTATAACCTGGAAGTACGTCGTAGGCAAGACGACAAAGGAAATGACATGCTTCCGGGATGAAGAAAAGGACTTTTTATCTGACCCGGAAGTGATAAGGAATCACATGGACTGCAGGGTGGAACCACTTCCGGGGCAGGGAATATAAAAGGATGATGGGAAATCCCAGACGTTTAGCTGAGCTGGGTGAAAGAGTGGCAACGCGTCTGGGAGTGGAGGATTGGTTATTGTTTATTGATTGTTTATTAATTAGATAGATAGATAGATAGATAGATAGATAGATAGATAGATAGATAGATAGATAGATAGATAGATAGATAGATAGATAGATATGAAAGGGGCAGCACAGTGGCACAGTGGGTAGCTTTACTTTACTTTATTAATCCCAATGGGAAATTCACATTATCCAGCAGCAGTATACTGATACAATAAATAATATTAAATTAAAGATTGATAATAATAATAATGCAGGTGAAAAACAGACAATAACTTTGTATAATGTTAAATGTTAACGTTTACCCCCCCGGGTGGAATTAAAGAGTCGCATAGTTTGGGGGAGGAACGATCTCCTTAATCTGTCAGTGGAGCAGGACAGTGACAGCAGTCTGTCGCTGAAGCTGCTCCTCTGTCTGGAGATGACACTGTTTAGTGGATGCAGTGGATTCTCCATAATTGATAGGAGCCTGCTGAGCGCCCTTCGCTCTGCCACAGATGTTAAACTGTCCAGCTCCATGCCAACAATAGAGCCTGCCTTCCTCACCAGTTTGTCCAGACGTGAGGCGTCTTTCCTCTTAATGCTGCCTCCCCAGCACACCACCGCGTAGAAGAGGGCGCTCGCCACAACTGTCTGATAGAACATCTGCAGCATCTTATTGCAGATGTTGAAGGACGCCAGCCTTCTAAGGAAGTATAACCGGCTCTGTCCTTTCTTGCACAGAGCATCAGTATTGGCAGTCCAGTCTAATTTATCATCCAGCTGCACTCCCAGATATTTATAGGTCTGCACCATCTGCACACAGTCACCTTTGATGATCACAGGGTCCATGAGGGGTCTGGGCCTCCTAAAATCCACCACCAGCTCCTTGGTTTTGCTGGTGTTCAGTTGTAGGTGGTTTGAGTCGCACCATTTAACAAAGTCATTGATTATGTCCCTATACTCCTCCTCCAGCCCATTCCTGATGCAGCCCACAATAGCAGTGTCATCAGCAAACTTTTGCACGTGGCAGGACTCCGAGTTGTATTGGAAGTCTGATGTATATAGGATGAACAGGACCGGAAAAAGTACAGTCCCTTGTGGCGCTCCTGTGTTGCTGACCACAATGTCAGACGTGCAGTTCCCAAGACGATCTATGCCACTAGGTATGAATCTACTCCCATCTCTGTCAGCTTGTCCCTAAGGAGCAGAGGTTGGATTGTGTTGAAGGCACTAGAGAAGTCTAGAAACATAATTCTTACAGCACCACTGCATATGTCCAAGTGAGAGAGGGATCGGTGTAGCATATAGATGATGGCATCCTCCGCTCCCACCTTCTCCTGATATGCAAACTGCAGAGGGTCAAGGGTGTGTTGAACGTGTGGCCTAAGGTGGTGAAGCAGCAGCCTCTCCATGGTCTTCATCACATGTGATGTCAGACCAACAGGCCGAAAGTCATTCAGCTCACTAGGACGTGATACCCTAATTATATGAGTATTGTGGAGTGTAGGTGCTTTGTGCATGTTAGTTGTTCAAATAAAAATAATATTTGGACTTTTACCTGGTGTCTGGAGTCAAGTCAGAGGGTTCAAGAGGACGACAGTGCCTCTATTTGTCACAGCAGAGTCCTTTAATGGACTCCGCAAAGGCCAAGACAGCATTCAGTACCCCTAGTGGACACTGGCAGTATCTCGTCCTGGTGGATAGAGTGCTTTGCCCCCATAACGTGTATAGTGCTGCCTACCTGGATGACGTCGTCATCTACTCCAGCACATGGAAGGAACACGTACAGCAGGTCACTGCAGTGCTTCAGACACTGGGAAAAGCTGTGCCTCAGATTAATCCGAAGAAATGTTTCTTAGGATTGAAGAAGCTAAATATTTGGGCTACCTGGTGGGTCGGGGTTCTGTTAAACCACAGTGTTCAAAGATTGAAGCTATAGTACACTGGCCCCGTCTGTGAACCAAGAGGCAGGTCCAAGCCTTTCTCAGACTAGCCAGGTACTACTGCTGGTTTGTACCCCAGTTTTCGGAGAGAGGGGCGCCCTTGACTAATTTAACAAGGAAGAGGGCTCTGAATAATGTGGTATGAGATAATACGACGGAAGCTGCATTTAGTGACGTAAAACAGGCTCTTATGTCAGCACCAGATTTGAAAGCTCCTAATTTTTCTCTTCCTTTCATTCTCCAGACCGACGCTTCGGACACAGGCCTGGGTGCAGTGCTGAACCAAAACGTCGATGGTGTTGATCATCCCATCATGTACCTGAGCTGGAAACTGTTGGAACGGGAAACCAAGTGGAGAAGAGCGATGGAACAAGAAGAACTTGCTATTAAATGGGTGATTACACAGTTGAGGTACTACTTCTTGGGTCGGGAATTCACTCTTGTGATGGATCATGTGCCCTTACAGTGGATGGCCCTACACAAGGAGTCGAATCCTCGAGTCACCAGGTGGTTTCTTGATCTTCAACCGTATAAGTATTCACTTGTTCATCATAGGGGCTCCCTCCATTCCAATGCCGATGCTCTTTCTTGTTCTCACGACTTCTCGGTGCAGGTCGCCCGACTCGGCGGGTCTGGGCTGAGAGGGGGGTCTTGTCACACATGTGCGATTAGGAGGCAGCTAAAGGGCTTAAGTAATGGTAATAATATGCCAGACCAGGGGGTGGAAGAGTGTGCTGACTGTCTCTTTCAGTCTCCTGCAGACCATTCTCGGGAAATCTCATCGGAATCCGGCACCACCGATTATGTCACTTCCGGTCTCGAAGATGCCACTTCCAGTTCTGGCCTGAATGACCTAATCTCCTGTCCCTATCTTTAAAACTGGCATCTAACCTCCACTTGGGCAGTTCTGTTTTGGACTCTGTCTTGTAAACATCTCAACCTTTTTTCAAACCTTTTGCAGCCAGGAACAAATTATACAGGTGGCTGCCGCAAACCTTTGTGACTGTCTGGAGTCGATTTTGTTACAACAAACAATCAGTGAATATTTTTTAAATAATGAAGAATACAGTTGCATCACAACAAAAACTTCCAGATAAATGCAACAATAAATAAAAACATATATAATGAAAAAAATGATGAAGAATACATGTTAACATAACAGACAGTTATATGTATTGTCCTGCATGTGTACCTGGAGATTACCATCCTGTCTCTGCTGAGGCAAGTGATATCACTCTGAGACGAGAGGGAGCGTTCACACTGAATGTATCTCCTTTACAACCTGAAACCATGAGAAGAAACCAAATGAGGGGAACTGACTCAGCTGACTCAGCTGCAGTGCCCAGAGCTGCCCCTGTCCTTCTGCGTGGGGCTCTTGAAAAGCTGACGACCCCCAGAGCAAATGACATTGTGTTCACACAACTGTAAAGATAATTTGTCTATTGGGCTGTAAAGGTGTGTTTTATTGGGGCCATCACATCCAGTTTTATTTTGTTTTTTCTTACTTCATTAAACGGGGACACCCAGTTGGTGCCCCAACATTACGAAGCAACTTGTGTAGGTCTGTCCTCCAGCCACCATATCAGCAGACCAATATTGTCTGTTATATGTATTATGTAATATGTGTATTGTCCTTAATTATGTCCATTATGCACTGTATGTTTACCATTTCATTTATCTATTACTTTATAGAAAGTTTAATATAACTTTACTTTTTTACCTATTTTTAGTTTTCTTCATTATCAGGTTAAAAGTGTTTTCTTTCTTTAGATAGATAGATAGATAGATAGATAGATAGATAGATAGATAGATAGATAGATAGATAGATAGATAGATAGATAGATACTTTATTAATCCCAATGGGAAATTCACAATGTTTTATTCTTATTTATTTTATTCTTTATGTTTATTTCTTTATATTCTATGTATTTCGCTTTGCCAATTAATTTCTATTATATATACAGGTGGAACTACTATGAAAATAATGAAGTTTAAACTTCGGAGCTCAAATGGTACTTTAGTTTGGATGTCTACTGTATGAGAAAGGGTTTTAAAACATTATAATAATATTTGTTAAAATTGCTGATTGTGAAGGGTTCCTCATAATAGGGCAACAAAAATGTAACTTTGTTACTGATTAAATATGCTTTTTTTGCTGTATTACTTTTGTTTTACCCCTCCTTTAACCGTCACCTTATCGTGGTGGAGGGGTTTGCAAGTCCCAATGATCCTAGGAGCTCTGTTGTCCGGGGCTTTATGCCCCTGGTAGGGCCACCCAAGGCAAACTGGTCCTAGGTGAGGGATGAGACAAAGAGCGGTTAAACAAACCTCCTATGATGAAAAACAATTTTGGACAGAGTTTTCCCTTGCCCGGATGCGGGTCACTGGGCCCCCCTCTGGAGCCAGGCCTGGAGGTGGGGCTCGATGGCGAGCGCCTGGTGGCCGGGCCTGCACCCATGGGGCTCGGCCGGGCACAGCCCGAAGAGGGAACGTGGGTCCCCCTTCCCATGGGCTCACCACCTATGGGAGGGGCCAAGGAGGTCGGGTGCAGTGTGAGTTGGGTGGTGGCCGAAGGCGGGGACCTTGGCGGTCCGATCCTCGGCTACAGAAGCTGGCTCTTGGGACGTAGAATGTCACCTCTCTGAAGGGGAAGGAGCCTGAGCTAGTGCGCGAAGTTGAGAGGTTCCGGCTAGATATAGTCGGGCTCACCTCGACACACAGCTTGGACTCTGGAACCAATCTCCTTGAGAGGGGCTGGACTCTCTACCACTCTGGAGTTGCCCCCGGTGAGAGGCGCTGAGCGGGTGTGGATATACTTATTGCCCCCCGACTTGGAGCCTGTACATTGGGGTTTACCCCGGTGGACGAGAGGGTAGCCTCCCTTTGCCTTCGGGTGGGGGGACGGGTCCTAACTGTTGTTTGTGCGTATGCACCAAACAGCAGTTCGGAGTACCCATCCTTTTTGGAGTCCCTGGAGGGGGTGCTAGAGGGCATACCTTCTGGGGACTCCCTCGTTCTGCTGGGACACTTCAATGCTCACGTGGGCAATGACAGTGAGACCTGGAAGGGCGTGATTGGGAGGAATGGCCCCCCCGATCTGAACCCGAGCGGTGTTTTGTTATTGGACTTCTGTGCTCGTCACGGATTATCCTTAACGAACACCATGTTCAAGCATAGGGGTGTTCATATGTGCACTTGGCACCAGGACACCCTAGGCCTCAGTTCGATGATCGACTTTGTGGTTGTGTCGTCGGACTTGCGGCCACATATCTTGGACACTCGGGTGAAGAGAGGGGCGGAGCTATCAACTGATCACCACCTGGTGGTGAGTTGGCTTCGATGGTGGGGGAGGATACCGGTCAGTCCTGGTAGGCCCAAACGTGTTGTGAGGGTCTGCTGGGAACGTCTGGCAGAGCCCCCTGTCAGAAGTAGCTTCAACTCCCACCTCCGGCAGAACTTCGACCACATCCCGAGGGAGGTGGGGGACATTGAGTCCGAATGGGCCATGTTCCGTGCCTCTATTGTTGATGCAGCTGACCGGAGCTGTGGCCGTAAGGTGGTCGGTGCCTGTCGTGGCGGCAATCCCCGAACCCGTTGGTGGACACCGGCGGTGAAGGATGCCGTCAAGCTGAAGAAGGAGTCCTACCGGTCCCTTTTGTCCTGTGGGACCCTGGAGGCAGCTGATAGGTACCGGCAGGCCAAGCGGAATGCGGCTTTGGTGGTTGCTGAGGCAAAAACTCTGGCGTGGGAGGAGTTTGGGGAGGCCATGGAGAACGACTTTCGGACGGCTTCGAGGAAATTCTGGTCCACCGTCCGGCGTCTCAGGAAGGGGAAGCAGTGCAGTGTCAACACTGTATATGGTGGGGATGGTGCGCTGCTGACCTCGACTCGGGACATTGTGGGTCGGTGGGGGGAGTACTTCGAAAACCTCCTCAATCCCATTAACATGCCTTCCAATGAGGAAGCAGAGCCTGGGGACTCAGAGGTGGGCTCCCCCATCTCTGGGACTGAGGTCACCGAGGTGGTCAAAAAACTCCTTGGTGGCAGGGCCCCGGGGGTGGATGAGATACGCCCGGAGTTCCTCAAGGCTCTGGATGTTGTAGGACTGTCTTGGTTGACACGCCTCTGCAACATCGCATGGACATCAGGGACAGTGCCTCTGGAAATCCAGACCGGGGTGGTGGTCCCCCTCTTTAAGAAGGGGGATCGGAGGGTGTGTTCCAACTACAGAGGGATCACACTCCTCAGCCTCCCTGGAAAAGTCTATTCAGGGGTCCTGGAGAGGAGGGTCCGGCGGATAGTCGAGCCTCGGATTCAGGAGGAACAGTGTGGTTTTCGTCCTGGTCGCGGAACAGTGGACCAGCTCTATACCCTTAGCAGGGTCCTGGAGGGTGCATGGGAGTTTGCCCAACCAGTCTACATATGTTTTGTGGACTTGGAAAAGGCATTCGACCGTGTCCCTCGGGGAATCCTGTGGGGGGTACTCCGGGAGTATGGGGTACCGGACCCCCTGATAAGGGCTGTTCGGTCCATGTACGATCATTGCCAGAGCCTGGTCCGCATTGCCGGCAGTAAGTCGAACCCGTTTCCAGTGAGAGTTGGACTCCGCCAGGGCTGCCCTTTGTCACTGATTCTGTTCATAACTTTTATGGACAGAATTTCTAGGCGCAGCCAGGGCGTTGAGGGTGTCCGGTTTGGTGGGCTCAGGATTGGGTCACTGCTTTTTGCAGATGATGTTGTCCTGTTTGCTTCATCAGGCCGTGATCTTCAGCTCTCTCTGGATCGGTTCGCAGCCGAGTGTGAAGCGGCTGGGATGAGAATCAGCACCTCCAAATCCGAGACCATGGTCCTCAGCCGGAAAAGGGTGGAGTGCCCTCTCATGGTTGGTAGCGAGATCCTGTCCCAAGTGGAGGAGTTCAAGTATCTCGGGGTCTTGTTCACGAGTGAGGGAAGAATGGAGCGTGAGATCGACAGGCGGCATCCGCAGTAATGCGGGCTCTGCATCGGTCTGTCGTGGTGAAAAATTCAATTTACCAGTCGATCTATGTTCCTACCCTCACCTATGGTCATGAGCTATGGGTAGTGACCGAAAGAACGAGATCGTGAATACAAGCGGCTGAAATGAGTTTCCTCCGTAGGATGTCTGGGCTCTCCCTTAAAGATAGGGTGAGAAGCTCAGTCATCCGGGAGGGGCTCAGAGTAGAGCCGCTGCTCCTCCGCATCGAGAGGAGTTAGATGAGGTGGCTCGGGCATCTGATCAGGATGCCTCCTGGACGCCTCCCTGGTGAGGTGTTCCGGGCATGTCTAACCGGGAGGAGGCCCCGGGGAAGACCCAGGACACATTGGAGGGACTATGTCTCTCGACTGGCCTGGGAACGCCTTGGGATTCTCCCGGAAGAACTAGAAGAAGTGGCCGGGGAGAGGGAAGTCTGGGCATCTCTGCTCAAGCTGCTGCCCCCGCGACCCGACCTCGGATAAGTGGGAGACAATGGATGGATGGATGGACTTTTGTTTTGTCTAATCAGTACTCTTTACATTTTAATATGCTAAAAGTGTGTGTTATCATTTAATATTTTCACATATTATTACTGTAATCCCCCTTCTGTTATATTCAATCATCTCTACTGCCAAATGTCCCCCTGGGGACAAGCAAAGATCTATCTATCTATCTATCTATCTATCTATCTATCTATCTATCTATCTATCTATCTATCTATCTATCTATCTATCTATCTATCTATCTATCTAAGATTAGATGCCTAAGTACTTAGTAGTCTTATTATACAACTAAACAAAGTGTTCAAAAACCAAAATAAAGTGCAGTGCTTCTTCAATAAAGAAGTTAATAAATAAATGAATAAATAAATAAATAAATAAATAAATAAATAAATAAATCCCAATACAAATAGCATTCTTTGGTTAAAATCACAGTAAACAGTCATTAAATAATCCATAGATAAAAATAAGGGGAACATCACAGTCAGATTCAGTCCATTAAACACAACAAGAGTTTTGTTCCACGTTCTAAAACTACTTGCCATTTAAGTTCTCGTCAGCAAGCCAAGAGACCACCAGCAACAGCAGTCTTCCTTCATATCGGCTTCTGCCCCAGCCACCTTAGCTGGTCACCACTGATGGATACACACTTCAAAACAGACTTCAGAAGGAGTAAAACCCAAAGCACACCAAAGTGGCAAGAGAGTTTGAGGAACTAAAGAGAAATTGGCTCAAAAGTGATTCAGTGACATGTTCATCAGAACCTCTCCAAGTTCTTTTAGCTTTCATCTGTAAAAGACAATGGAGAGTCCATTCCTTGTGCTTTGTCAAATGTGCTTTTCTACAGGGTATGACGCTGTGACAGGAAAAACTGTGGAGGCTCAGAAAACGTGTGTGTGGTCTCATAGATGTGCCACTTTACTGGTATAATAAAGTTGAGGAGATCATGCTGAAGATGGGTGGAAATGTGGCACAAGTGGACCCTGCAGTTTTTATATTGGTTAGATGAAGATGGTACTGTGAATGGAATTCTTGTATGTCATGTTGATGACTTTATATGGGCAGGCACACATAACTTTTCTATCTCAGTCATTCCATACCTCAGATCAGCTTTCCAGGATGGTGATGAAGGGTATGAGCACTTCAACCCACTACTGTAGTCTCTTCTAGATCCTTAAAAAGGGACAATCCCCTCAGTGTACCTAACTGGAACAACTAAAATCAAGAATAGGGCAGACTCTCAGGGTTGTCAACCAAAGCAGACCTGATGTCTCATTTGATGGACACGTTTTAGCATCCAGCACAAAACACGCTACTGTTCAAACAATACACAAAGCCAACAAGGTCATTAGGGAAAAATGGCCTTGAAGTCTCAAAACCTGGGAAGAGACGAGTTATTGAGATTTGTTGTTTTTGGTGATGTCTCACTTGGGGATCTTCCTGATGGTGGCACACAAGGAGGATGCCCGATTATTTTGGTAGGAGGTGGAGGAATATTCTCATCCCTTTGTTGGCATTTGGAAAGAATCAATAAAAGCAGAATGGAGTACTTGGGGAGGAGAAACCCAAGAAATGTCTGAATGGAGCGTGAGAGCAATCTGACTTTGTAAACATTTTTCAGAGCTCACAGTCAGTGCCTCAAGACACAAAGGTCTTCAGGTCATTTGTGTTACAGACACCTACTGCTTACTTGGGGTGATTCAATCCATCAAGTCTGTAAGAGAGAAAAGTCTTCATCAAGAGTTAAGTGGGATAAAAGAACGTCTTCAAGATCAAAACGTCCAATGTGTTTTGTGGTTGCCTACAAAGGACCAGTTTGCTGACTGTCTTAAGAAAAAAGAGACGTCTCCTTTTGTACATTTAAAAGGACTTATAGACGTAATATATCACAGTAAGTGACTAGCATAGCCACATTTTTTTTGTTTGACTTGAAGGAGAGTAATCATTAGTTCTGTGCATTTAAATGGATATTTGGTGTGTTATGCCATTTAATTGTTTTTTCTTATCCAAAAGAGATAATGTTGTTAAGTTCTTTATCTTGCGCTCCTATTTGTCGCATTGTGGTGTTGTGTCCGTATTGGGAGTATTAAGGCCCTTGTGAGGAGTAAGTGGGCTTTTTTGGTAACACATGTCTGTGTGCTGATAAGTGAGTAATAAAAGTTTGTTTCTAACATCAATGGTGTTTTATCTTTGTCTATCACCTCCCACCATTCTCTTTTTCACTCTTCCTCCCAATCTAACCTACTCAAGCTCCTTTTATCCCAGTGAGCACAGGTTCCCAGCCAAACAACCTGCATAATGTTAATGGAGCTGAGCTGACTCTGCCTGCATGTAACAAACAATCAGCTCATTCATCACTTCACATAGGAGCTGCCATGCCCACCAGCCTGACACACCATTTTAAAGTAAAAACTCTTAACAGCAAGTACCCCATAATGCACTTTACCAAAGCAATCAAAAGGAAGGGGAGGGCTTTCTTAAAGTCAGGAATCACGTTGTATGCAAGGCGCTTCAATCCCCCTAATGACTGAGTCTCCAACTATCACAACCTCTCTCTTTCCAGGAACTGTTTTTTAGGTGGACTGTTGGGGATCCTCATGCCTGTCTACCACTTTAGAGGCACCATCTAGCTCTGTAAGGCCCTGAAAACAATTTCACACTTCCAGTTCAGGGGTTGATGCCCCCAGACAGTGTGCAATTTTTATCTTGCACCTTGTGACTGTGATCCACCTTTCTCTACTTCTCTGGTCTGGAGTCTCCTCCAGCATCACCTAGTGCAAACTATCTCTCTAAAGGACACCTGGGCCAGGGCCACCAATTCTCTACTACAACGCAGGCCAGCCATCTCCTCCTCCAGTTCAGTGACCCTGAGCTTGAGGTGCTGGATCAGCTGGCATCTCCAGTAGATGTAGCCATCATAGAACACTACAGGATCCTCCAACCGTCCTCTAAAAACTTTCACATCCAACAGGGGTTACACTGCACTGGGCTCATTATTAAAATTTGACTGTGGGTTACTAAAATTTTTTTTTTTTACTTTTCCCTGCCTCTCCTCTTAACTTTGCGCTCCTTTTTTTACTTACTTACAAGGTCCTCACTCACACTATTTGTATTCCTTCTATTTCTTTGTATTAAATTGTCAGTGTCAACTACTGCTGCTTACTGCCCTGCCTTGACGACAGAAGTTGGAATACAAATAACAAGAACAAGTACAAGTAACTTTTCCAAATGCTCCCCCAAACTCTCAGCACTTTTTACTCCTGTGAAGGCAAATGAAAGGCATAAATAAACCTTTTTAAAGGGAAAAACAACTTTAAAAATTCCTGCATGGCTTCTTAGTGGAAACCAAAACACAATGTATGTATTTTTTAATTAACTCTCACACATCAGAGCACAAATTTCTCAGCCGCTTCTCTTCCATTTTCAAGGATGACGTCAGTACGTCTCAGTCTGAGCATTAGTCCAGTCCAATTGTCATGTAATGTCATGTAACAACACACATCTGTGGTACAGAGCAGACTACATTGTGAAATTCAATGTCCTTTCCGCTTGTGGGACAACAGGGCATAAGTGACATTGACGGGCCCTCCAGTTCTTGAGAGTCCATCAACCATTGAGCTCACAATCAGCAGTTGGCTCTTTGAGTTCTCAAACCAGCCTGCATTCACGAGGATTACTTTTGTTAAATTTCAGACACATTTTGACATTAGTGTGAAATAGTGAGGAGTGAAATGATTTAAACAATTGAATTTTGAGCAAATCTCAATGTTTCACTTATAACAAGAAAAAAAAAACAATAATAAATGGTGTTTTGCTTTCAGCTAAATTCACTTCATTCACACAAGAAGAAATACGTTTAGTCCAACTGGTGACCTTTACTTGCAGTAATTCTGAATGTTTCTGCCTGTTATTTACTTTTTAAATAAAAGTCTCTAAAAAAATGAAAAAGTCTGCATATCCTCAGCTAGATGGTTGCTGGTGTTTGAGAGGGTTGGTGTTTAATCTATACTAATTAATAAAAGGCAAAGCCCTCACTGACTCACTGACTGACTGACTGACTGACTCATCACTAATTCTCGAACTTCCCGTGTAGGTGGAAGGCTGAAATTTGGCAGGCTCATTCCTTACAGCTTACTTACAAAAGTTAGGCAGGTTTCATTTCGAAATTCTACACGTAATGGTCATTACTAGAACCTGTTTTTTGTCCATATACTCTAATGGAGGAGGCGGAGTCACGTATCGCGTCATCACGTATTACGCCTCCTACGTAATCACGTGAAGTGAAGACAAGGAAGAGATTTACAGCACGAGTCAAACGCGGGAACGAAGGTAAATGACCTTAATTGTTGAGTGTCTTTTAATACTGTGTAATTGTTGAGTGTCTTTTAATACTGTGTTAGCATACATATTAACAGATGTGCAATTAAACGTGTGCATTTACGGGGTGATTTCTCAGGCTTACAGCTTGAAGTGATCACTCAAGTGAAGGCAGCTTCACAGAAAAACTGATCCTTAACAAACTGTTATTGGTATATTTTACCTGAATTTTAAAAGGTTTTCTTTTCTTCTTAATAAAAATTTAAAAGCAGAACTTCGCCGGTGCAAACCGCGGGGATTTGAGCGACTGACGCATACAGACATATTCATGAGTGCAGGTACTTCGGAAAGAAAGCACCGTGTAAACCTAAAGTTTAAATTAAGTTCATAGACCTACAAAAGGTTGCCATTGATCTGAGGCAAGATTGCTTTTCTCCTGTACAACTATACGTTGCATTCTTAACAGAAAGCTTGCACAGCTTGGTCATATTACAACTGGAGTGCTGAACTGACAATAGATAGATAGATAGATAGATAGATAGATAGATAGATAGATAGATAGATAGATAGATAGATAGATAGATAGATAGATAGATGTGTATGTATGTATATATGTATATATGTGTATGTATGTAGATATGTATATATGTGTATATATATGTAGATATGTAAATATGTATATGTATATATATATGTGTCTGTATGTGTGTATATATATATATATATATATATATATATATATATATATATATATATATATATATATATATATATATATATATATATATATATATATATATGTGTGTGTGTGTGTGTGTGTGTGTATGTATGTATGTGTGTATATGTATGTGTATATGTATGTTGATATATGTATATATATGTGGGTGTGTATGTATATATATATGTATATATGTAGATATGTGTATATGTAGATATGTATATATAAGTATATATGTTTATGTATATATATATATATATGTTTACATAACCTCTTTAACACACTACTTCGCTGTGAAGCGCGGGTATTTTGCTAGTCAACAATATGCACAATGGGGTGTTTTTGTGGTGGGTGTTGATGGACAAGTATCCTTGTGTCAAAGAATTGGAGATTCACTAACCTGGGTAACGTATGCAACTACTATGGCAAGCCAAATTAACATTTAGAAATAACTCTAAATGCATTTTATGAAATCTGGAAATGCATTTTATGATATCTCAGACAGATCTCAAGATATCTAGAAATGCATTTCAAGATGTGGGTAGCACGGTGACACAGCGTAGCACTGTTGCCACTCAGTTTGGAGACCCGGATTTGCTCCGGGGTCCTCCCTGCATGCAGTTTGTATGCTTTTACTGTGTCTGTGTGGGTTTCCTTTGGGTGCTCTGGTTCCCACCCCCAGTCCAAAGACATGCATGGTAGGTGCATTGGTGATACTAAATTGGCTTTTGTGTGGTTGGGGTGGGTGGTGTTAACCCTGAAATGGACTGGCGTCCTGTTCATGGTTTATTCCTGCCTTGTGCCCTTTGCAAGCTGGTATAGTCTCCAGCACTCCCTGCAACCCAATTCAGGACTAAGCAAGTTGGCAAATTACTGACTGATTTCAAGGTATCTGAAATGCAATTCAAGATATCTTAAAATACATGTATATATGGCATCCCAAATTAACGTTTAAAAATATTTGAAAATTAATTTCAGATATCTTAAAATACAGTTTACTTTATAAGATATCTAAAAGTCATTCTGAGATATCTTAAAATAAATTCTTTAACATTGTAAGATATCTGTAATAAAATTTAAGATATCTCACATGCCTTTCAAGATATCCCAAATACATTTTCAAATATTTTAAAATAACTCCTTGTGCATTTCAAGATATCTCAAACTCCCTTCTTGTAAAACTTCTTACTCTTCAATGGGACTATCTGTCTATTTAAATATGGCAACCCAAAATAACATTTAGGGATATCTCAAAATACATTTCAGATATCTTAAAATGCAATTTAATTTTTAAGATGTTTAAACCTTTTCTTGAGATATCTTAAAATAAGTTCCTTAACATTTTAAGATATTTGTAATTAAATTTGGGATATCTGAAATGAATTTCAAGACATCTCAAATACATTTTCAGAAATCTCAAAATAATTTCCTGGGCATTTCATGACATCTCAAAACCCTTTCACGATATTTCAAAATTGCTTCCTTCAAAATGTCTCATTCTTTCAATGGGACATCCAGTCTATATTAAGATCTGAGATACAGTTAGGTCCATAAATATTTGGACAGAGACAACTTTTTTCTAATTTTGGTTCTGTACATTACCACAATGAATTTTAAATGAAACAACTCAGATGCAGTTGAAGTGCAGACTTTCAGCTTTAATTCAGTGGGGTGAACAAAACGATTGCATAAAAATGTGAGGCAACTAAAGCATTTTTTTAACACAATCCCTTCATTTCAGGGGCTCAAAAGTAATTGGACAAATTAAATAACTGGAAATAAAATGTTCATTTCTAATACTTGGTTGAAAACCCTTTGCTGGCAGTGACAGCCTGAAGTCTTGAACTCCTGGACATCACCAGATGTTGGGTTTCCTCCTTTTGAATGCTCTGCCAGGCCTTTACTGCAGCGGCTTTCGGTTGCTGTTTGTTTGTGGGCCTTTCTGTCTGAAGTTTAGTCTTCAACAAGTGAAATGTCTGCTCAGTTGGGTTAAGATCAGGTGACTGACTTGGCCATTCAAGAATTTTCCACTTCTTTGCTTTAATAAACTCCTGGGTTGCTTTGGCTGTATGATTTGGGTCATTGTCCATCTGTATCATGAATCAATTTGACTGCATTTAGCTGGATTTGAGCAGACAGTATGTCTCTGAACACCTCAGAATTCATTCGGCTGCTTCTGTCCTGTGTCACATCATCAATAAACACTAGTGTCCCAGTGCCACTGGCAGCCATGCACGCCCAAGCCATCACACTGCCTCCCTCCACCGTGTTTTACAGATGATGTGGTATGCTTTTGATAATGAGCTGTTCCACGCCTTCTCCATACTTTTTTCTTGCCATCATTCTGGTAGAGGTTGATCTTGGTTTCATCTCTCCAAAGAATGTTTTTCCAGAACTGTGCTGGCTTTATTAGATGTTCTTTAGCAAAGTCCAATCTAGCCTTTCTATTCTTGAGGCTTGTGAGTGGCTTGCACCTTGCAGTGCACCCTCTGTATTTACTTTCATGCAGTCTTCTCTTTATGGTAGACTTGGATATCGATATGCCTACCCCCTGGAGAGTGTTGTTCACTTGGTTGGCTGTTGTGAAGGGGTTTCTCTTCACCATGGAAATGATTCTGTGATCATCCACCACTGTTGTCTTCCGTGGACGTCCAGGTCTTTTTGCGTTGCTGAGTTCACCAGTGCTTGCTTTCTTTCTCAGGATGGACCAAACTGTAGATTTTGTCACTCGTAATATTGTAGCAATTTCTTGGATGGGTTTTTTCTGTTTTTTCAGCTTAAGGATGGCTTCTTTCACCTGCATGGAGAACTCCTTTGATCGCATGTTGTCTGTTCACAGCAAAATCTTCCACATGCAAGCACCACACCTCAAATCAACTCCAGGCCTTTTATCTGCTTAATTGATAAGGACATAATGACGGACTTGCCCACACCTGCCCATGAAATAGCCTTTGAGTCAATTGTCCAATTACTTTTGAGCCCCTGAAATGAAGGGATTGTGTTCAAAAAATGCTTTAGTTACTTCACATTTTTATCGTTTTGTTCACCTCACTGAATTAAAGCTGAAAGTCTGCACTTCAACTGCATCTGAGTTGTTTCATTTAAAATTAATTGTGGTAATGTACAGAACCAAAATGAGAAAAAAGGTGTCTCTGTCCAAATATTTATGGACCTAACTGTATCTTAAAATGCACAGGAAGTTATTTGAGATATCTGAAAATGTGTTTCAGATATTTTGAAATGTGCAGGATGTCATTTTGAGATACCTTGAAATGTATTTCACATATCTGAAAGTGGACAGGAAGCTGTTTCAAGGTATCCTTAAATGTATTTCAGGTATCTTAAGTTGTATTGTAGATATCTGAAAATGCTATTGAGATATCTGGAATCAATTTAACGTCTTTTTAAAGATTTCTCAAATAATCTCAATTTGAGATATCTTCAAATGCAAGAATTCTCAAGTGGAGCAGGGACCCAATTTAAGATACCATGAAATGAATTTGATGTATCTAAAAATGTATTTTACATAACTCAAACAACAGTGAATTTCAAGATTTCTCAAATGCTTTTTAAGATATGTAAATTATATTTTCAGATATCTTAAAATAACTTCCTGTGCAATCTGTGATATCTTAACATAGACAGGAAGTCCTAGTGAAAGAATAATAGGAGGTGATTTTGAGATTTTTAAAAATCTAGATGCTGCTGTGATGTGAAATTTTGCATACAAGTTGATAAATATTTTGTATGTCTTTATCTGTAACTGATAGAAAGCAATGGAATATTAGTGTTACATTATTGATAATAACAGCAATGGTTTGATGGTTTAAGAACCCCTTCCCCCCCTTTTAGGAATTTTACGACAGGGTTGGGTGAAGTGCCTCAAACAAATTTAGTAAGTGTTTCTCTGCTGAAGTCTCTCAGTCAGTCCCCACAGGAAAGCCAGGCTGCCTAACTGCCAAGTTTCACGATGTAGGTGTGAACGTATTCTCTGCCCCATTGGTCTGAAATGTGGCTGTTTGGAACTGCCTTGTATCAAAAGCCTTTAAGTACCATGACACCCTATTGGCTGTAAGGTGTGGACAGAAAATCTATAAATTTGCTTGCTTTACCCCTCATTCTCTCTGTCACAAATATCTGATGAAAGAGCATCTCACACCATGAACTGAAAAGGAAAACACAATGAAGAACACAGCTCGGCAGCCATATTGAGACAGGCATGCGGCCTGTTCTGAAGAAAGCTGACCACAAATGAGGACTTAACTAGAGATACTTACTGTAACTAACAAGTCTGTGTGCTGCCTGAAATTACACAGCAGCAATTTTCAGGTTGTATGGTTCCCAGTATTCACTTGTACTTTGCTTATTGTTATTATTTATGAATATTATCAATAATACATTATTTAAAGAGTAACTGAACTCCTGCTTGTCTTTTACTACATCTAATTGCCTGAGGTTATAAATGTAGAAGGGAAAGTGGGGAGAAGTTATATGGTACAATACCTTATAAATAGTGGTAATTCTGTAAGATTTAGCTACACGTTAATAATAGAAAAGGGGAAAGTAGAGTAAAATATTAATCTACCAAGACAAAACAGATGCATTTCCATATATCTTTAATTCACTGTGAGATATCTAAAATGGGCTGCACGGTGGTGCAGTGGGGGCGGCACGGTGGCACAAGTGGTAGCGCTGCTGCCTCGCAGTTAGGAGACCCGGGTTCGCTTCCCGGGTCCTCCCTGCGTGGAGTTTACATGTTCTCCCCGTGTCTGCATGGGTTTCCTCCGGGTACTCCGGTTTCGTCCCACAGTCCAAAGACAAGTAGGTTAGGTGCATTGGCAATCCTAAATTGTTCCTAGTGTGTGCTTGGTGTGTGGGTGTGTGTTTGTGTCCTGCTGTGGACTGGCGCCCTGCCCGGGGTTTGTTCCTGCCTTGCGTCCTGTGCTGGCTGGGATTGCCTCCAGTAGACCCCCGTGACCCTGTAGTTAGGATATAGCGGGTTGGATGATGACTGACTGACTGATATCTAAAATGCACTTCCAGATATCTCTAAATGTTCATTTGGCCCACCTTATGGGAAGTTATTTTAAGATATCTAGAAATTCGCTTTTATTTGAAAGACCTAAAATAAATTTTTAGAGATCTCAAATTCATTTCATGATATCTTTAAATGGATCTCTACTTCACTTGAGATATCTTAGAATGTATTTCAAGATACTGTATCTCAAAAACAACTTGAGATAGCTTTAAAAAGACATTAAGTTGTTTCAAAGTATCGGAACAGCATTTTCACCCATCTACAATACAAATTAAGACATGTGAAATACATTCCAAGATGTCTTATAATAGACTGGATGTCACTTTGAAAGAATAGGCAATTTTACAGAAAGCGATATTGAGATATCTTGACATTGTCTCATCACATTACAATAACAATATTCTTTTCTTCGTGACTTACTGGATAGGAAATGTCATGAAAGTGCAGTCACATGGTGTCACTTTCCCCAGAGTCACCCCTAATGTGGTAGAGTAGAAGTGAACAGCAGCTTTGTGAATGTCTGGTTGTCTTTTTTATCTGCCATTTGACTGGTCCAGCTGGTATATCAGGTGTGTTGAGCAACTTTACATTTTCTTCTTGTTGTAGGTTACTAGTTGTCACTTGTCACATAACCATGAATTGTCCCCAAGCTTGTCTCAGCTGTTCCTCTTTTCCCCTCTCCTCCTTTTCTCCAGGCTGTGCTCGGCCTTTTTCTAGTCCTCCTAGTTCTTTGTCTTGGCCCAGTCGCCTGAGGTCAGACTTGAACCTGAGTTTGTCCTTGTTGAACTTAGCAATTGTTGTGCTAATGTCCACTTGTCCATTTTAAAGACATTAAAATATGTTGACTTTAAACCGTCCTGTGACTCCTCTGTGGCTTCTCTGCAGTCTGCAGCCTGTAGCTGTCACACTCACATGAAACTAAGACGTCAATAGTCAAGTCTGAGGATGAGCTGAGCAATAAGGACACAAACGAGCAAAAGGAGATAAGTGCTTAACGGTTTGACAATACAACAAAATGAAGTGTTCAAAACCTAAATAAAGTGAAGTGCTTCTTCAATAGATAAGTTAATAAATAAATAAATGAATTAATATTCTCCAATAAAATGAGTGTTCATTGGTGGAGGTTAAAATCACAATAAACAGTCAATAAATAATGCACTGATATAAAAGAGGCAGGTTTTGCCCTTGGCCCTTGAGTGCTGTGTGCTCACTCCTCTCACTTCTCTCAGGCCCACTTCTTGACCACTTGTCTCTGCTCCACCGCTTTAGCTCAGCAACGATTCTACATTTACTTTATTTCTCATTTATCCTCCGTCTCCATCTTTTCATTTTTCTTTCCTGTTCAGTTCTGTTCTTGACTATCCTGCTCAGCTCATTTTAAACTCACTGGGGTGCAGGTGTCTAATTACAGGCCCCAGAACACTAATGAGGACACTGGCTGAACCACACGTGTCTGCAGGTGTAAAGTGCGCTCCGCCAATTCACCACCAACACTCCAGGGCTGCTCTGCTCCCCCACACTACCACATCCACCTACGCCCCTCTGAGTCCACCATTTTAATTTAAAACCTGCACACAACCACTGACCCCTAACATGTGTCACCACACAGCTTTGTATTTAGTATTAGGGCAATCCCAAAAGTAAGGTCTCCAAAGCGGTTGGGACGTAGAGAAACTGTTCCTACGGCTGTAGGCCACACTGTTGTGATTGGTGCTTCCTCCACTCCCAAACAAGCATGTGCAGCTTCGCTGGGATGCTCAATCTTGGCTTTGCAGTCCTTGAAAATGAACCTCCCGTTGAACGCTACCACCAAGTGCGAAGTTCGGGCAGGAGACCGTCAATTTCCGACGAGAGAGTCGCAAAGGTTGAGGAAAACATGCGTAAAGATCGGCGGTTGGAACTTCATCACCCACCCACCCTATAGTCCGGACTTGGCACCCAGTGACTACCACCTGTTTCCTAAGTTGAAAGAACATTTTTTCCAGAAGACGATTCTGCTTCGATTAAGAGGTGAAAGATGAGGTTCAACGCTTCCTGAAGGACATGGCGGCGAGCTGGTATGACATGGGCGTTCTAAAACTACCACAGCATCTACAAAAATGCATCGACCGAAATGGCGGTTATGTAGAAAAACAAATAAGTCTTTAACCTTTAAATTGAAGTAAACATTATAGAAAATAAACGATTGTTTGTATTTCTAAAAAAATAGGAGACCTTACTTTTGGGATTGCCCTCATAGTAAAGAGAATCACGCAGTGACCAGAGTGACCAGTAGGGCACAGGACTAGTGTGACAGGTGTCCTTAGTGACGTCAAATTATTCAACTCTCCAGTCAACTGTTTGATGGTCTGCTGGCATTGAGGAAGACCCTGACTGACTGAAATGATAAAAGAAGGATTTGTAACGGTTTGGTCCTGTGATGACATCAGTGAAGACCATGTGTGTATAAAAATATCAAAAAGGCGCTATATACTGGATTATTGAGAAAGTCATGTGACAGTCTACATTGATCATGTGGTGAGATTCTTGTTTTAATGTCCCACAAGAGACAAAATTGTGAGTTACAAACACAAGACGGCGCCACTCCTCACACTGGAGTATCTCAATGACGCGCCCACTGAGGTCACCTTCCCAGAATCCTCTCAGTGTCTCTGATCGTCTACTGCACATGATGTGTGTGTCCACCTGTTGGTCACTAAGCCCACTGACAGATATATGTCGATGTCCTGTGTAGACCTGGGGGTTATGTCTTGTAGAATGATGTGGGCCTGTTCAGTCCACTTGGCTATAATGGCGGTCACTTCCTGTGTCTCCCCCCTTACTGTCCACACTGCCTTTAGTCCTAATCCTCTACTCCCTGTGATCTTCTCTTTCTGTGTATGGCTGGCTGGTCATTTCTACTGCTGCTGTCCACCTTTCCTCCTGTTCCTCTGTCTATCCTCCTCTCTTTTCTTCTCCTTCTCGTCTGCCTTGTCCTCTTCTTTTATTCATCCTTTTCTTCATTCTGTTCATCTCCTTCTCTTGTCCCTCTTTATCTTTGCTATACTGTTCTCTTTGTCCTTATCTGTCACTCCAGTTCAGCTCTAACTGTCCACTCCTCTTTGTCTTCTGTCACTTTAGTCGTCTCTTCTCCTCACACTGACTGTGTTTCTCCTCCTTTTTATATTTCAGTGATTTTAACAAACTTTAGTGAGGACATCAGAAGAGTATAAGGGGGAAAGTGACAATGGAGGACAGGAACAAGTATGAGATTAAAATAAAGAATGGACAGCGTGGGCTTGTGGGACAAGAAATAAAACAACATTCTGGACAGAGAGGATGAGGAGAGTGACCAGTGTGGTGGAGGGGCTCAGGGTCACAATGCTGTCTTTATGAATTGAATTATTAAAGGAAATCTGCAGTTGTGTCACCTCATGTCCATCTGTCTGTCCATAAGGGACACTGCAGTCTGTCCTGATTAAACACAACGTTTGTGTTGTGGGAGTGGAAAAGTCAGAGTGATAATGTGACAAGAAATAAAATTTATGAGACACACACACAGACACACACACACACACACACTCACACACACTTGTTGTTCACTCACCTCAGTTTCTCTAATTTGCAGTTTTCACTCCTCAGCCCCTCACACAGCTGATCCACTCCTGAATCCCCAATGTTGTCATTGAAGCTCAGGTCCAGTTCAGTCAGTCGTGAGTGTGGAGAAGAAAGAGCTGAGGAGAGAGCTGAGCAACTTTTGGAGGTAAGATGACATTGATACAGGCTGTGGAGAAGAAGAGAGAGAAGTGAGGACATGAGGAGAGACAGACAGACAGACAGACAGACAGAAGGACAAACAACACAAAGGTTCAACGGCCACTTGTATTCTGACTTTTCACTGAAGTGCAGTGTGAACACGAGACCACTGCGATTCTTATAAAGTAAGGCGCTATATACCTGACAGTGTCTCCTGCCTTCACACTGGACTGACTGGTGCCAAGTCATTCAGACTGACTTGTGGACATCAACACTGGATTAGAACGTCACAGACATGAGACTGACGGCGTCCTGCACTCATGTGACCAGATGGACTTGTCACAGGTGACCATGGGGTGATGATGACAAACTGGGATTCTTGTCTGTCATTTACTACTCAGGACTGGCAGCTCTAGTAGTGAACAGCAGCAGGGACATTATACTCAAACTATATAATGCACTAGTGAGACCACATCTGGAGTATTGTGTGCAGTTCTGGTCACCAAGATATAAAAGAGACACAGCAGCACTTGAAGCTGTGCAGAGGAGAGCAACCAAGTGCATCATGGGACTAAAGGACATGTCCTACTGTGACAGACTCAGAGAATTAAACCTTTTTAATCTGAGCAGAGGAGACTGTGTGGGGACCTCATCCAGGTATTTAAAATCCTCAAAGGCATCGATAAAGAAGATCCTGCAGAATTCTTTCAGCTTAAGGGTGAATCTCATACTCAAGGACATCAATGGAAATTAAGGTGAAGTGCATTTAGGACTTAAGTCAGGAAGAACTTCAGTATGCAAGAGTTGTGTGACTCTGAAACAAACTACTAAGAGATGGAGTTGAAGCAGAAACCTTGACAACCTTTAAGTCTGGATGAGACATTGGGACAGCTTAGTTATTAACTAAACAAACAGTCTTGATGGACTGAATGGTCTCATCTCATTTGTCAGATGTCTTATGTTCTTATGTCACCTTACTTCATCTCTTAAATGACGCCATGTAGAGCACCAAGACTAATGTGAGGCTCCTATTTGTAGACTTCTCTTCAGCCTTTAACACCATTCAGCCTCACCTTCTTGCACAGAGACCTATTAAAGAATTTAATTACGACTTCAGTTTGGTAGGATGGCTGATTGACTTTTTAAGAGACAGGACTTGAAGAGTGAAAGTCAATGGCTGTCTGTCTGACATGTCGTCCTCATCCACAGGTCCCCTCATGTCTGTTCTTTCTCCTCTTTTGTACTCCTCTACACTAATGGTGGTCTCAGTAACTTTGAGGACAGGTTCATCTTAATATGTGCTGATGACTCAGTAATTGTTAGCCTACTGAGTGTGAATGAAACCAGTCCTGGTCCAGTGGGAGATGACTCTGTGAACTGATGGGATGAGTCTTTTCTACTAATAATCAAACTTAGAAGCAGCACCAGTCACCAACAAGAAATGATCACCAAAGAGCAGGCAGTGGAGATCATTGACAGTTATAAATATCTGAGGAAAATCAAAGACTCAATGTGACCTTTAAGGGAAGCACAGAAGCCATCGGCACCAAGGGACAGCAGCAGCTCAACTGTTGTGGATCACAGGGGTGTATACAGTCATCCTGACCACAACACAGACATGCTGGGCACAAACTGCCACACAACACACCTTTATTAATATTTGGGGAAGCACTTTCTTTTCTCCTACAAAGAACACAATGTCCACACAATGTCCGCAAAACAAAAACACAGTTTCTTTCTTTCTTTCTCTATCCACTTCTCCCCCGACTCTGGCTCTCCAAATTAGAGTCATGCTGGTCCAATAATTTTGATCATTTTTATATTCAAAATCGCTGAATTGGAACATTTCCTGTTCAAACTGAGAAAGAGAAAAACCATTACCTATATAATCATTTTAACAGTATAAGTTTGTATTAATAAGCTAGGGATTAATTGCTTCTAATAAGACTTACATATCAAAGTATTAATTGTGTACGATGCAAAACTAAAAAGAACAACTTGTGACATTTGAGAAGAACTGCTGACTCTTAGTCTGTACTCAGGAAAACTGCTAATCTTTTTTATTTTCAACATCTGTGGGTTTGTCAAATCAGCAGCAACAGATTCTTCCACTTCTGCTTAAGTTGTTTGAACAAATGTGTTGTAACTTTTGGGCATATTACTGAACCCCCCAAAGAATTGTGTAACCTTATCTCATGCTAAGCTTGTCTCTGAAGAAGTAGACAACTCTTATAAAAGGGAACTCACCCCCCTGCAAGATTGGGCTATTGCTGGTGACTTTCAGTGACACTAGCTGACAGGGGCTGCAATAGTCTCTCTGCTCACCAAGAATAAAGAAATTGCTTTTTGTCTCAGAATCAGTGTCTGCCTGCTTTTGTCTTGAACTTTCGTCTACAAAATACAGGGGAGAAACGCAAGGTGCACCTGCGATGAGAGGACACGAGCCTCACCTCGGACTGTGCTCTCCCTCATGCACTGGGTTGATGTATGTAGTTGTGCCTGTTGCTGTCTCTCTGTATGTCACCAATATAATGTGTGAAGACACGTTTATTATACACCCTGACTTTCCACAGTCTGGCTAATATGTTTAATGAATGTGTGTGACATATTTAGTCTTGCTGATCGGACATAAAACCGAGGTGAAAAGGCACAAGGTATGGCAGACAGTACCGTGCCACACCGAAGGAGGTGCCTGTGAGCCTGACATGTGCTCGTTGCTGCTGTTCTTCTACGCAGAGGCGCCAATAAGTTAGCAATATCAGAAGGTCAAGTGCACAGCAGCAGGCTGTTTATTTTTATTCTTTGTTCCGACTGACTGCCAAAATGGAAGATTAAGACTTTTAAAACTAAAGGAAAATAAGGAGAACTTTTACAAGAAAGTTGCGGAAGGAAGGATAGGCTTCATTTCAAATAAAGGTAAGACCATAAACGGTTTTCAATTTTATAACAAATGGGATCAGACTAAGAAAAAAATCCAATATTTAAAAACTACATTTTGACCTTAAACAAAATATTCTTTTGCTTTTCTTGTTATCCTTTTGTTGAACAGTCTGTATTAAAATAGATTAAAGCATCAGAATTAAAAGCTTTTAAAAACAACTAAATATTTCAATTCAGGTCAAAATTGACATCCACTTTCTTTTTGTACACCACTCTATACTTTCATTTGTATTGAATGAGTATGAATTGTGGAATTGCAACGGTAAATTTAGAACACCTGGAGGGTACGGAGCAAATGCGATCTCTCTGCTCTATCTTGCCACTATAAATGTAACGTTCTTTCTTAGCCAAATATGTACCTTACATATGTGTGTGTAAAGAATGTTGATGAGATATGAAACATAACCAGTAGTCAATGTGCATGCTGCCAGTTGAATAGTGAATAAGCTACTCTTTGGGGTTCATATATTTGAAACTCTGAAGGAAGCCATGAACCTCACTGCATGTCACTGCCCTTCAGTACTGGCTGCAGAAATCGTCAATGGACAGTCTGCTGGCGCCAGTGGCCGAGGACCTCGTCAGTGTACAGTGCATTACAGGCGCTCATCAAGTGAATATTTTCACTATGTGGCTATCTGTGCAGTGGACATTGTTGCAGCATGAAGAAATCTTTCGAAATGCGTGCTTGTTTAAAGCTTAAAAGCAACGTGCTGCACAGACCGGTTTCTTGGGTTGAAACATTTGATCTTGCTGACTGTACTCATTAGGCCACTTAATCATTTTGGTCATTGATCGTCAGGTTGTGTTTAACAGCATTATGAATTATAAGTGTATTTTGTTGACTGAAACATAACTTGCATTGAAATATGTGCAGGCCGGCATTTGTGGGTTTGCAACAGAAAAAAAAAAAACTAACATTGTACTAAAATAATGTAAAAAAGCAAGAATTAAATAAAATAAAAGCTAAAATTTTAAATACAGAACTAAATACAGCAAAAATACAAATTGTTGACTCCACTGAAAACTAAAATAAAAATAAATTTTATAAAATAAAATAAAAAGTAGAAGTACAATTAATATCAGAACTGAAATATCACCGCTCTGATGCACAGTCTCTATTTTAGTTCACTTTTAAGAGGGCCAATGCTACGTATTTGCACTGAGCTTCACTCCGTCACACCCGCAGTGCTGAAAGCCATTAGCTGACTCACGAGGCACTACATTCAGTTTTCATATGGTGTGGGTGTACATATATTAAACATAACACATTTTACTAATATAAAAAGTCAACTGGGTCTGGTTCTCCTAACGTAACTGAGTCACTTTACTGCACTCACATTGCAATAAGGACAATCTAGTGAGAATACACACCATTAATGCACAAGTCATATGTGATGCCATGATGAGGCTGACAAACATCATGTCTCCATGGACTCAGTCTACTTGTGATTCATTTATTTTGAGGGAAACTAGCTGTAGTAGACCGTTGTTTTTCATTAGGCCTGTACTGTTTGTTGTATCAGCAATCATCTTATTACATGTGCCAGGTAACATTGGGTACCCACTCAAACCCTGACATCTTACACCTTTCCTGGATCTCCAGAACACAGAGAAGTGCTATAATGCTGCAAGTGATCTCAGTTGCAGAGCACCCAGATGCTGTTGAACGCAGATAGCGTTTTTTTTAGTTTTATAAATGAGATCCCAGGTGATTTGTTAGATTTCAGTCTCTTTAATCTAATTAGTGCATCTACCCCTTTGACTGAGCCTATTCCTTTCTTTTAAGTGGTTTTCCATTACTTCACATATGTAGTATTGGCTATTGCACTGTCTTTATATTTTAATTCCAATATGATTTTTCTGATGAACTTTGGGATGAACTTGCCCTGCATTATATGAAAAACAATTTTAAAAATACTCCATTGGTTCTCAACTGTCTCCATATTTAAAGTCTTATTTAGACTTTGTTGCATTGGCTCAATATTTACTCTAATAACATTACTGTAGCGGTTCAATCACCCACAATTCTATTGTGCTGTAGTCATTAAGGCTTTGGACTTTAAACTCTGAGATTATGAGTTCATATCCCACTTATGACCGTGTGACCATGAACACGCCACTGTCAAATAAAAGAAATGTAACCCATTCTGTTTATCTTTCCCATCTCTGTTATTTGCCACATTTCTCTTCTTTCTATTGTATCATACTTAGAGTATGTGCAGCTACATATAAACCTAACTCACTCATTTTATTCTCCTAACATTAAGTCAAGCATATTTTAATGTATTACTTACTTACTTTAGCTTTTAAACAGTGGACTTGTATATTTCTATTTACACTACTGGGTCTCTCTTTATGTGAAGGTCTAAACCAGGCCTGTCCTAAACTCCCTGTCTCCTCAACTAAACTACTCACACGCCTCCCCAGTGCCCCTCCAGTTCAAGTGTAGAGTCCCAATACCCC
This sequence comes from Erpetoichthys calabaricus, assembly GCF_900747795.2. NCBI lineage: Eukaryota > Metazoa > Chordata > Cladistia > Polypteriformes > Polypteridae > Erpetoichthys > Erpetoichthys calabaricus. The sequence goes on along the minus strand of NW_026261588.1, from coordinate 4,254,452 downwards.
ACAAACCAAAGTCCTTCTGTGCAAAACCAAGATTTGAGCCGTGTGTCAAACCTGCATAGGTCGACTTTCAAAGAAGACCACCTTCTCAGTTCCGCCAGCTTGGCAGCTTGGCACCTAATTCTTTAAATTTGGATTGTAGACCTGACAGCCTGACCTTACTTGAGTCATTATTTTCAAGCATGGACAATGACAACTGAATTCACTTCTACTCTGGCCAGGAGCCTATCCACCCTTCCAGACTCTGGAGCACACTTGTGCCTCAGTCCCCTTAATGAGTGAGTCCCCCACTATCACTACTTCTCTCTTTCTGTGGACTGATTTTGAGATGACCCATTTGGTCTTGTCATTCCCACATATCATCTCAGAGTAATCAGAATCTCTGGCCATCTCAGGAATGTAAAGAAATCAGTTGGACAATAAAACTCTGAGGTTGATGCCCCCAGAGAGTACCTGACCCACCTGTTTTTACCTCTCTGATATGAAGTCTCCTCCCACCTCACTTTGGAGGTCCATACTGTCTCCCCTAAAGCACACCTGGGAAAAATGTGCCAATTTCTAATTACAATGCAGCTCAGTGATTCCTTCTTGAGTTCTGCTGGCATCTCCTGCAGATACAGGCCTCCTGGGAGCAGACTTCATCAAAGCCAGTTTTCAAGAACTTCATTATCATAAAGGACTAGCATTGTGTTGGTGTAATGAGTAAAACACGTTTGGGTGGCACTTAAGTACTTCTAACAAAGTAAACTGGCCCTCTCTAAGCCTCTGTATTTGCTGTTTAGGATGCTCTCTCTATTACACGCCTTCTTCCTGCTGATACTTCTATGCTGTAAACAAGGTGATTATAGTTAACAACAACTAAAATCAAAACTGAAACTATTATTAAAAAAATTTTCATGAACTGAAATAAAATAAAACCAAAACAAAAAACTAAAACTAAACTATTAAAGTATCTGGAAAAACTAAATGAAATAAAATAATACATTTACTAAAAATATTTGCCATTAGTTTTTGTAACTTTTTTTAAAAATGTTTTATTGAATTTATTAAAATCAAACAACATTCCACACAAGAAAGTCAAATTTTTACAAAACTAGGCTCAAGTCAAGCCCAAGAGAAAGAGAGCCAGGCCAACAGATTAAAACTTTAATAGTACAAACAAATAAGTAAGTAAATAAATAGAATAAATAGGGAAAGATAATCCACTTCCTCAATGTAAATGCTTATTCTAAAACGTTGTTGATTAAATCCTGCCAGGTTTGAAAAAAGTTTTGCTCAGATTCTCTAAGTGAGAATTTTTTTTTTTCAATTTTAAATAATATATAAAATCAGTTACCCACTGACTTAAAAGAGGTGAGTTTGGATTCTTCCAGTTGACCAAGATAAGCCTACATGCCAATAGTGTAGTAAAGGCCATGACAGTTTGTTTGTCCTTCTCCACTTTAAGCTCATGTAGAATTACCCCAAACACAGCTGTTAGTGGCTTTGGAGGGATTGTGACACCAAGGCTGTCTGAAGGGCATTTAAAGATTTTGGTCCAAAATGATGTTAATTTGGCGCAGGCCCAAAACATGTGAGCTTGCAACATTCGCAGAGATTCTTTTCCCAATATACTCTGGGATCTTTGAAAGGGAGGGACTTTTAAATGTTTTTATATGTTACAGGAAATGCTGTCTGCGTCCTCAAGACTGATCAATATTTTTTCCGGATTAGAAGTAGGTGGGAGATGAGGAAAGTTGGGCAGATTTTATTTAACAAAGTTTTTAATTTGAAGGTAGTGAAAACCTGTGTTGCTGGAAGGTTAAATTTGGAATGTAATTGTCCGTAGGATGTTATCTATGTACAGGTCTCTAAGTGATTTAATCCCTAATGTTTTCCAGGCATTAATAGCTCTGTACATTTGAAAGGGTGGAAAAAGGTGGTTTTTGTGCAGTGGTGAAGTGCTGCAGGATTTTATTTCTATTGCGGACTGTGCATTTTTATCTGTTTCTTTCCATAGTTCAGGTTTTTATAGTTTGTATGTTTGCTGCCCAGTAATAAAACTGAAAGTTAGGTATAGCCATGCCACCTTCTGCCTTAGGTCTTTGTAGGGTTGCTCTTTTGATACGTGGATGTTTTGAGTTCTAAAATAAATGAGGTTATAATTGAATCTAATTTCTTAAAAAATGATTTGTTGATGTATATTGGAATGCTTTGAAATAGAAGCTTAGGAAGGATATTCATCTTGACAATGATAATTCTTCCACCTAAAGTAAGATGAATGGTGGACCATCTATGCAATTTTTGTTTAAGTTTCTCTGAGCAGATAGCAAAATTTTGTTGATAAAGAGCTTTATGTTTATTTGTAATGTTTCCCCCTAGGTATTTAAACTGATCTGCGATGATAAAAGGGAAGGTGAAAAATCCAATATTGTGTGCTGGAGAGTTCACTGGAAAGTGTACACTTTTATTTAAATTAATTCTGAGACCAGAGATCTTTTGAGATTCTATAAGTGCTGTTAAGACTGCAGGCACAGTATTTTGTGGATCTGATATATACAGTACCATATTATCTGCACATAGAAACATTTTCTGTTCAAGTCCTTCTCTGATAATCCCCTTTATCTTATAAGCATTTTGACAGTGAACAGCCAGTGGCTGTATGGCGACTGCAAAAAGCAGTGGTGACAAGGGGTATCCTTGTCTAGTACATTGTTCTAGTTTAAAGTAGTCTGAATTAATGTTGTTAATACAAACTGAAACTTCTGGACTGATGTACAGCAGTTTGATCCATGCACAAATGTTCGGGCCAAACCCAAATTTTTCCAATGTGGTGAAAAGATAGTTCCATTCAACAATATCAAATACTTTCTCTGGGGTGTTAGACTTTGTGGGTGAATATATTACACTAAACAAGCAATAAAGATTGAAAGCTAAGTGTCTGCATTTAATAAATCCAGTTTGGTCTTGTGATATTATCAAAGGAAGAACTTTCTCAATTCTACAGGCACGGAGAGTATCTTAATATAACATTGTAATAAGTGGTAATTAACTCTTTTAGGGCTAATTATTTTTTCTTCTGATGCAGGCACCTGACTTTTGTTTTCGATCTCCAGATCACTTGTATCAAAATCAGAGTTCAGTAAGTCAGAGTCCGATTCAGCAATAATACGCAAAAAGTAAATAATAATATGCACAGAGTATTTTTGCTTTGTGCATTTGGTTCGCTCTCTCTCCCGATGTCAATGCCATTCTAGACACTGCTTACTCTATGCTACTCGCGCACATGCAGGGTTTCAACGTCAAGTCAATGAGTCTAACAGTCCTCCAAGCAAAGAGGTTCTACCTATAACGTAACGGTGAGTTTTATCAGCATTTACAGCTTCCTTTCGCCCTCTGCCCCTTATATCCATCCTCAGCCCCTTGTGTCAACAAAAGTCGACATCCACCCCAAAAGAGTTAATGCTTGGTGAAAAGTCTGAGGTAGAATTTTATTGTCTCTAGCTTCTGTAAATGTTGCTAATAAAAATGGAGCTAACTTAATTAAGAATTTTTTATTAAATTTGGCAGGGCAGCCATCAGGGCCTGCTGCTTTACCGCTATGAAGTGAGTTTATATCCATCTATCCATTTTCCAACCCGCTGAATCCGAACACAGGGTCACAGGAGTCTGCTGGAGCCAATCCCGGGGCGCAAGGCAGGAAACCAATCTCGGGCAGGGTGCCAACCCACCGCAGGACCCACACACCAAACACACACTAGGGACAATTTAGAACCGCCAGTCAGCCTAACCTGCATGTCTTTGGACTGTGGGAGGAAACGGGAGCACCTGGAGGAAACCCACGCAGACACGGGTAGAACATGCAAACTCCACGCAGGGAGGACCCTGGAAGCAAACCCAGATCTCCTTACTGTGAGGAAGCAGCGCTACCACAGCACCACTGTGCCGCCCATTTTAGATATCTCACAGTGAATTAAAGATATATGGAAATGCATCTGTTTTGTCTTGGTAGATTAATATTTTACTCTACTTTCCCCTTTTATATTATTAATGTGTAGCTTTTGTCAGATCTCACAGAATTACCACTATTTATAAGGTATTATACCATATAACTTCTCCCCACCTTCCCTTCTACATTTATAACCTCAGGCAATTAGGTGTAGTAAAAGACAAGCAGGAGTTCAGTTACTCTTTAAATAATGTATTATTGATAATATTCATAAATAATAACAATAAGCAAAGTACAAGTGAATACTGGCAACCATACAACCTGATAATTGTTGTGAGGCAGCAGCACTACCATTGCGCCACTGTGCCACCCCGAAGTGAGTTTATAGCATCTAGCAATTCTGATGGTGCCAGAGGATTGCCCAATTAGTCTGCACTGAAAGTATCTAGTTGTGGTATCTGTAATGCATGCAAAAATGCCTTAAGTTGTGTCTTGTGTTCTTTAATCTGAGTAGAATTTAAGTCCTTATAGTACTCTCTAAATGTGTGCATTATATTTTTATGATCAATAATTTTGTCTCCATCTGTGTTACTGGGATTGCATTTCAAGCTTCCTGCTTGTGGATTTATTGAGTTAAGAAATAATTAGCTTTCTCTCCATGTTCATAGTAATGATGTTGTGATTTAAAAATGAGTTGTTCTGTTTCCTTTGTTGTCAAGGGTTGAGTTCTGAATGCAAAGCTTGTTTAATTAGTTTGTATCGTGATCATGACTGAGTGAAAGTGAAAAAAAAAAAGCTAACTTTTACAAGTTCTATAAATTTACACCGGCTCTTACAGATACAAATCAAATGTATGTTTTTATTGCACAATATTAACAATAAGAACAGCTCACTACTCAAAACGGCAAATTTGCAAGGTAGTCTGTATCGAACCGGCAGCCTCTTAATTACAAGTCAGCAGTTCTTACCACTGAACCATGGAAGCTGTCGTATTATCCTTGTACCTTTTGTGAAAGTTTTATTTGATATTTGGACTTCAGCCTCACACATTATACAGTTCATGTCTACATTATGTGATTTATTACTAAAACATGAAAATGTTTCTGTTTTAACAATGTGTTTACATAGATTGTTGTAGACACTAAACACAAATGAAATGCATGTGGTCCAAATAACAATATATTATTTACCCTGTACACTCACTCCAAGATAATTAAGGCTTGAGCTGAGAGAACTTTTTGCCTTTTCTGCGGTGGTGGGGGATGGCATTGTAAACTGCTTGCTACTTGTGTTGATCAAGACATTTACAAGACAAAAGATGCTGACGGAGAGGTGCAAAGGGATTTAAGGGGGGCAGGAATTAGTTTTTTCATAGGCTTTGGTAATTTTAGTGTTAATAACCTGAAACAGCTTCTCATTTGTCTTGTATATTTCCTTAATTTCATTCCTTATATTATTTATGTCCCTTTTCCTTATATCATTTATATTCTTCTTTATATTATCCTTGAGCTCTTTTATGTCTTCAGCAGTAGCCATTGTAGCAATCATTGCCTTCAGCTTGGATAAATCGTTTCGGCCCTCCCCAAATTCCACGGATGAAGTAGTATACACAATTGCAGCCAATGTTATTTGCTCATGAGGGGTAAATAACAATATGGAAGGTAAAGCCATTTTTATTTTCACTGAGCCCTCTGGAATTATCCTGGCCCAATTCACTTGCACATTCACTCCCACTTTTGCTCTTGGCTGGGGATGATGCAGCAGCGTCAAAAAGCCCCGGGAAATCTTTGCTTTCTACAATCTGTTCCAGGGGTGTATTTTTCATACGTGGATTACTCGTTTAGCCGGATGTAATTGTTGACGATCTGGCATGATCCTGGATCTGTCAGTTTTTCGAAATTCTTCCTGGATGAGTTGTCATAGCAGCACATCCAAATCCTGAAACCTGCTCAGAGCAGCTTTGTTCAATGTAAACAAGGATTAGCTCACACACTTAATCAGGTCCGTGCGTGGAATTCATTCAGTCATGAATGAACGACCAACTGATATCAGTGAGCAAATTATAAGAAGAGAATTTCATATAGAGAGGATTTTGCGCGATTGGGAAGATCCTTTATTGCTCCCAGAGGAAATTATTTTCGAAAGATACTGCTTTAGCTGGGGGGAATATTGAACCTCAAAGAATTATTAGCGCCTTATATTCAAAGTCAAACTCGGCAAAGTCGGGCTCTCACAACCACACAAACAGTATGCATTGCTTTGAGGTTTTTTGCAAGCGGCACTTATTTATATACTGTAGGTGATGCGGAAAATGTATCTAAAAGTGCAGTTTGCTGGGCAATTCGTAAAGTCTGTTTGGCTCTGAAATATTTCCTTCGGGTTTTCATTGTGTTTCCTGGACACCTGCGTGTGCAGACAATAAAAGAGGCGTTTCATGCCATTGCAAGTAGGTAATACACAGGCTAAAACACCCACAGTTCCATGAAAAATCTCACAATCAGCCTAAGATTCTCATTACCCAGGATTTCCAAATGTGATTGGGGCACATGGGGCTGATCAGAATGGAGTTTGATCAAACATTATTTGGAAAATGTACCTCTCCTCCTGATGAATAATCAGATGCAGTGTCTTCATCATATATTTGACCATCGTCAATACAGTATCTTGTTGGTCAGACACAGATTCTAGGGATATGACATTCCCTGCAACTGACCCAACAAAAAAGAGGGCTATATGGAATATACCTATGGCACACACTGAGGACAAATATATGCAATGACCATCCTTTACCTGAAATGAAGTGACCACTGCATCCTGCCACTGGTTCTGAGGAGGAGCTTCCCCCTGGAATGCCCTCAGAAACAGGGCAATGGCCATTTTGCTGGAGAGCCAACTCTTCTGCAGGGGTTAGGTGTGGACCATGTGGACCTCCACCTGTTTTTTGCTTGTCTGCCTTCTTATTAGCTTTAAAATTAATGTTTTTTATATTATATATGATTATTTATGTCAACAATTCTTAAATAGTTATATACCAATATTTACCAGTTTGAAGTATATTCTTGTACTTCACTTTAACTTGTTCCCATGTTCTCCTTGTGCTCACGTTTGATCTGGAATTATGACATATTAAATAATAATTAATCTGACACATAGGAAATGAAACACTGCATTCAGTAAGTACAATGCACACTACTTAGCGTTTCATTTGTCGGCCACTTTTTTCCAGCCGTCTTTTCTGGTTTGGGCTGCTTTTGCAGTGTTACCCCTTGTGCATATTAAATCTTGAAATTCTTCATATCTTTCGAGTAAAAGGTCCTGCTCCGCTTGTGTGGAAAAAATGCGCCCGTTCTTTTGTCATTTTGTTACAGCCTATCAAAGATTTGCTGATCATGTTTTCTAGACTCAATATATATGGGCTTTTCAGTCAGCGCAGGCGCGCACATTCATCTCAGATGATTGGATCCAGCTAAACTAATCTAATACATGGCTGCATTTGAAAAACCGACTTATCCTGGAATGAGTTTCACTGGCATTAACTCATCCAAGATGTGGCATCTGATCTCGAATGATTTAAGCGATGTACGGAAAATACCCCCCAGGTCAGTCTCTGACAGGCCATACCTTGAGCTTCAACTTGACGTTTGTTTAGATCTGGATGAAGCTTTAGATGTCTTTTCTGTTTCTTTTGGAGTCTTTTTTCTGCCATTCATGCTTATATATGCTTGTATATACTGTAATGGAACACCCCGAATTGAGTAAATACAGGATACCTTGGAATTATTAAAAAAAAAATAAAAATATAACACCGCTGCTAACGGAGTGTCGTCTGAGATGTCCATCTCCCGTAACTTTTAACTCTAAAATAGAAAATAATCCATCACGAGTCACGCGCATGTATTCATCCAGTGAATGGCAGCTGGTGACGGAGGGCGGGTGTTCACACAGCATTTGCAGTGACAGAGCAAGCTGAATATGGGTGTGTAAAGCATGTGAAATAGAAAGCGATTTACTGTGGCATCTTTCTTTGCACTTTTTATAAATTAATAAGTAATCCAAATGTCTGAAATCGGAATATGCTGATCAACAAAACCTTTACCATATGGATAGTAGAATCACAAGTGAGTAACGTTTCAGTTTATTTCTCAGGTGCCTGCTTTTTGTTGTCAATAATTCACCTGCCACTTTGCACAGCAGAGATCTTTTTTGAAAATAAAATGGCACTGATTGAGAGATTGACTAGGTCATCATCCAAGATAAGCATATTTTTACTGACCAATCACTTTTGGTTTAAAAAAGTCATTTAACAATGAAGCCATTGAGAACACAGAAAAAACATTATTAACTGTAATGTTTATAAGTATCCATCTATCCGTTCATTATCCAACCTGCTATATCCTAACTGCAGGGTTGCGGGGGTCTGCTGGAGCCCATCCCAGCCAACACAGGGCACAAGGCAGGAAGCAGACCCCGGTCAGGGATCTCAATCTCTCACCAAGAATAAAAGAATAAATATTAAAGAAATTGCTTTTATTTTAAATCAGTGTTTATCCCGTTGTTTTTTCGACTTCAGCGCTCACACCATACAAACCTTATAAAATTCCTGAGTTGGCAATGTCTCTACTGAACTACAAGTAGGCAGGAGAAGAGAGTCTGCCAAATGGTGAAAAACTAAACCTACTTACGTGTTTTTGTATTTATTCTATATTTATTAATTATTTTTTTTTTATTTTATATTCACAGCTCAAAACACCTAATATTATGAAAATAATCCAGTATCAGAATTACTTTTTAAAATATTTGTCGCCCAAGTTTTCTCTCTCTCTCTTACAATAGATAGTAGAAATATCATATTCTTTTTGTTCTTAACATCAGCCATATCAGACATATTGCATACCAAAGACTTTTCCTGCCTTGCATCCAAACCTGCTGGAGTAGGCTCCAGTTTTCCAGCAATTCTGCTCTGGATAAACAGGTTTATATAATGTACATATTGTTCCTAATCTCAGATGCTGTCTTTCATTTTGTGCCTGACCATACACCTATTACCTACTCTTGCTCTACTCATTATTGGTTTACTCTTCTTATACATGGGCTATTCGAGTGTCACTACCTTCACACTACATGCTTGTTTTTCTTTGTTTCTCTCAGTAGATCCAGGTGGGGTCTGCAAACTGATTAGCCTAAGAGTTCTGTTCTTCCTAAACCCCCTTGATTTTCATGATCACACCTGTAAGAACACAGTAGAATCTGTTTTGTAATTATTGACATCTTTTCAGGCCTGCAGGTGGCAAAATTCTGTCTATAAATTGTATGTGTATATGGCTGGCAGACAATAACAAAGCCCAGTATGGGAGATTTTTTAATGCAATATTGAAGGCTTTCATTATAAGCACATTGTCTTGGAGCAGTATATGATGTGTGCGGTAGACATTTAAAGTAAAAAACTCTCAAGACTTAAAATTCACCTAAATTTCATCACAAGTGGCAACAGTCAGTGCACCTTTGTTCAGCACAAATACATATTTTTAAAATTAGAAAATTGTATAAAATTGTTCATATTCAGTATATGGTTTAAATCATGCTTGTTTTTATCAGACATAAACAAAAGCAGATAGTAAACCATGTACTGTAGTAAGCTTCCACTAACATTAAACTCATATTATATCCAAACTCGTTAAGTGTAAAGTTCTGTCTAATTGTGACACAAAACTAAACTCCATAGTAGCTCTTTAACCATACCATAATTACTAAAACTAAATCTGAAACTAATAGATATTAAATTAAAATAGAAATGTCTTTGTGAAATAAAAACTAAATTAAAACTAAAAATACACGATGATGGAGTACTACAGTAAAACTAAACTGAATTTCCAAATAAGGTCAGAAAAATATTGAAATTTAAACTAATATAAAAAGGCAAAACTATAATAACCTTGCCTGTAAGCTGCCCGCTAAATGTGTTTTTATCTTCATCCATGCTATAACTACAACCCCAAATCAGAAAAAGTTGGGACAGTGTGGAAAATGTGAATAAAAAAAGAAAAAAGCAAGTTATAAATTCTCCTCAAATTTTATTTCATTGCAGACAGTATGAACACAAAATAATTCATGTTTTTTTTGTCAACATCATTTGATTTGTAAATAAATATCCATTCTTGCCATTCAGGCTTGCAACACATTCCAAAAAAAGTTGGGATGGGGGCAATTAAGGGGTAGTAATGAGGTATAATAACTAAATAATGATGTGATTTGAAACTGGTGATGTTAACAGGTGATTGCAATCATGATTCAGTACAAAGCAGCATCGAGGAAAGGCCTACTCCTTTAGGAGCAAAAATGGGCAGAGGATCGCCAGTTTGCCACCAAGTGTGGGCAAAAACCTTTGAAATGATGAAGAAAAACGTTTCTCAAAGACAGATAGGAAGAGATTTGGGCATTTCTCCCTCTACAGTGCATAACATAGTGAAAAGAATCAGGGAATCTGGAGAAATTACCGTGCGCAAAGGCCAAGGGCGCAAACCTAAACTGAATGGCCGTGATCTCCGAGCCCTCAGACAGCACTGCATTAAAAACCGTCATTCATCAATAAATGATATAACTGCGTGGGCTCAGGACTACTTCAGGAAGTCACTCTCAAGCACTGCAGTACGTAGTCACATTAGGAAATGCCAGCTAAAACTGTACTGTGCCAAACGGAAGCCCTATATAAATAGTGTCCAGAAGCGCCATTGACTTCTCTGGGCTCGGAGGCATCTGGGATGGTCCATTGTGCAGTGGAAACGTGTATTGTGGTCAGACAAATTGGTTTTTCACATCTTTTTTGGAAGAAATGGACGCCGTGTGCTGCGGACCAAAGAGGAAAAGGACCATCCAGACTGTTACCAGATACAAGTCCAAAAGCCAGGGTCTGTCATGGTATGGGGCTGTGTCAGTGCCTTCGGCAAAGGTAACTTGCACTCCTGCGATGGCACCATCAATGCTGAGAAGTATATCTCAGTTTTGGAGGAACAAATGCTGCCTTCAAGACGACGTCTTTTCCAGGGACGCCCATGCTTATTTCAGGAAGACAATGCCAAACCACATACTGCGAGCATAACAAAGGCATGGCTGCGTAAGAAGAGGGTGCGGATGCTTGACTGGCCTGCCTGCAGCCCTGATTTGTCTCCTATAGAGAATGTTTGGCGCATTTTGAAACGAAAAATGCGTCAACGAAGACCCCGTACTGTTGCGCACCTAAAACGTTGTTTGCAGGAAGAATGGGACAAACTAACACCTGCAACACTTAGTCACTTGATTTCTTTAATTCCTAAACGTCTTTTAAGTGCTGTTAAAAGACAGGGGAACTGTACAAAGTGTACTGTGTTGCAAGCCTGAATGGCAAGAATGGATATTTATTTACAAATCAAATGATGTTGACAAAAAAAACCATGAATTATTTTGTGTTCATACTGTCTGCAATGAAATAAAATTTGAGGAGAATTTATAACTTGCTTTTTTCTTTTTTTATTCACATTTTCCACACTGTCCCAACTTTTTCTGATTTGGGGTTGTACTTAAGCACTCTACTTTTTTATGTGTGTTTTGTTCTCCAAGTGCCACTTACTTCCTATTAGCAGACTCAAGACTAGTTAATGACGAGATGTCCTACTACTGAGCTGCACTACACCTTCTGACATCTCCATTACTTTATCCACTGTGGCTACTTGACCTGCCACACCACAGCATCATCAGCAGCTGAAATGCACACACAGCACATAATGTGTCTTTGCTAGTGAGCAGCTGAAAGAAGAGAAAATATCTCCTTTAAACTCTTGTAGAGGAGAATAAAAAGCCATTAAAAGTGCTGCCTGGCTCCACAGTGACTTCTAAAAATAAAACACAAAGAAAAGTGCTGTACATTGATCAAGTTTCATACAAAAGCAACATACATAGCTCATCTCTCAGCACAATCCACAGACAAGACTGTTGTCTGGTTGCAGTACACGCTCTGCACATTAGCCAAGGATCGCCAGCTTGAGTCAGGTATGGAGTGAGCCTGTCAGTAGATGAGATGCTAAGTTAAAGTAATGTCTCACCCATCTTGGGACTAATAGACTGTGTTAAACAGTATGCTCAGTCTTCTGTTACAAAGGAGCACATCAGAAATACACCAGTTGAAGATTTAACAATTTAATTTACTCATTTTAGAGACTGTTTAGCCATTCAAGGTTGGTTTTTGCCTTGTGCCTCATGATCTCAAGGCAGGTTCCACATTTTTGATATCTTTAACTAGGATTAATCAGGTTCAGATAATGGGTTCCTACCGGTCCTTTTTTGTCCTGTGGGACTCTGGAGGCAGCTGATAGGTACCGGCAGGCTTCGGTGGTTGCTGAGGCAAAAACTTGGTCATGGGAGGAGTTTGGGGAGGCCATGGAGAACGACTTTCGGAACGGCTTCGAGGAAATTCTGGTCCACCATCCGGCGTCTCAGGAGGGGGAAGCAGTGCAGTGTCAACACTGTATATGGTGGGGATGGTGCGCTGCTGACCTCGACTCGGGATGTTGTGGATCGGTGGGGGGAGTACTTTGAAGACCTCCTCAATCCCACTAACATGCCTTCCAATGAGGAAGCAGAGCCTGGGGACTCGGAGGTGGGCTCCCCCTTCTCTGGGACTGAGGTCACCGAGGTGGTCAAAAAACTCCTTGGTGGCAGGGCCCCGGGGGTGGATGAGATACGTCCAGAGTTCCTCAAGGATCTGGATGTTGTAGGGCTGTCTTGGCTGAAACGTCTCTGCAACATCGCATGGACATCAGGGACAGTGCCTCTGGATTGGCAGACTGGGGTTGTGGTCCCCATCTGTAAGAAGGGGGACCAGAGGGTGTGTTCCAACTACAGAGGGATCACACTCCTCATCCTCCCTGGAAAAGTCTGTTCGGGGGTTCTGGAGAGGAGGGCCCGTCGGAAGGTCGAACCTTGGATTCAGGAGGAACAGTGTGGTTTTCGTCCTGGTCGCTGAACAGTGGACTAGCTCTACACCCTTAGCAGGGTCTTGGAGGGTGCATGGGAGTTCGCCCAACCAGTCTATATGTGTTTTGTGGACTTGGAAAAGGCGTTCGACCCTGTCCCTCGGGGAATCCTGTGGGGGGTGCTCCGAGAGTATGGGGTACAGGACCCCCTGATAAGGGCTGTTCGGTCCCTGTACAATCGGTGTCAGAGCTTGGTCCGCATTGCCGGCAGTAAGTCGAACCCGTTTCCAGTGAGAGTTGGACTCCGCCAGGGCTGCCCTTTGTCACTGATTCTGTTCATAACTTTTATGGACAGAATTTCTAGGCGCAGCCAGGGTGTTGAGGGGGTCCGGCTTGGTGGACTCAGGATTGGGTCACTGCTTTTTGCAGATGATGTTGTCCTGTTTGCTTCATCAGGCTGTGATCTTCAGCTCTCTCTGGATCGGTTCGCAGCTGAGTGTGAAGCGGCTGGGATGGGAATCAGTACCTCCAAATCCGAGATCATGGTCCTCAGCCGGAAAAGGGTGGAGTGCCCTCTCAGGGTTGGGAGCAAGATCCTGCCCCAAGTGGAGGAGTTCAAGTATCTCGGGGTCTTGTTCACGAGTGAGGGAAGTATGGAGCGTGAGATAGACAGACGGATTGGTGCGACTTCCGCAGTGATGCGGGTTCTACATCGTTCTGTCGTGGTGAAAAAGGAGCTGAGCTGTAAGGCAAAGCTCTCAATTTACCAGTTGATCTATGCTCCTACCCTCACCTATGGTCATGAGCTATGGGTAGTGACTGAAAGAACGAGATCGCGAATACAAGCGGCTGAAATGAGTTTTCTCCGCAGGGTGTCTGGGCTCTCCCTTAAAGATAGGGTGAGAAGCTTAGTGATCCGGGAGGGGCACAGAGTAGAGCCGCTGCTCCTCCGCATCGAGAGGAGTCAAATGAGGTGGCTCGGGCATCTGATCAGGATGCCTCCTGGACGCCTCCCTGGTGAAGTATTCCGGGCATGTCCAACTGGGAGGAGGCCCTGGGGAGGACCCAGGACATGCTGGAGGGACTATGTCTCCCGGCTGGCCTGGGAACGCCTCGGGATTCTCCCGGAAGAGCTAGAAGAAGTGGCCGGGGAGAGGAAAGTCTGGACATCTCTGCTCAAGCTGCTGCCCCCGCGACCCGACCTCGGATAAGCAGAAGAGGATGGATGGATGGATGGAAGATAATGGGTGGGTAGATGTTTAAAGAAGAAAATCTGAAATGTGCTTAGTGACATCACTTCTGCTAGAAGATCTTAGGAGTACATGAAGTGACACAATGTGGTGTTTAATGACAGTAGTATTAAACTCTTGAAGATTTGTTACTTACCTGACACGTCTGTAGAGGTGGAGAGTTAGTGCCAGTATTTTCATGATGTCTTCGGTGATATTGTTTCGTGACAGTTTAAGCTCTTCCAGATGTTCACAGCAGCAGCTGGCTGATTCTGACAAAAGAGAAATCACTTGAAGTTTATTTCCCAGAGTATATTAATGTGAGATTAAATTTGATAAACTACTACATTGTTGCCTATTTATTTTTATAAGACACATTTCAAACAACAATTTCATTTCCCTAATTTGACACATTTTTCTTTCTTCTGCAGATTTTTTTTTGTTTTTTTTATACTGGCCACACAATTGTGCCGTCCTTAGCAGTGCTGTCTCAGAGAAACAGCATCCTGACCTTTGCTGTAACCCTGGCCCATATTTTGGAGTTTGTGTTCTCTACCTCCCATATCAAATAGTGCCGATCAGTGAAATTTGTCAAAGCGTTTTTCACAGTGAATGTGCAGTGTTTGTCTGATGACCGTGTTCGCTGATATATTCCTGGAAATTCACCTCATGATCAGCTTAAACAAACCAAATGCCCCATGATGCTTTGCAAGGCCAATGTGACATCACAGAGCTGCATATGGTTCATGTTGCCTCCGCGCTTCCTGGTGCTTCCAGGAGACACTCAAATCTGTAACCATTGATAGTCATGTACTGAGATGAGCTGAGCAAATGAGGACATACACATTCAGCAAGGGGTCGGTGCAAAAGTGTTCAGTGCTTTTATTAAAATCCAAGCAAAAGTGCAAAAGGTACAGTGGAAAAATGATCTTTGATAAATAAATAAATAAATAAATAAATATCCAGTGGAGGTTAAAAACAATAAATAATTCCAGTAAAGCCAAGGTTAAAATCACTGCAGGATCCTCATCTAATAATAGACACAAATCCAAACGACCATTTGTAAAATCTGGTGTCTCCTCAGTTTATCTCATCAGGACCTGGCAACTTGCAGTCTTCCCTTAAACATTGGTTCGGGGTCCTACCGCCAGTCCATTGGCATTCATAGGACACTCCTCCGCACCTCATGCATGCCTCCCATACACAGTCTATTGGTGTCTATCCAGGAGACAACCACATGACAGGGCTGCTCATACTCCTCTGCATCAGTCTAAGGAGGTCCCCTCTCCAACCCCACAATCAAGCGCAGACCTGCCACTCACTTCCATGGTGTTTACTCTTGACTACCTGCCTCCTTTCCAGATAACACAGGTTCTTCATTTCCCTGCCTGTTTTCCTGCCTTCTGTAATCTCAGTTCTCTCTTCTCTTCTTTTCTCTGAACCTCTTAATCTTTTCTTCAGTTGTTTTTGATCTTTCTTTTTTTCCTGTGGTTTCTTGTTCTCTCTGTTCAGATCCACTCCTCTGTATTTCAGGCTTCTGTTACACACCTGACTGATCTGATTGCATTTTCACATGAGGGAGCGATCAGCCAAGCATCCCCATCAGCCTCACGGAAGCGCATGATCCAACACACCAGTACCTGTTTGGGGCCTGAATACTCTGAGGTGTGTTTATTTATTTAAAACTGCAGCTCGCCATGGACCTCTTATAACACAGCCATGTACAGAACTTTGATGCATGCGTACTATAAAATTACTACTGACCTGTTTCAGGCATGCATGATGTCACAACCTGATGAGCACCCTAGCTTTCCACCCTGATTTCATTAAAAAAAGCTGTATTTTCACTTGAGGGGTACATTAGCTGATCATAATGAGAATATTATGAGTACTGCCACTGGATATATAACACTGATCCTTGTGCATGCATGTTTAAATGCATAATTAGCCAGGTGCCTCAGCTACGATCTAAAACAAGCCTTAAAGGAGTCCTCACCTTCCCAGAGGAAGGAAAAACATGTCACCCTGTGAATAAATAATAATAATAATAATAATAACAACAAAAAATGTATCACTATTTAAAAGGTGTTTGTATCTTCTTGATTGAAGAAAAAAGTGTGGAGTATCCGCACAGATACATGGGAAACAAAAAAGACATTCCAGCTGTGCATGGAGCCTCATCTTTAAACAATGGAATGAGCCAGCTCCATGTTGGTACTTTGACACATGGGTAATGTGTGCCCCCCAATAGTGGAACTCTGTTAGCGCAATGATCTATAATTTATTTATTCATTTCATAGTTTGTGGCCAGTTGTTGTAGTTTGTATGCGATTATTGTTTCGTCTGTATCTTTTGTTGTTTGTGGCTAATCTTTCCAGCATAGTTGGCAGATGCATCCCTAGGCCTCTTGGACACTTTAAAGACAACTTCACCATCATAATCCACTGACAACAAGTTCAATTCCTCCTTCATATTGATTTCAGTGTATTTTGTGGAGTTCGGCAAAGTTCCAGAACATTGCTGTGATTTCGCCTAATGCAGGGTTCACTCATCACTACTGAACACCTTAAACTGGTCCTAAGTAAGGTTCCTCGGATAAACATGGCTAGACAGCCATTGTGAGCAATTAAAAGGTTAAAAAATTAATGGACTGAATATGAATACTTCTTAGAAGTATTTCTAGTAATGTATTTTGTCTGCAATTTTAAGTTACTGGCCACGTTTAATCCAAACTTAGATATGTTTTTTACAAAACATCCAAACCCATCCTCTAATTAAATGGTGGGATTCCTCTGCCCACTTTTAGATTTGGGTTGACAGTCAGCACATACATTGACGAGCCTGCAGAACTTAGGTGAGCAGCACATTAAACCTTCACACAATCAATGAGTCCGTCTGGCATTCAATTCAGGATGCAGGATTTTTGAGTAAGTAGTGCTAATCATAAAAGTAAATAAACAACGTACAGCAATCAATGAAAAGTAATAGAAAGTGAAAAAATATAAAAATCAAGTATGGTTAAGAAGAAGATCCAACTTATTAAGAAAGACAAAACTCAGAAGTCAGTCAGTGGAGTCGGCAGAACCACAAAACAACCAGAAACACCAGAGACTTTCTTTTGGTGTGCAAGCACAATGCTGGAGAAGGGAAGAAATCCCCAGTTCTCTCTTTTATTTGAAGGACGCCTCCCTTCATGTGACTGCATCTCAATTATTGTTGCACAAACAGCATGTGAAGACAAACAGAGACAGGGAAGAACTGCATGAAAAGCTCTAATCAGTATCCCAAAGTGATTTGCACGCTTTATGTACATTATTTATATTATGAACACAGACAGGTTGATTAATACACAAACTGAACTAATGGCTAAAAATGTAACCAGTACCTTCATGGTTTAAAGTCAGGCCTGCAGTACTTGACCATATAGTCTGATAATTTCAACAGCTTTTAAATAAGATCAAAATTTAATGAAAGAATGTGATCTCCATGTTTGTTAGCATTTGCTACCATTGCTTTTTGATGAGTTGATATAATTCAGAAAGCACCTGCTCTGATAGCCATGTCTGTCTGTCTGTCTGTCTGTTTGTCTTAAACAACTCATCTCCTAGTGGGCCAGTTTTGGTGAAACTTGTCAAGAGAGTTCAATTTTTGTTGAGATATCTCAACTAGAGTGCACTGTGCAAAGATCTGAAATTTCAAAATCTCCGATTGAAAAGCTTTGTCAAATCTGTGAGCTCATCTAAATTAAAATACAGAAACATTCTTTGTGACTTTCATTATGGTTTACTGTATTTAAAATTTACCTTGAGAGATGTCACTTCAGTTTTATAATTTTCATATGTTCAGTTTTACTTGTCTGATAGTTTTTCAGATCCCCAGAACCTGTTAGTCAAAACTCCAGCAAAGCAACCAAAAAGCAAAGCTCCAGACCTGGGGCCTCATGTATAAACGGTGCGTACGCACAGAAATGTTGCGTACAAACCTTTCCACGCTCAAATTGCGATGTATAAAACCTAAACTTGGCGTAAAGCCACGCACATTTCCACGGTAACTCATACCTTGGCGTACGCAATTTCTCCGCTCGGTTTTGCAGACTGGCGGCACCCAGCGTCAAAGCAGTGCTACTGTTCCTGTGTGGTTACCCTTTCTTAGATCCACATCCATGGCGGCGGCTTTATCAAATACACTGAAATTAACTGCATATTGTTTATTAGTGTAATGCATCTGATTGTAATTAACCTGTAGCAATATAATTGTCCACAGAATGGTCAAACTACTGTTCCTGTGTGCTCACCCTTTCTTTCTTAGCTCCACATTCCTGACGTGGCTTTATAAATACACTGAAATTAACTGCATATTGTTTATTAGTGTAATGCATCTGATTGTAATTAACATGTAGCAATATAATGGGCCAGGGAATAGCCATAGTATTCCAAATACCAGAACTGCTTTAGCGTTGTTATGCTCACTGCATCTTGTTCTTCTTTTTGCTGCTCCCGTTAAGGGTTGCCACTGCGGATCATCTTTTTCCATATTACTCTCACTGTACCACTCGGAGTATTTATATCACTGTATCTGAGTGTGAATCACAGCAGCAGATGATCGGAAAGAGAATTATCGGTATACAGTTTCAAGCACACACTACCTCAACCACGGCAAAAAGCGTCAAAGCCTTTCCTGTACGGACCTCGCGTTTCAGAAACAGTTTCATCCCAAGAACTATAAACGCACTCAATCAGTCCATCAAGTGCTCCTTGTAGAACTGTTTGGACTTATAAGTACAATCACCTCACTGTAAACTTACACTACAGTTATAATATTGCACAACCTGCGCTACTTTATAAAGCGCGTATGATGACAATATCATTTTTAAGATGAAATGCAGCAAAATATGTTGCTTATAGTATACAGATAAAACTTTAACTTCATTTAAATAATCTGTATTGTTAATAATTAAACATGTGAGGACACGGTGCCGCAGCGTATAGCTAGTTCAAGGATAGCTCCTGCCTTGCGCTGTATTCTTGCTGGTGCTGACACGACACTGGAAGGATAGACGAATAGAATAATTAAACATGTACTACAAAGATATTTCAATGTTCCTTAAAAGTTTTGAAGAATCGGCGTTCTAAGCTTACAAATGGCTTAACGTCTATTACAGAGCTGATTGTGTGGCTATTGGAGAAGGAAAAGTATGGCCAGGAATTGGAGGTTAGTACGTTTGAAAGAGACAGTACTTCTGTAATAAATTATTTCATCGAAGGTCGCACATGGCGCAGCAAGCCTCTTGCGTGAGATATGAACAATCACTGCGCCACCGTGTTCCCATGTTTAATAACATGCTTTCATTCCTATCATCATGAAAATGATATCACGTATACATCTCAGTATTTTAATTATTCAGAGAGCTGTAATATCTCGAATGTAATGCATTCTGTGTCCTGTCGGAGAAAGAGAAAGAACAGAAGCACGTAGTGATTCACACACATAGAGCACATAGAAGATCAAACACAGAACAAAGCATTTAACATGCTACTTGAGAAACTAGTAAAATAAACGATTTTAAGATGAAGTTTATGATGTTCTACTTTAATGGCAAAATAAACTACGTGATTAAAGTGGAAATTTCGAGATTAAAGTTGACATTTCGTGCTTTTTTCCCACTGTGTGCCTATATTTTTTGTTTGTACCCTAATACGCTTTCATATAATACTCAGACGGTGGGCTATGACTTGCCTTTTCACGGCGACTTTGATATGTGATTTCTTTTTTATTTCGGCACTGTGCGACTTTGTGAATTTCATCTTTCGAGTTTTTCCGACACTCTGTCACTCGATCAACTTTCTTTTGTTGATTATACCACTGTTTAAACCAACAAATAGTACGTTTTTCCTTTGCCTCCACTTTGTATTTGCTGAAATTCTTATATTTCCCCCTGTGCTTTTCCCATTGTCTTTTCAGAGAAGGCTATTTATATGGATTTGCATATTCAAAGAGGCGTAATTCTGGGAGGAGTTGGGGCGGGACAGAAGGCGCGTGCACGTGCACGTGCGTTACTTTTCACGCTGATCGGGATTTATGTAGCGGAAGAACGTGAAAGTATGGGTGAGCACAGATTCCTGCATCTGGATTTTTCTGTGCGTACGCACAATCCCGCTTTTGTGCTTACGCCATGTTATAGTGTGAGTTCTACGCACGCCGTTATACATGAGGCCCCTGCTCTCTATCCTGGTCTGAAGTAGCCGACAGTTTTACCTTGAGACTTCAACAGAGATTTTAACTTTCTAATGGGTTCGTCTTTTAAAAATGTAATGTTTAAGAATTTTGAACCAAAGTTATTCTCTGACCCTCCACATCAGCATCATCAGTAAATGCCATTTTGACATCAATTCATTTGGTCTCTGCTGTCTATGAAGCTATTGAGCCATCACAAGTGTATCTGGGCTAAGTTTTTAACTATAGTGCCATCCATGAAGTATGGAAGAAACACAAATTTCTCTCTTGATTTCCTCCTCTGCTCCACAATTTAAATGACAATTCAAACAATACTAAATGATTGAAGTGAACATGGGAAAGGTGCTATATGAATAAAATGTATTATTATTATTATTATGATGATGATGATGATGTATTGAAGTACACACTGCAGACCTTCATTTAAGGGAATTTGTATACATTTTGGTCACACAACATTTTTTCTACACGATCTCCCCATTTCAAGGCAAAATAACTTTTGGAACGGTTGGTATCACAGGTGTATGTGATTCCTCACGTGTGTTTCATTGCTTCATACCTCAGCCTGCTCATACCCTTTCGATTCTTTAGTTACCATTGTTCAACATGAGGAAAACAGCTGGGCTGTTCTTGTTCTATCGGCTGGTCTATTAGGGGAGCCACAGTGGATCATCTTCTTCCAAATCTTCCTGTCCACATCATCTTGTTCTGTCACACCCACCACCTGCATGTCCTCTCTCACCAAATCTATAAACCTTCTCTTAGGCCTTCCTCTTTTCCTCTTCCCTATCAGCTCTATCCTTAGCATCCTTCTCCCAATATACCCAGCATCTCTCCTCTGCACATGTCCAAACCAACGCAATCTCGCCTCTCTGACTTTGTCTCCCAACCGTCCAAATTGAGCTAACCTTCTAATGTCCTCATTTCTGATGCTATCCATCCTCGTCACACCCAATGCATATTTTAGCATCATTAACTCTGCCACTGCCAGCTCGGTCTCCTGCTTTCTGGTCAGTGCCACCGTCTTCAACCCATATAACATAGCTGGTCTCACTACCGTCCTGTAGACCTTCCCTTTCACTCTTGCTGATACCCGTCTGTCACGAATCACTCCTGATACTCTTCTCCACCCACTCCATCCTGCCTGCACTCTCTTCTTCACCTCTCTTCCACATTCCCCATTACTCTGTACTGTTGATCCCAAGTATTTAAACTCATCCACCTTCGCCAACTCTACTCCCTGCATCCTCACCATTCCACTGACCTCCCTCTCATTTACACACATGTATTCTATTGTGGCGGTCCTACTGACCTTCATTCCTCTTGTCTCTAGAGCATATCTCCACCTCTCCAGGTTCTCCTCAACCCGCTCCCTACTATTGCTACAGATCACAATGTCATCAGCAAACATCATAGTCCACGGGGACTCCTGTCTAATCTCATCTATTAACCTGTCCATCACCATTGCAAATAAGAAAGGGCTCAGAGCTGATCCTTGATGTAATCCCACCTCTGTCACTCCTACCGCAGACCTCACCACGGTCACACTTCCCTCGTACATATCCTGTACAACTCTTACATACTTCTCTGCCACTCCCAACTTCCTCATACAATACCACAGCTCCTCTCGAGGCACCCTGTCATATGCTTTCTCCAGGTCCACAAAGACGCAATGCAACTCCTTCTGGCCTTCTCTATACTTCTCCATCAACACCCTCAAAGCAAATATTGCATCTGTGGTGCTCTTTCTTGGCATGAAACTGTATTACTGCTCACTAATCATCGCCTCACTTCTTAATCTAGCTTCCACTACTCTTTCCCATAACTTCATGCTGTGGCTCATTAATTTTATTCCCCTGTAGTTACTACAGTCCTACACATCCCCCTTATTCTTAAATATCAGCACCAGTACACTTCTTCTCCACTCCTCAGGCATCCTCTCACTTTCCAAGATTCCATTAAACAATCTGGTTAAAGACTCCACTGCCATTTCTCCAAAACACCTCCATGTTTCTATAGGTATGTCATCTCGACCAATGGCCTTTCCATTCTTCATCCTCTTCATAACTGTCCTTAATTCCTTTTTGCTAATCCATTGCACTTCCTGATTCACTATCTGCACATCATCCCACCTCTTCTCTCTCTTGTTCTCTTTATTCATCAACCTCTCAAAGTACTCTTTCCACCTGCTCAACACACTCTCCTCGCTTGCGAGTATGTTTCCATCATATCCTTTATCACCCTAACATGCTGCACATCTTTTCCAGCTCGGTCCCTCTGTATAGCCAATCGGTACAGGTCCTTTTCTCCCTCCTTAGTGTCCAACCTCTCATACAATTCATCATACGCCTTTTCTTTAGCCTTCGTCACCTCTCTCTTCACCCTGCGCCTTATCTCCTTGTACTCTTGTCTACTTTCTGCATCACTCTGACTATTCCACTTCTTCTTTGCCATCCTCTTTCTCTGTATACTCTCCTGTACTTCCCCATTGCACCACCAGGTTTCCTTTTTCTCCTTCCACTATCCAGATGTCACGCCAAGCACCCTTCTTGCTGTCACCGTTACGACATCTGCTGCAGTTTCCCAGCTGTCTGGTGACTCTTCACTGCCCCCCAGTGCCTGTCTCACCTCCTCCCTAAACTCAGCCTTGCAGTCTTCCTTTTTCAACTTCTACCATTTGATCCTTGGCTCTGCCTTCACTCTCTTCCTCATCTTGATCTCCAGCGTCATCCTACAGACTACCATCCTATGCTGCTTGACTACACTTTCCCGTGCCACCACTTTGCAGTCTTCAATCTCCTTCAGATCAACTCTTCTGCATAGGATGTAATCTACCTGCATCTTCCTCCACTCTTGTACATAACCCTATGTTCCTCACACTTCTTAAAATATGTTTTCACCACAGACATGTCCATCCTTTTGGCAAAATCCACTATCCTCTGACCTTCTTCATTCTTCTCCTTCACACCATACCTACCCATCACCTCCTTGTCTCCTCTGTTCCCTTCACCAACATGCCCATTGAAATCCGCTCCAATCACCACTTTCTGTCCCTTGGGTACACTGTTCATCACTTCATCCAACTCTCTCCAAAAATCTTCTTTCTCATCCATTGCACACCCAACTTGCGGTGCTTATGCACTAACAACATTCATCATCACACCTCCAATTTCCAGCTTCATAATTATTACTCTGCCTGAAACTCTTTTCTCCTCCAGAACACTCTTGACATACTGTTCCTTCAGAATAACTCCTACTCCATTTCTCCTCCCATCCATACCATGATAGAACAATTTAAATCCATCTCCGATCCATCTGGCTTTACTCCCCTTCCATTTAGTCTCTTGCACGCACAATATATCAACCTTCCTTCTCTCCATCATATCTGCTAACTCTCTCCCCTTACCAGTCATACTGCCAACATTCAAAGTTCTACCCTCAGTTCCACTCTCTTTACCTTCCTCTTCTCCTACCTCCAGACATGTCTCCCCCTCTTCTTCTCCTTCTTCAGCCAACAGTAGCCCAATTTTCAGCAGCACCCTGTTGGGTAACAGTACTTGTGGTGGCCATTGTTAACCCAGGCCTCGACCATTCCGGTATATAAATCTGTATTGTTGTGCCGCATATTGATTTGGCAAAATTTTACACTGGGTGCCCTTCCTGATGCAACCCTCCCCATTTATCTGGGCTTGGGACTGGCATGAAGAAACACACTGGTTTGTCCCCTGTGGCTTAATTAAGAAGCCATTATAAGGCTAATAAACAAGAAGAAAAACATTCAAGACATTAGCAAAACTTAGGATAACCTAAAGTATCATGAAGAAGAAAGAATGCACTGGTGAGCTTAGTAATCACAAAGGGACTGGCAGGCCAAGGAAGACCTCCACAGCTGATGAGAGAAGAATCCTGGTTATGGTAAAGAAAAAGCATCAAATGCCTGCCCGACAGATAACAAACAGTCATCAGGAGGAAGATGTGGATGTGTCAGAGACAACTATCAGCAGAAGACTTCATGAACACAAATAAAGAGGCCACACTGCAAGATATGAACCACAAAATCAGGATGGCCAGATTACAGTTTGTGAAAAGGGACCTAAAAGAGCCCATTGAATTCTGGGAAATGGTCTTGTGGACAGATGAGACAAAATCAATGTGTTTCAGAGTGATGATAAAAGCAAAATGTGGAGACCGACTGCACACGATCCAAAGCAGACCACTTCATCTGTTAAACATGGTGATGCTGGGGGTGTTATGGCTTGAGCATACATGGCTGCCATAGATCCTGGCACACTTCTCTTCATTAATGATGAAACTGTTGATGGCAGCTACACCATAAATTCTGAGGTGTGTAGAAACAACTGATCTGCTCAAGTTTCAAGAAATAGCTCCAAGCGCACTGTCAACACTTCATTCTACAACAAGATAATGATCCAAATGGACTGCTGAGGTGACACAGGAGTTTATCAAAGCTAAAAACGGAAAATTCTTATATGGCCAAGCCAGTCCCCCGATTTAAATCCAATTGAGTAGGCCTTCCATATGCTAAAGAGAAAACCTAATGGAACAAACCCCCCAAATAAAGCAGGAGCTGAAGATGGCTGGATTAGAGGCTTGGCAGGGCATCACCAGAGAAGATTCTCATTACCTGCTTATGTCTATGTATCACAAGCTTCAAGTAGTCATTGTATGCAAGGGATATGCGACAAAGTCGTAAATATGATGGCTTTAATAGACTTGCCTTTGCTATGTGTGACAAACATTATAGCGCCCTGAAATGATGGGATCATGAAGAAAAAGTGTTCTGTGATTGGAATGTATGCAAAGACCTTTAAATGAAAGTCTGTAATGTGTACTTTAATCATGCCAGATTTGTTTAATTTGTCATTTTAAACTGTGGAGCAGAGGGGGGAATCGACAAAAAATGTGTTTTTGCCCCAAACATTATGGAGGGCACAGTAAGAGCAATAACATAAAATTTACAACAGACTTTTCACAGACCAACATAACAAACAGCAGATTTGAGTTATACAGCTTCCAAAGATGAGCTGTTGAGTTTCTTATTGTGTTTTCTAAATTCCCACAATCAGTATCCTTAAGGTGAATTTCTTTATTGAGATGGTTAGTGGTTCACTTACTGTAAATAATACATCAGAGATAGTCAGGAATAGAACTCAGAAGGGAACACATTATTTTGGAAAAACAGGAAAAACTGAAAAATTAGGACAGTCACCATGTATGCCAAACAGAATACAAATGTGAGACTTCTTTAGTTAGATGTTGAGTCACAGCTTAGTGAGAATATGTGAATTTGAATAGACAGCATTTAGTAATAAGCAGTCTTTTACTTTAAAATTAGTTCACACAGGCACACAGCTGGAAACTTGACAAGAGTGATGTTTGAGGTGTGCAAAATCTACAGATTTTTGTCTATATTTTAATTACATTTTGCTCAAGACAAAATAAGATGAACTTGAATGCAGGACATATCAAAGCATATCCTCTTCCTGAATTGTACCTCCTTTTTAAAACAGCTGCTCAAACAAAGAGAGGAAGACATGCCAATGCCTCAGACTATCAATTACTTTATAACCTGAGAACAGATGAGCATCTGGGACAAAAAATTGCTAAAGTGGCTTACAGCCTGAGAAAGGAAGACATGCCAGTAGGTACTAAGCCACAACAAAAACTTTATTGGTTGGGAAAAAGACGTACTTAAAGTGATGAAAGACTTTGAGCAAATTCATATTGACAGTCATCCAATCAGGTGTATTTTACAATCACATGTTTCGAAACTCCCATTGAATTTTATAATAAATATGCCTCACCTGAGAGCAACATCAGAAGAAAAAGTGGAAAGAGCGATGTCAGTGGTGGGTGAGAGCAATTTCAGAAGAGGGCGTCAGTCACATGCCACCGCTTTCATCTGATCGTCACCTAAAGGAGTCCATGAATATCAATTGATAGATCACAAGCCACCTGGGGCATTCATTTTTGACATCTTTAACCTTTTGTAAGTCTTTCTATAACGACTATATCCAGACTTCACTATCAATCTTATTTTCTATTATTTCTTGTGTCACACACACACGCATAGGGAGCCGCTTAAAGACCAAACAAGCAGCGTAATATATTGTGCCGGGGACAAAGGCAGGGTACTAACCTCTCTTTCTTTATTTCCACAGAAAGACTGTAGCAACGCCGCCTTGAATTTTCCCGGACTCCCTAACCACAGGCTACCAATTCGGCATTCCTTTCTTCCCACTTCTGATGATGTCATGACTCCCATCTATCACCACGGTTCCTTCCCAGCTTTCCACCTGCCTGTTTCTGGTCCCACCCCATAAAATTTCCCTGTATGCCATTTCATGTTGTCTGTTGTATCGCTTGGAAAGTCATAACTGACCTTTTTCTTTTGAAACTTCACAGTATACGGGGAAGGAAACCCCCAAAATTTTATGATTGTTTTGTTGTTCTTTTACAGTGGCGTAGTCGGCAGGATTCATCGCCCGGAAAATGTCTGAAGGGCAGGATTTGAACATGGTTTTGACCAAAACAGAGCTGGCAGCAGCAGAAGTGGTAAAACCGGAGCCTGCACGGCCTCGACCTCCTCCGATCATCCCGCTCTCTGAGACAGATGATATAGAGTCCTATTTAATGATTTTCGAGAGGACTCCATCTCGGAATCAGTGGCCAGGTGACGAGTGACGAGGTAAGAAGGCGGTATCGTGGCAGCAGAGCCGGCACTAAGCTAAAAAAGAAGCGGCTTGCGAGAAAGTGGCGTTTCAAGCCTTCGGTGCCTTCTGTGATTCTGGGGAATGTAAACTCAATCTCAAATAAGATCGACGAACTGGCTGCGCTGGTGAAAAATGTAAGGACCTACAGAGAATGCAGTTTGTTGTGTTTTTGCGAAACCTGGCTAAATAACACCATCCCAGATGCCAACGTGGAGCTATCCGGGTTTAGCACAGTTAGAGCGGACAGAGATGCAAGTACCTGTGGTAAGCACAAAGGAGGAGGACTCGCTCTCTATGTTAATACACGGTGGTGTCACTCTGGACATGTTAACGTCAAAATCTCCACTTGCTGCAGGGATATCGAACTGTTGGCCGTAAGTTTACGTCCCTACTATTTGCCCAGAGAGTTTGGACACGTCATTGTTGTTATTGTATACATTCCTCCTCGGGCAGACGTGGAGTCAGCGAGTGACATCATCCATTCCGCTGTTGCAAAGTTACAAACGCAGCACCCTGAGGCGCTTGTGCTAATCGCTGGAGACTTTAACCATGTGACGCTGGACAAAACATTGCCTGCATTCTCCCAGTATGTGGACTGTAACACCCGGGGAAATAAGACTATTGATTTACTGTATGCAAACGTTAAAGACGCATACAGCGCCACCCCGCTGCCTGCGCTTGGGAAAGGAGATCATAACCTGGTTCAGCTTCAGCCTCACTATAAACCAAAAGTTAGAGTCCTACCTACAACCACACGATCATTCAGGAAGTGGACCCCGGAGGCTGAGAATACTCTGAGAGAACTTTTTGGAACTACAGACTGGGATATCCTGCAGGGATCTCATAATGAGAACATTGAGGAAGTTGTTGACTGCACTACTGACTACATCAACTTCTGTATGGACATTGTAGTTCCAGTAAGAACAGTACGCTGCTATGCTAACAACAAGCCATGGATTACAAGTGACATCAAGGGCCTTTTGAATCAGAAGAAAAGGGCTTTTAAAGACGGTGATCAGCATGAGCTCAAGCGCGTGCAGAAGGAACTCCGAGTCCAACTCAGGGCGGCGAAGGAGCAGTACAGGAGAAAGCTGGAGCAGAAGTTGCAAAATAACAGCATGAAGGAAGTGTGGGATGGGATGAAGATCATCACTGGCTGCAGCTCGAAGCGGGGTACCACCATTGAGAGAGACGTGAAGAGAGCAAACCAAATGAACAACTTTTTTAACAGGTTTGACCACCCTAACCCACTCTCACTCTCACCTCGGAGTACTGCACCCTCCACACATCCTTCTGCTGATACCAGCATAGGAAAAACATCCCCACCCATAATAACAACAGCGCAAGTGAGCAGAGAGCTGAGGAGACTTCGTGCCAGCAAAGCAGCGGGTCCAGATGGAGTATCGCCACGACTGCTGAAGATCTGTGCATCGGAGCTGGGGGGTCCTCTACAGCGCATCTTCAACCTGAGCCTGGAACAGGGGAGAGTCCCGAGGCTTTGGAAAACATCTTGTATCACCCCCAGTCCCAAAGGTATCACGTCCTAGTGAGCTGAATGACTTTCGGCCTGTTGCTCTGACATCACATGTGATGAAGACCATGGAGAGGCTGCTGCTTCACCACCTTAGGCCACAGGTTCAACACGCCCTTGACCCTCTGCAGTTTGCATATCAGGAGAAGGTGGGAGCGGAAGATGCCATCATCTATATGCTACACCGATCCCTCTCTCACTTGGACAGAGGCAGTGGCGCTGTAAGAATTATGTTTCTAGACTTCTCTAGCGCCTTCAACACAATCCAACCTCTGCTCCTTAGGGACAAGCTGACAGAGATGGGATTAGATTCATACCTAGTGGCATGGATCGTGGACTATCTTAAAGACAGACCTCAGTATGTGCGTCTTGGGAACTGCACGTCTGACATTGTGGTCAGCAACACAGGAGCGCCACAAGGGACTGTACTTTCTCCGGTCCTGTTCAGCCTATATACATCGGACTTCCAATACAACTCGGAGTCCTGCCATGTGCAAAAGTTCGCTGATGACACTGCTATCGTGGGCTGTATCAGGAATGGGCTGGAGGAGGAGTATAGGGACCTAATCAATGACTTTGTTAAATGGTCCGACTCAAACCACCTACACCTGAACACCAGCAAAACCAAGGAGCTGGTGGTGGATTTTAGGAGGCCCAGACCCCTCATAGACCCAGTGATCATCAAAGGTGACTGTGTGCAGATGGTGCAGACCTATAAATATCTGGGAGTGCAGCTGGATGATAAATTAGACTGGACTGCCAATACTGATGCGCTGTGCAAGAAAGGACAAAGCCGGTTATACTTCCTTAGAAGGCTGGCTTCCTTCAACATCTGCAATAAGATGCTGCAGATGTTCTATCAAACAGTTGTGGCGAGCGCCCTCTTCTACGCAGTGGTGTGCTGGGGAGGCAGCATTAAGAGGAAAGACGCCTCACGCCTGGACAAACTGGTGAGGAAGGCAGGCTCTATTGTTGGCATGGAGCTGGACAGTTTAACATCTGTGGCAGAGCGAAGGGCGCTCAGCAGGCTCCTATCAATTATGGAGAATCCACTGCATCCACTAAATAATGTCATCTCCAGACAGAAGAGCAGCTTCAGCGACAGACTGCTGTCACTGTCCTGCTCCACAGACAGATTGAGGAGATCGTTCCTCCCCCAAACTATGCGACTCTTTAATTCCACCAGGGGGGGTAAACGTTAATATTTAACATTATACATAGTTATTGTCTGTTTTTTTTTTTTCACCTGTATTATTATCATTCTTTAATTTAATATTATTTATTGTATCAGTATGCTGCTGCTGAAGAATGTGAATTTCCCATCGGGATTAATAAAGTATCTATCTATCTATCTATCTATCTATCTATCTATCTATCTATCTATCTATCTATCTATCTATCTATCTATCTATCTATCTATCTATCTATCTATCTATCTATCAAAGGCGGAATGGGCGTCCATACTGGCACCGCACTTGAAGGGCATCGCGTAGTGGGCCTATCATGACCTACGCGAAGAGGAAGCCGCTGATTATGACTTCCTGAGGGCCAAGATCTTAAGTCACTACGGCGTAACGTTGGGCTAGCAGGTGAGCGAGTGGAGGCATTGGCAGTTTAACCCTGATCGCCCTGCCAGGGCCCAGGCCTTTGAGCTCTGGGGTAAAATGGGGCACTAGCTGAGACCAAATATTAATCATGCACACCAGGTGGTAGAGCAGGTCGCCTGTGAGGGGTTTGTCAATGCCGTGCCGGAGTATCTCGCCCAGCAGGTCCGGCATCACACTTATAAAGATATATAAGGCCTTCTGGAGATTTTGAGCACCCACTTGCAGTGAACCAAGCCAGGGGGTTGGAGAAGCCTGCTCGCGGGGTCCGACAGGGACGTGTCGCTACCCCTGAACCCACCTGACGTATTGCTGAGGCTCTGATTAAGCCCAAAGAAAAACTGCCGGCCTCGCCACACTGTTTCTGTATCACACCTGTATCTCAGAATGGATGAATAGTAACTTTCTCAAATTAAATAAAGAAAAAAACCGAAATCTTAGTGATTGGCAATAATGGATACAATGAGGCTATTAGAAATAAACTGGATGCATTAGGATTAAAAGTCAAATCGGAGGTAAAAAGCTTAGGGGTAACCGTTGATTGTAATCTGAATTTTAAATCGCATGTTAATAAAATCACTAGGACAGCATTTTTTCACCTAAGGAACATAGCAAAAGTTAGACCTCTTATATCATCGAAAGATGCAGAGAAATTAGTTCATGCGTTTGTCTTTAGTCGGCTAGATTACTGTAATGCACTCCTCTCAGGACTACCCAAAAAAGACATCAATCGTTTGCAGTTAGTGCAGAATGCAGCTGCTAGAATCCTTACCAGGAAAAGAAAATCCGAACACATTTCTCCAGTTTTGATGTCACTACACTGGTTACCTGTGTCATTCAGAATTGACTTTAAAATTCTGCTTATGGTTTATAAAGCTTTAAATAATCTCGCCCCGTCTTATATATCGGAATGTCTGACACCTTATATTCCAAATCGCAACCTCAGATCCTCAACTGAGTGTCTCCTTAGAATTCCAAGAGCAAAACTTAAAAGAAGTGGTGAGGCGACCTTCTGCTGTTATGCACCTAAAATCTGGAATAGCCTGCCAGTAGGAATTCGCCAGGCTAATACAGTGGAGCACTTTAAAAAACTACTGAAAACACATTACTTTAACATGGCCTTCTCATAACTTCACTGTAATTTAATCCTGACACTCTGTATATCCAATTCATTATAATAACTATTCATTCAAAATTTGTACTAACCCCTACTCTCTCTTCTGTTTTCTTTTCCGGTGTCCTATTGGTGGTGGCTTGTGCCACCACCATCTACTCAAAGCACCATGATGTTCCAACAATGATGGATGGATTAAAAGCCAGAAGTCTGTATAACCATCAGCATCAAGTGACTCCGTGAGAACCCTAACTACAAAGAGGACTATTTCATTTATGTTAGGTAGAATGCCCAAAGGGGACTGGGCGGTCTCGTGGCCTGGAACCCCTACAGATTTTATTTTTTTCTCCAGCCTTCTGGAGTTTTTTTTTGTTTTTTCTGTCCACCCTGGCCATCGGACCTTACTCCTTTCTATGTTAACTAATGTTGTCTTATTTTAATTTCTTATTTGTCTTTTATTCTTCTTTTCTTCATTATGTAAAGCACTTTGAGCTACTTTTTGTATGAAAATGTGCTATATAAATAAATGTTGTTGTTGTTGTTGTTGTTGTTTCAAATGTGGCGAGGTTGGGCATATCCTAACCACCTGCCCGCAGAGTATGGAGCCGATTGACTGCACCTGGGCAAAAGGAGAGAGGTACTGTGCTCTGTCTAATCCCCTGGCTGTCCCAAATATGGGAGTGGTCTTAGTAAATGGGCATTCGGTTGTGGCGTTATTCCGGGAGTAACATCACTATTGTTGCTTGCCGTTATGTCCTACCGTGACAGTGGGTAAATCAACATATGAATGTAACCTGCGTGCATGGGGAGGCCAGGTTGTATAGGTCCACAAGATGTTACATAACTTGGAAGGGTAAACAGAGACAACTGCTCGTCACAGTTTTGACGGAGCCCCCCTTTCCAGTTATTCTAGGACAAGACTGGTCGGAAAATAAATGCGGTAGAGTATGTACCACTCCTAACGCCAAATTGGTTCTGATTATGGATGGACAAGGCACTTTCCCAGCGGTTCTCACGCCATGCATCCCGGCTACTAGTGATGACATGGACAACCAGGGGAAAGATTCTCTGGCGACGGACCTCGACCCGGAAGTACAACCAGGTGAGGTTCCGGGTCAACTAGACGATAACCCTGTGCCTCCATAAGACACCCTAGTTGGCACAGATCAGATTAGATCCACGCTGGCATCTTTTAAAAGAGAACAGTGGAATGATGATTCCCTAAAGATTGCCCGAAATGCCATTGTTTCTGTTGACGGCGATTCACCAGACAATTCTGTACCATCAGGACCCTACTTTGTTGTAGACAATGATCTGTTGTATTGAGTTGCGGAACACGAAGGTGAGGTAAGGATGTTACTGCTAGTACCGCAGACTTCCCAGAGGGAGGTCTGCGAGCTGGCTCATGCCCACCTCCTAGGCTCTGATCTTGGGCCCAAGAAAACCTTGGAGGGAATAAAACTCTGTTTTTATTGGCCCGTAATTAACAAGGCGGTCCGACATTTCTGTCAATCCTGCCCAGAACGTCAGATACCTAGAAGGGACTGTGCTCCTCTCGTTCCGATTCCACTCATTGATGTTCCCTTTGAAAGGATCTTGTAGAACCCCTGGAACCTTCAACTCATGGCCATAAATATATATTAGTTATGGTAGACTACGCAACTTGATACCCAGAGGTGGTTCCGAGTGGGAATACCTAAAGAAGTCCATACAGACCAAGGTACTCTCTTTACTTCAGATACGTTCAGGGAGGTTGCCAAGTTACTCCATATTAAGCATCTAAAAACGTGTTTATCACGCACAGACAAATGGGTTAGTGGAGCGATTTAACCAAACCCTTAAACAGATGCTACGCAAGGTCATCAACATGGACGGTAGGAACTGGAACCAACTTTTACCCTTAGTGCTTTTTGCTTAGCGGGAGGTGCCACAAGTCTCCACGGGCTTTTCCCCCTTTGAACTTTTATACGGCCGCCAACCCAACTGAAGTAGTCAGTGAGGCACCAGGCCGCATCTCGCTGATTGAGCATGATATCATGACAGAGCCCGGGGTGGTAATCAGAGAGCAGACCTATCGTCTTCCGGAAGCAAAGCATGCGGAGGTGGAGCTGGAAGTCCAACAGATGCTTGTTATGGACATTATAGAAGAAAGTCACAGCCCGTGGTCCTGTCCCATCGTCCTTGTTTCTAAGCCTGACGGCTCTTGGAGGTTTTGTAATGACTTTAGACTTCTCAATCAAGTCTCCAAGTTCGATGCCTACCCAATGCCCTGTATAGACGAGCTCATTGAGCGCCTGGGTATGGCACATTATTTGACTACTCTTGACATGACTAAGGGATACTGGAAAACTCCTTAACAACATCTGCTAAAGATAAAACAGCATTTAGTACCCCTAGCGGACATTGTCAATACAAAGTTCTCCCATTTGGGCTGCACGGGGCACCAGCGACCTTTCAGCGTCTGGTAGACAGAATGCTCCTAATGCTAGAGAAAGCAGGCCTCCACAATAATTCACGTAAGTGCTTCTTGGGATTTAATGAGGCCAAATATTTAGGCTACCTGGTGGGGGGAGGACTGGTGAAACCCCAATGTTTAAAAATCAAAGACATCCTCGAATTGCCCCATCCAATAACCAAGAGACCGGTGCAAGCTTTCCTGGGATTAGTGAGTTACTACCATCAGTTTGTACCTCAGTTTTTTGAGAGAGCCGCACCCTTGACAAATTTAACAAAGAAAAGGGCCCCTTTACATATGGTATGGGAAGACTCAACGGAACGGGCATTCAGTGACCTAAAGACGGCCCTGACAACAGTACCGGTGTTGAGAACTCCTGATTTTTATCTTCCTTTTCTCCTCCAGACTGATGCTTTGGACACAGGTCTAGGTGCTGTGCTGAGCCTAAGCATCGACGGTGTTGAACACCCCGTGATTTATCTGAGCCGGAAACTGCTGGATCGGGAGACAAGGTAAGCAGCGGTAAACCGGGAAGCATTGGCCATCAAGTGGGCAGTAACTCATCTGAGGTACTACCTATTGGGATGAGAGTTTACCCTGATGCAGTTTTTATCATTGCTGGGGATTTTAATCAAGCGAATCTTAAGGATGTATTCCCCAGATTTTATCAGCATGTACATTATAAAACCAGAGGGGAAAACACCTCGGAGGGTGTGTTCCAACTACAGAGGGATCACACTCCTCAGCCTCCCTGGAAAAGTCTATTCAGGGGTCCTGGAGAGGAGGGTCCGTCGTATAGTTGAGCCTCGGATTCAAGAGGAACAGTGTGGTTTTTGTCCTGGTCATGGAACAGTGGACCAGCTCTATACCCTTAGCAGGGTCCTGGAGGGTGCATGGGAGTTTGCCCAACCAGTCTACATGTGTTTTGTGGACTTGGAAAAGGCATTCGACCGTGTCCCTCGGGGAATCCTGTGGGGGTACTCCGAGAGTATGGGGTACCGGCCCCCCTGATAAGGGCTGTTCGGTCCCTGTACAATCGGTGCCAGAGCTTGGTCTGCACTGCCGGCAGTAAGTCGAACCCGTTTCCAGTGAGAGTTGGACTCCGCCAGGGCTGCCCTTTGTCACCGATTCTGTTCATAACTTTTATGGACAGAATTTCTAGGCGCAGCCAGGGTGTTGAGGGGGTCCGGTTTGGTGGGCTCAAGATTGGGTAACTGCTTTTTGCAGATGATGTGGTCCTGTTTGCTTCATCAGGCCGTGATCTTCAGCTCTCTCTGGATCGGTTCGCAGCCGAGTGTGAAGCGGCTGGGATGAGAATCAGCACCTCCAAATCCGAGACCATGGTCCTCAGCCGGAAAAGGGTGGAGTGCCCTCTTAGGGTTGGGAGCGAGATCCTGCCCCAAGTGGAGGAGTTCAAGTATCTTGGGGTCTTGTTCACGAGTGAGGGAAGAATGGAGCGTGAGATCGACAGGCGGATCGGTGCGGCATCCGCAGTAATGCGGGCGCTGCATCGGTCTGTCGTGGTGAAAAAGGAGCTGAGCCGCAAGGCAAAGCTCTCAATTTACCAGTCGATCTATGTTCCTACCCTCACC
The DNA here is from genome assembly GCF_900747795.2 of Erpetoichthys calabaricus. Classification (NCBI taxonomy): domain Eukaryota; kingdom Metazoa; phylum Chordata; class Cladistia; order Polypteriformes; family Polypteridae; genus Erpetoichthys; species Erpetoichthys calabaricus. The sequence continues at coordinate 4,219,089 of NW_026261588.1, read as the reverse complement.
TATGGTCATGAACTATGGGTAGTGACCGAAAGAACGAGATCGCGAATACAAGCGGCTGAAATGAGTTTCCTCCGTAGGGTGACCTCTGGACGGCTGGACCAGAAGTTCCGCCCCCTACACCTGATTGGTGGATTTGAATGATGCATTCCGCCCCCTAACCCTGATTGGTGGATTTGAAGGATGCGCCCCGCCCCCAGCCACCTGTTTGCCCCTTCCTTGAACCCCCGCCCAGGCCCCCACGCACCTGTTTGCCCCCGGAAACTGTCAAGAGCAGACTTGACGGATGAACCCCCGAACCCAACCCCCCTTCTCCCGAAGACAAGTCCAGGCCTGTTACAGACCCTACTGGACACACCTGTTGGAAGCCCACAAAACCCAACCAACTTTCTGAAAGTGTTGTATAAAAAAGTGGTTCACCTTCAGTTCTAAAGACTCTGTGAAGAAAAATGGAATCTATGACCGATACCCCCGTGAAGCGTCCCTTGTGCAAGACCCGTTTGAAGGAGCGCTTGAGAAGAGTTAAAAGATATTTGCTGCCTGGGTTTCTTGAAGCGGCAGACGAGGAGCGGACCAAGTTGTGTAAAACACGTTTGGCCTCAGACGACAATAAGGAAAATTGCCCTCCGCCTTGTTGTGCGAAAAACGGGAGGCCTCAGAGGACATCAAGGAAAACTGGTCTCCGCCTTTAGTAGTCATGGACTGAATTCTGCATATTGAAGCGGAGGACCCGGCTGAAGCGATGACGTAACGGAAAGCCCTCCTTTATTTTACACCATGCCCCTTCCCTTTCATCATAAATATGCATCTTGTTAGTCACCGGACCCAAAAGGAAACCCAGACCATTTCAAATTTCATGGAAGCTCAACGCATAGCGACAGCTACAGACTCTGAAATGATGGGGATCGGTGTAACAGCCTCAGGGTACCCGCCTGAAGCTCCAAAGCCTGAGGCTCCAAGGCCTGAGGCTCCAAGGCCTGAATCTTACCAATTCTATAACTCGTTCTGGACGGACGGCCTTCAGGATCACCAGGCATCTGACCCCCGGTATTTTACTATACGACCCGATTACAGTCTCTGGTCAAGAGACCAAGAGGCAGCCCTTGAACCGGACAGTGGATTTCATTCCCCAGGGTCGGGGTGGGCTTCACCTGTCTCCGACAAGGCTACTCAGACGGATATCTCTTACAGGACAACCGTGGGTGAACAGACAAGTTCCACAGGAACCGATGTCGATCGGCCTGTCTGAGACAGATATGGATTGCCCGGACGGTGTGTTGCCTGAAACCTGGAAAAAGGCCCAGCAGCTTATTAAAGGGCTGATAGATAGATAGATAGATAGATAGATAGATAGATAGATAGATAGATAGATAGATAGATAGATAGATAGATAGATAGATAGATAGATAGATACTTTATTAATCCCAATGGGAAATTCACATGACGTGTCTGATGGATATTATCATCTACTACGACCAGAAAAAAGAATGTCAAGGCTGCGACCATCCCAGCCAGAGAAGACATACCTGAACAAAATAAACCTAATCGTCAGCCCGGTAGTGTATAGGCTTATATAAATGCGGTAAAATTGAAGGCTATTACCAAGCGTTAACAGAATTTCTAAAACTTTGTATTATACAAAGCATCCCAAGTCCCAAGTGGTTATAACCTGTCGATGAAAATGCTGATTTAAATTAAAGCGTGAACAAGATAACTGTTTTCTAATCATCGTATAAAATGTTTAGTAAATAAAGAAGAGACTAAATACAATTTATAACAAAAATGGAACACTGAGGGAATCTAATTTAGCTTGAAGTGCCCCAGAGTGTTTTACAAATAACCCCCCCTACAACAGTGGCTCTCAAACTGTTGGGGCGGACCCCACCTAGGGGGTGCTAAGATATGAAAAAATGAAAAATACCTCTATTGAACCCAAACAAATTAACTTAAACTACATTCTGATACTAGAAAAATAAATATAGAGATAAAATAAATGTCGATAAAAGTTAAGTAGGTATAATAAAATATGCAAATAAACTGTAATGAGAATAAAATCTGATTTTATTTTTTTTCATGATTAACCTGACAAAGATTTGGCCATTTGAGAAAAATAACCGTACATTTGTGTTGTGAGCAGACTCTGAATTACTTGGGCTTGCAAAAAAAGATATATGATAGAAGATATCAGATGTCTCCAGTTCCCTTAGGGACTTTATACTGGCTACTATCATTTAAAATGAGTACAGTACAGAAATTAAGTTATATGCTGTGTTTGGGTGGATGTGATCAGAAAGGCCCTGATGATTCCAAAGATCAGTCAAGAAGCCTGTTGGAAAAATGGGCAAAACTCTTTTGGAAACAAGGATTTTTCTTATTGGGCGGCACGGTGGCGCAGTGGGTAGCGCTGCTGCCTCGCAGTTGGGAGACCTGGGGACCCGGGTTCGCTTCCCGGGCCCTTCCTGCGTGGAGTTTGCATGTTCTCCGGGCGCTCCGGTTTCCTCCCACAGTCCAAAGACATGCTGGTTAGGTGGATTGGTGATTCCAAATTGGCCCTAGTGTGTGCTTGGTGTGTGGGTGTGTTTGTGTGTGTCCTGCGGTGGGTTGGCACCCTGCCCAGGATTGGTTCCTGCCTTGTGCCCTGTGTTTGCTGGGATTGGCTCCGGGTGACCCTGTGTTTGGATTCAGCGGGTTGGAAAATGGATTTATGGATGGATTTTTCTTATAATGCTTTAAAATTGGACCTTTACAAAGATGCTTTTAGATGCTTTATTTTCATGTTAAAGCAACTGGTCATTTTACTTGGCTACTGAAAATATATTTTGTTCACTAAAGCTTTAGTGTTTAATTAAGAATTACCTGAATATTTGATAATTAGTTTAAGCAGAAAGAGTAATTGTGAATTTCCCATTGGAATTAATAAAGTATCTATCTATCTATCTATCTATCTATCTATCTATCTATCTATCTATCTATCTATCTATCTATCTATCTATCTATCTATCTATCTATCTATCTATCTATCTATCTATCTATCTATCTATCTATCTATCTATGGTATTTTGTGTGCTATACAAATCATTTATGAGATCATTAGCATAAGAGTTTCTTACACCCCTTGTCTCTAGTTAAACAAGCACACTGCCCTATAGCCTCCTGGCTCTAAGAGCAGAAGCGTATGAGCTATGAATGAATTTTCAGAGACAAGAAATTTAAATGTAATAAAGGAAAAGTTGTCTTGGAGACCGGACGACCACATCATACCTAGATTACCTTTATCAATTCAGTATAAAAGAAAGATCTTGACTTATGGCTGGTACCTCACACAACGCAAAAATGGGTCACCTGGAAAAAATGAAACATCTAGCAATACCATGTTGTGTGGTGTTCACAATTTATTTTTCTTTTGTTTTATGGCCCTGTGTATTTGACCTATAATACTTTTCTTTTTCTCTTGCCTGTTATGGAGCTCTGTCTAATTACCTAAAGTTACAGGAATTGGGAAGTGATGAACTATTTTGGTAAGAATATGTGTTAAAGTCTACGTGAGAAAGAGTATAAAGGGAAAAGTGTCACCCTAGCATCCTCCCATGACAAAACAAAAATCATAATTGGGATTTTCTGTTTTTAACTTTTTAATTAAAAATAGTACAGTAAAATGTTTTCTAATTATCCCATGTGTTAATAGAAATAATTTTAGTTTTTGAGTAGACAGTAAATATCAACATTTTGTGCTTTTAAATGCTCGTACAAAACCAGGCTAAGTTAGAAACCTGCTTCCTTATAAAGCTCCGTTTAAATGCACTAGTGTATTTACAAAGTTCTCCTTTGTCAAAAGGCTCCTATGTTATAGAAATGAGCTAAGCAAAAAATTAAAAAATCCTCATAAGCACGGCCATTCTTTTCATTACTAGTTTATTAGGTTCGAGGGGAGAAATATGAATACACGCGCAAGATGTGCTTCGAAAACAAAAAGGCTACAATTCAGCGAAACGCTACGGAAATGGAACTGAATAAACAAATGAAATTCATACTCGAACGCAACGACTTGAACTCCGATGCAAAAAGTAAAACTTTATACGACCGCTTTACAAAGATACCGGACTATTGTGAAAAAAAAAAAGCGGATAAAGAAACGGATACCACAGAAAAATGTATACAAACTTTTTAAGGACGTAAATAAAAACAGACAGCCGGGTCTCAGGTTCCCTGTGTATCAAGATATAACCTCATACATCCCGGTACATCTTATACTATTCATTTACCCCTTATTCAACAATACACTTGATACTTCTAAAAATCATCTGGGCTTTGGGGCTACTAGGATTTATTAAAATAATTACATTTCATTTAGAGGAATGAAAACACAGTTGCATTAAGCTCTTGGTCCCTGTTCATCCTTGGAGGCTGTCTCCAACCGGCTATCCAAATGAGCATTTATAAAGTAAAAATGTTTCGTTACCTCAGACTTTTAAAAAACTGATTGTTCCGTACAGAAAACAAACGGTTACAGTAGGATTCCGATTCGAAAGAGTACGCATTTCAGAATACTGAGCTCTAGTTAAACAAGCACACCTCACTAAAGATCAAAATAAATTCACTAAGAAATGGTTCAGAACCCCTTCTGCGGTGCCACCCGTGACTTTGCTAGTAGCTGAGGGATTTGAGAGCAAAGCCGGACTCCAAAAAGTCCTGTATTTTTAAAAAAGGAGCCTTTGCACGCCACAAGGTAAGGCAAATTTTCACACGGCCCACCGGATGCTCCGACATGAGGTTAAAGGTCAGGATCTGGTCTGAGCTGGCCCCACCTGTTGCCTAGGAGCTGTGAAGCGCACCCCCCACCGCCCTTAGCTTCAGACTATCGCAGCTGCTATGCCTTAGAAAGCTTGGCTTGCCAAAGAGTGTTTTAAAGCGCCTTTCTCTCGTTGTAGGCGTTCTAACTTTTAGACATTTAAACGCTTGCTTCCACAATATGTACTGGAAATAGATTTTATATAAATTATACATCCGAGGATAGCTTTTTTTAGACGTAATTTAAAAGAGTGCTGTTGCCTGTTATTTAACAGTGTGATTTTTACAAGGCTTAGATAGATACTTTATTAATCCCAAGGGGAAATTCACATTATGTCGAATTAGTTATCTCGAGTTTTACACGTTATCCTTAAAATCTTTTAACTCTCGTGGAAAAAAAGTTGCCGCGCACCCCTGATGCCTTGGGGGCTGTCAGTTTCCCAGCCTGGATCTGACGGTTGCGCGCAGAGGCTGTCAGCTCCATGAGTCTCTGTGTAAACAGAGAGCCTGCCAGCTTGTATTTCGAACTACGCGCACTTGCATGTGTGTATACTTGGAGCTTCGACTCCTGGGGCATCTCACAGGAGCAGGCAAGACCCACAGAAGACTCATGCCTGCTAACAGCGTGGACAGCTTGTCAGCACAGAGAATGTCTGGGATCTTTCTCTGCTTGACTTAGATAAAATAAAAAACGGTTTACATGTGGTAAAGCAAAGGATAGATATTTTAAATAATAGATACTTTAGATACAGGTTATCTTACCCAAAGCAATACAGACAGGAACGGTTATCAGGTAGATCGGCCCGTTGAAACACTTGTGTGTGTGCCTTCGAGAGAAGTAGGCCTCCAACAGGACTGTAACAGGCCTATAATAATAATTACAATAATAATAATAATTTTTTGCATTTATATAGCGCTTTTCTCACTACTCAAAGCACTTAGCAATTGCAGGTTAAGGGCCTTGCTTAAGGGCCCAACAGAGCAGAGTCCCTTTTGGCATTTACGGGATTCGAACCGGCAACCTTCTGAGGCCTGGACTTGTCTTCGGGAGAAGGGGGGTTGGGTTCAAGGAGGGGGGGGGCATCCGTCAAGTCTGCTCTTGACAGTTTCCGGGGGCAAACAGGTGCATGGGGGCCTGGGCGGGGGTTCAAGGAAGGGGCACACATCCATCAAAACCCCCCTTGACAGTTTCCGGGGAAAAACAGGTGGTTGAGGGGGCGGGGCAAACAGGTGGTTGGGGGCCTGGGAGGGGGTTCAAGGAGAGGTGGGAAACAGGTGGTGGGGGGGCGGGGCACAGTCTTCAAATCCATCAATCAGGTATAGGGGGGCGGGATGCATCATTCAAATCCACCAATCAGGTGTAGGGGGTGGGACTTCCGGTCCAACCGTCCAAAGGGGAGGGGCTTAAGGTTATCAATCATTTTGACAGAAGCCGCATGCATATAACTACTTACCTGGTTAGACACAAATTCCTTTTTTTCAGTTATATTGCATTTTGGGAAATACAAAACACTTTTGATAAATTTAGTGTGCACTTCAGGTTCATGAAAAATGTGATTTTTTTTCTGGAATTCCACATTAACTCAGCAAACTAGGGTATGGGTCATCACAAGTGGGAATTCAGAAAAGCCCCACAGCTGCAAGAAGGCTGCAACTTCAAACCCCTATGAAAATACCTGCATCCCCTCGACCCACTCTCAAGACAGCTGTTGTCTCTCATACATAAACACGCAAATAAAATGTCTTTAACTGCACAGCCGCACTGTGGTAGTAGAACAGATGCTATGGCAGTTAGTTAGGAGGAAGAAATGACTGCCAAATTGTATCTTCCATGTATGGACACCCTATGTTTTAACGTTCACAGCACATGCCATCATTAACTACACTGTTCTTCAGCCTGATCAGAATGTTCAAGTAAATGGCACACTTTCAGACCCCACTCAGATATAAATGTTCACATATCAGAAAAGGTGAACACCAAACAGAAGAACCCTCCCAATAAACTAATGGACTTTCGTATTGAGGATCACTTTCATGGTCCTGCCTAGGACATTCAATTTACATAAATATAAATGAACAATGTTCTTTATAAAGGTAATAAATAAAAAAAGAAAATAAATAAAAAATAATAATGAAAGGCTTCAAAACTTCATTCCTCCCAACTTACCTGAAAGGTAAGCAAACAAAGCCAGTAGACTTCACATCCCCTCCTCTCGCACAATCGTATGATGGGCTCCTAACCTGCTCTTCACTGCACTCCTCATGTTGTGTGTTGCTTTGACTGGAAATGTCATTCACATACACTTCAGCTCTCAGTACTTGTAAGTTTAACATCTTGTTTTATAGTTTACACCATGTTTCTTCATCAAGTGCTGTACTCTTCTTTAAATCATCTAACCCTAACCCTAACCATAAAAAATAAGGCTGAGCTTTCAGACCAAGCACTATAGATTAATTCATATAAGCAATAAATCAATACAGTAATCCCTCGCTACTTCGCGGTTCACTTTTCGCGGATTCACGACTTCGCGGATTTTATATGTAAGCATATCTAAATATATAACGTGGATTTTTCGCTGCTTCCCGGGTTTCTGCAGACAATGCGTCTTTTTACTTCTGGTATTTGCTTCCTCAGTTGGTTTGCCCAGTTGATTTCATACAAGAGATGCTATTGGCGGATGGCTGAGAAGCTACCCAATCAGAGCACGCAGTTAAGTTCCTGTGTGCTGCTGATTGGCTCAGCGACGGAGTGCTGCATTAACCAGGAAGTCTCATCTCACTCATTCAACATTAACATGGTCTTGCTACTGCATTCAGGGGATTATCACCTTCAATCATCATCATTTTTACTGCGCAGCATATTCATCACCATCATCACGTCATATATAGCTACGTGTACTTCGCTATACAGTAAGTGTAAACTTATCTACCGATTTCATATTGCTTAGCAGTTGTCCCTGTTATTAATAGAGTAAAGGGTGGGTTGTAAACAATACAGGGAGGGTTTAAAAACGTCCAAATACACGTTAAATAATTAAATAAATATGGTGTCCCTACTTCGCGGAAATTCAGTTATCGCGGTCGGCCTTGGAACCTATCTCCCGCAATAAGTGAGGGATTACTGTATTAATTACAACTAACTGACTGTATAACTTTAACATACTGTATAGATATCACATAAGCTCATCCTTGAATAATCAGCAGTTTATAAATGTTTTTAGTCATATTGATGATGGACACAGCTGCCCTCATCCCAGGAATTATCAAACACCTTTACTATATGAAAATAAAGGTTTTCCAGCAACTCTAAAGTCATCAAAGTAGTTCAAAACCATACCTGGTTCTCTAGTGTTCACAGACATGACTTCACTAGGAGGTCCCACGCCGGCCTCACAGACGGCTGCATATCTCACGTCATACTGTGTAGACCTCTGAAGACCTTCCAGAGTGAAACATTTCTCTGTGACTTTCGTCACCTGTGACCTCCACTCTCTCTCAGTGTGTTTTCTGAACTGCACCAGGTACTTTATTGTCTCATTTGATCCATGAGGAGGGAGGGACAGTTCTATTTCTGCTGACTGACTCAATGTTTTTAATACTTTAGGAACATCTGGAGTTGAAGGGGGCTCAAAGTCTGAACTACGCAGCTCCCCTTTACAATACAAAAGAACTGAAATGCCTTCTTGTGTCTCAACAGGCCTGCTAGTAACCACAAACTTGGTGGCTTCATTCTGTTGGTTGTTACTTGCAAAATCAAGAAATAGTTGTCTTCTCAGTCGTATTTTGTCACAGTCTGCCTGTGAATGTACCCACTCGTCATTGTTCTCCATATCAGTAATTCTAATACTATTTTGTTCTTCAGATATAAAATAATTTTCCATTGTGTTTAAACTTTTGCTTTTATTGCTTAACAAGTTCAAATTGAAGTTCACAATGTATTTAATGTTTGGATTAAAAATCAAAGGCTCTATTGTATCAAACCTTCCAGTTAGAAGTGATACATTGCTGTCTTCCATACCATTGATCAGGGCCTCAATCACCCCAATCTCGGCCTGCAGTGAGCACAGCCAGCCCTCTAACCTGTGCTGACTGAATGGTGATGTCCGGTGTGCCTCAAGGATGTCACCAAGTGCAGTTGCATTTGTTGTTCCTCCCCGAACTGATGGCAAAACCTGAGCGAGCATCTTTTGAAAATACAACTTGTACCTCTCAATCAGAGTTTTGAATTTACTGATTTTCTTTTCTATGTTGTAGAAGATCTCGACTGTGGGATCTGTTAAAAGATAATCACACATGCTCTGTCTGGGTGACCAGGTGATCTCATACATCAGCCTGGCAGCGCTGGAGTCCAGCAGACTGAGCGGGTACAGCCACACAGTGACGGGCACTGCATGCTCACCATCTTCACCCAGGAAAGTGGGCAGTTTCTTGTACACATCCAGGGATGTTAAATAGTCAACTGGAAGTTCACGAATATAAAAGTCTCCATGGAAAGTGCACCGGATTTTTTCAGCTTCTTCCTTCTCTTTAGCAGACAAGTCCAGTGATCCTTTGCCATGAATGACTAACTTTGGGATTTTCTCTATCGATGCTTTTAATTCTCCTGCAATGGTGTGAGTAGATTCATCTTTTGAAACATCTCTGTCAAACACCATGAGGGCCCGAGCTCCATACAGAATCGCCGTAACCACATGAGTCGCTGTCCCCTGCCTGAACACTTCTTCATATGTGACGTTGTTTCTACTGAGCTGACTCATTGTCAACTGTTTAAACACGGTGGTCATGAAGTAATTCAGGGTCACCCTAGCTTGATTCTTGGAGGAGCTGGTGTTGTACAGGTATTTGGCTAAACCCTCAACCTCTGCAATGCCGCAGACAAAACTTCCCCTCAGAGATGCGTTTATATTGAGTGCCTTGGACTTACCAGTCAGAGAGTTGGAGGTCTCCAGTGAATACTCCGTAAGACGTTGTGATTTAACGCTGATGTCTTTCTCCAGGTCGGACTTACTCCAGAGTGTCACCCCTGTGGAAGCAAATATATTTGTAGTTTGACAGAATCCTGTATGAACTAATTGTATATATTATATTTCAGCATTGATCTATAATACTCTTCATTAAAATGTCCTGCATGTTAGTATTGTGGTAACCAGCATGGTGACACACTTTAGTGACCTAGTCACTCTCTCTGGAGTGTTCATGTATGACACCTGAGTATATCCGGTGGTGCAAAGGTACCCTGTTTTCAGGATTTGTTATAACCTTGCATCCCCTATCATACCTCTGCCAGCGGCAGATAAAATGTACAAAAGGGGGGGCAGAGTCATTCATGGAAGATTATTACAGCCACTTAAAAAGGACACTTCTTGGTTAAGTGTGAATTTAGGTTTCATTTGAAATTCCCATTTTAGTTTTTGTCTTTTTCTTATGATTTTTCTTATGATGAGGTTGACGCCCTTTTCTTTATCTGTTCACAAATTTGCAAGTATTGTTGGTATTTTGATCTTTTCTCTAGTTTTTAGAAATTTTCCCTTTACTTACATTCTAGTTTTGTTCATTTGGAACCTTTCTGAATTACTGATTCAAAATCATTCATCCTTGGAGTCTTATTACTTTTAAATGTTTCCAATTAAAAAAAAATATTATTTAAAGAATAATAGTTTGATTTTTCTGCTAGGGATTTTCCAGTTCCTCTCTCCCTTACATGATTGTTTTGTATGCCTTGGACTTTTGGAGGGTGTTGGCCTTAAGGCCTACTTGCAGTATTCAAGCCTTTTTGAATTTTTTGAAGTTGTAGAACTAGTGATCATGATAGTTATAAGGGTCTTTAACAAACCATAAGATCTGCAGCTGTTTCGCAGTAAAGGGACAAGAGTTCTCATCTTGGGTCCTCCCTGCATAGAATTTGCATGTTCTCCTCCCCACGTGTCCTTCCACTGACCAAAGACATGCAAGTTAGGTGAATTGGTGATGCCTGATTGGACCTAGTGTGTGTTTGGGGTATGTGTGTGTGTTCAGCCTGCGTTGGACTGATGCCCTGTCCAATGTCTGTGTCTACCTTGCACCCTAGGCTGGATGCTGGATGGGATAGGCCCCAGCACCGTCCCCCCACTACCCTGTTCAGAACTAAGCGGGTTAGATAGTGACATGACTTGACAAAACTTTCTAAAATCCTTTTTTCACTTTGTGATTCTAGAGTGTTGCTTGATGGAGAAATGAATTGAAATGATTTTAGCACAAGACTGAAACAAAACAAAATCTGAATACTTTTTGAAGGTGCTGCTTATATTTGCAAATGTCCTTTCAAGGTATAATTTGAGATTAACTCAAACCAAACAGTGGTGGGAAGAGAACAAGAAGACCTTTTCTTTACCGTGAACTAGGTCAGTTTCTCCTGCCTGAATTGTTGTGCATTCTTATAAAACAAAAGCTGATGATGTGTATGACACCACCTTCTTTTCAGCACCCCACCTAAAACCCAGAGATATTTGTATACAAGCATATCATCCAATCAGTATAACTTAGACGTCAAACCCAGTCTGCTGTTTCTTTTAGAAATGTTTTCAGTTCTGACCATTTATAAACCAGAGGTGACATACGTTACCTGGGACAAGCTGATCACTGCGACAGTCAGAAAGCATCCCCAACTGGAATGGCCGTCCAAGAGCAGCAGTTGTAATGGAGACGGGTTGCTCTGCCATTTTTTCACTGTAAACAGTAGAGACCATAATAAGCTCAAAGGTGTGACAGAACAATTTGGAAGTAACAGTAGTTAAGTATTTTGTTTTGCAGTACACAGTGAAATATATAAGCATTTGTCTTAGAAATGTCACAAAGAGTCTGTTAAATGGTCAAAAGCAGAATGTTGCGGGGTGGGGGGGTGGCCCAAGAAACTAGCTGATGTAGCTTTCTTTCACACACCTAGTAAGACTTGCTAGCTGGCACATATAAAGTTTTCATAATAGAATAAGAGCTGAACTCAACAGCTATTGAAGAACAAGGATATAATGAAGAAAATCTTTTGTTGATAGCTGGTTGTTCTCTATACTAATGCACCTCAGGTCTTTAACACTAGAATTCCTGAAGCCTACGAAAAAACTTGTTATCCCGGGTCACTTTAAATTCCTTCACACCTCTCCATCAGCATCTTTTGTTTTGTAAATGTGTCGATCAGCACAAGCAGCAAGCAGACTGCTATCCCATCCCCCCACCGCCACAGAAAAGCCAAAAAGTTCTCCTACCTCAAGTCTGTTTATCTCGGTTTGAAGTACCTGGAGCTGTAGAGAGTAAGTAATTTATCGTTATTTGGAAATCATGTATTTCATGTGTGTTTCATGTCTACAACAATCTGTGTAAATGTAGAATGACAGAAAATGCGAGAAATGCAAGAAATATTGAACACATACCTAAAACAGAAACTTTCTTCATGATATAGTACTAACAACAAAAGCTTGACATGAAGTGTATGATGTGTGAAGACTGAAGTCCAAATATCAAATAAACATTTTCACAAAAAGGTACACGTATAACAAAACAAGTGTGCTTTTATTCAACAGTATAACCGAAGAAAAAGAAATTGGGTTAGGGTACACTGCTGACACAACTTCTTGGATGGTACAGCGGCAAGAACTGCTGACATTTAATCAAGAAGTCGCGGGTTTAATTCTAGGCACTTCCCTGAATTACTGTTTTGAGTAGTGAGCTACTCTTATTGTTACTATTACAGTAATCCCTCGCTACTTCGTGGTTCACTTTTCGCGGATTCACGACTTCGCGGATTTTATATGTATGCATATCTAAATATACAGTGGTGTGAAAAACTATTTGCCCCCTTCCTGATTTCTTATTCTTTTGCATGTTTGTCACACAAAATGTTTCTGATCATCAAACACATTTAACCATTAGTCAAATATAACACAAGTAAACACAAAATGCAGTTTGTAAATGGTGGTTTTTATTATTTAGGGAGAAAAAAAATCCAAACCTACATGGCCCTGTGTGAAAAAGTAATTGCCCCCTTGTTAAAAAATAACCTAACTGTGGTGTATCACACCTGAGTTCAATTTCCGTAGCCACCCCCAGGCCTGATTACTGCCACACCTGTTTCAATCAAGAAATCACTTAAATAGGAGCTGCCTGACACAGAGAAGTAGACCAAAAGCACCTCAAAAGCTAGACATCATGCCAAGATCCAAAGAAATTCAGGAACAAGGGGGCAATTACTTTTTCACACAGGGCCATGTAGGTTTGGATTTTTTTTCTCCCTAAATGATAAAAACCATCATTTAAAAAACTGCATTTTGTGTTTACTTGTGTTATATTTGACTAATGGTTAAATGTGTTTGATGATCAGAAACATTTTGTGTGACAAACATGCAAAAGAATAAGAAATCAGGAAGGGGGCAAATAGTTTTTCACACCACTGTATAATGCGCATTTTTCGCTGCTTCTTGGGTTTCTGCGGACAATGGAAAACGTGAAGGAGATGGACAAGCTGGAATCTACTTTGGGAACTGGTATGTTGTACAATATCTGTCAATATGTGGATTCATTGAAGATATTGGGGATCATTGGGAGTGAGATTTGTTCCCAAGATGGAGAGAACTAGTAAGCCATAAACGTTCCCCTTCTTGGAGATTTTGCTAACTGATTTAATCTTATCCCATGCTGGACTGTTCATGTGTTAACAGAAATAACGACAGGGAACTGAATGGGACTGTTTACGTGGTATATTTGATGGTTTGATGCATACGTATCATGCGTTATATGAAAAGTGTCACTAAAAACTTTATACAAATTGGTGTCTGGGGCTTGAGTATATGTAAGTATTAGAACTAAAATTTATGCCTAGAGGGGACTGGGCGGTCTCATGGCCTGGAACCCCTGCAGATTTTATTTTTTCTCCAGCCGTCTGGAGTTTTTTTTGTTTTTTCTGTCTTCCCTGGCCATCGGACCTTACTCTTATTCTATGTTAATTAGAGTTCTCTTATTTTAATACTTACTTTGTCTTTTTTCTCTTTCTTCATCATGTAAAGCACTTTGAGCTACATTATTTGTATGAAAATGTGCTATATAAATAAATGTTGTTGTTGTTGTTTTTACTTGCTTCCTCAGTTGGTTTGTCCAGTTGATTTCATACAAGAGATGCTATTGGCAATTGGCTGAGAAGCTACCCAATCAGAGCATGCAGTTAAGTTCCTGTGTGCTACTGATTGGCTCAGCGACGGAGTGCTGCATTAACCAGGAAGTCTCATCTCACTCATTCAGCATTAACGTGCTCCTGCTTCAGGGGCCGTGTCCAAGCACCAACAGAAGATGCAAATGATTGCAGAAAAGGTAAAAGTTTTGGATATGTTGAAGGAAGGGAACAACTACACCATTACAGCATCAATGAGTCCACGATTCTTTTTATTTAAAAAGGAGGAAAAGCATATAAGATCTACGGCCGCAGTGTCCTTTAACCAGGGCGCAAAACGAGTTGCAAGTGGACGTGATAAGGCAGTAGTCTGGATGGAATCTGCTTTAGGAATCTTTGCAACAAGGTCGACGACGTCATGACCGCCTACAAGCTGCTATGTGTACTTCACTATACAGTAAGTGTAAACTTATCTACCGATTTCATATTACTTAGCAGTTGTCCCTGTTATTAATAGAGTAAATGGTGGGTTGTAAACAATACAGGGAGGGTTTAAAAACATCCAAATACACGTTAAATAATTAAATAAATATGGTGTCCCTACTTCACGGAAATTCAGTTATCGCGGTTGGCCTTGGAACCTATCTCCCGCGATAAGTGAGGGATTACTGTATACCATAAAAACATACATTTGAATTGAGTCTTTAACAGCCGGTGTAAATGTATGGTACTTGTAAAAGTTAGTGGGTTGTTTTTTAATTCAGTTTTGTTCTCTCAGTAACGTTCACGCTCCTCCCGATCTGATGCTGCTGTTTTCAAATAAAGACTTGCTATAACAGAGGTGAACTCAGATGAGGATGAGGGTTCTACATTGGAGAAAGAGAACTGACGCCCTCCTTGCAAGAAACATCCACTCACATATAAGAACAACACAGCTGCACCAGGCATAAAGGCGAAAGATGGCACAGTTTGGATGCAGGACGAGGTCCGGCATCATCCTCCCAGTGAATCTGCCACACGCATGTCCTTCAATGAAAGAACAGGGCAAGCTGAGCTCGCTAAGGTATCGTTCAAAGAGCTGTTTGTGATTGTTTTGTGATGGTCTTTATATGACAAACATTTATATGTTACTTATATAAAAGCCACATCAAATGTTATTTACCTGCATGCTGACAAAGTACATGTGCATTGCCACACCTTATTCAGGAAAAGATTCCAGTCATCCCACGGGAGAAAGACTTTCTGAGACTAAGGTCATAAAGCTTATGAAACTGTTTCTGGACAACGGCAGAGAGAGGAGCTTCCACCTGCAGATAAAGTCATTCGTGAACTGATGTAGCATTGCACATGTACTTTGTCATCATGCCCTTGTCGATCAAACACAGGAAGCTCTGATGTCTACTTGTGACTTTACGCTGTAGGAAGATACTGTAAGTAAAAAAATCAAGGTAAATAGGTATTTTTTTTCATAGGCTTCAGGTATTCTAGTGTTAAGCCAATCAGAGTATGATATGTAAGCATTAATTCAGCACTGTTATACAAATTCAGTTGTTTATAAAACAGACCTCTGCCCTTACTTCTCTGACAATTCTGTAACAGAATGCTGTGATGAATGCTACCTGTTCAGTATTTACTGAAGAATAAATGACACAATGGACAAACTTTACTCCTGCCAAATTTTTGGATCAAACAGATTTTATCAGGCTTGTTCTATTAGATGATACATTGCTTTCGTTAATTCAGATTTTGATTTCTACCACAAAGTCTACTTTCAGAGTCTACTTTATTCTCATCACAAAGTGACACAATGAAGCATTCAATGAAGTAAGTCAAAGCTACATCTTCAAACAATTTAATGACTAAAGAGGTTAATGGTTCAGGCTGATAGTCATTCAAGCAGAAGGGCTTATTATTCTTTAGCATTGGGAGTATATCATTTTAAAACACGGTAGGACCACAGACTGTGGCAGGGACTCCTTAAAGATTACAGAAGATTCCACACAGTAACATAACACAGCTATCTTTCACTCGAGGTGGTGGTTATGCTCCAGGTGAAATCCTTGAATATAAAACGACTCTCCACAACCTCACCTGCCTGCACCTACAAAGGCCTCTCTATGAAATCAAACCAACATATCCTATGTGATTTTCAGTGGGGCACATTGGCGAGCATGGCCCTACACCACTATAAGTATACTTTATAAAAGTCTTAATGAAACATTAAAGGCATACTTATTAAAAGTTTTCTGAACACTTAATAAATCTCCATACAAATCAAATGTCGGACCTGTTGTCTAGACTGTTGTGCAGTGATTAGCACTACAGGCATCAGTGCTCAAATCCCCCTTTTATTGCCTGCCTATTTGGGTGCAGCTGCGAGGAGCTGCTTCCTCCGTGGCACTATTGAGACACTTGACTGTTCCTCCCACCTCTGTACATGTTTACAGCACGATCAGTCAGCACCCCAATTACCCACAGAGCATAACACACTCACGCACACCCATGCCTGATTGGAGCCTGAACATTTTGGGGAAGAAATATTTATTTAAAATCTGACCAACAGTTCATTCGTAGATCTACCATACCACATACCTCCCCCTCCTTAATCCACTAGGTGCATGGGAAGGTTCCATTCCACATCCAAACCAGTACAACTACTAGCACAGGTCCGTGGTGTGGCCCTGTCACTGCACTCAAATCAAATAATAACAGCACTAAGTCTGACCAATAGTTAAGTTGTGGACTCACTGTACCACAAAAGCATAGGATCAAACTGTTCACTTGTTCTCTGGTCCGTTGATTTTGCAATCATTTTATACAGATGTTTTACACCACTGTTGCCAATTTATCAAAGCTTTGTGACTGCTTTTGATCCCTGGAGTTTGTACTCACTACTGTTTTCAGTTTTGTTAGTCATTTCTGATGTATATGTGTGTGGGTGTGAGTAGTAGAGGGGCAACCAATGTGGAAGGATCTGTATTTGGAGTGGAGGTGAGAATATGTAAAGAGTAATTGGTAAATGAGTATATGTTTGTATTGTTTTACTTTCTATCTTTCCTTCTTTAACATACCTTTATGGATGAATGCAGTATCTAATGTAACTAAGCGTGGTTTTTGTGGGTGAGTAGAATTTGGAGGTTTAATAGAAGTCTTGACAAATATAACTCAAATGTATAGGGAGTTTTACAAGTCCTTATAATCTATTCAATTTAAAGAAGATGAGAGTTTTTTGACACAATACAAATTCCACAGCTTGATACTCTCAGTGCAGGGGAACTGGACAAATCTCTAACAGTCTCAGAACTACCAGAATATGTAAACTCACTCCAAAGTGGGAAAGCAGCAGGCCCTGATGTCAGCCCAGTGGAATTTTCAAATCATAAACTTTACTAAAGGGAACCTGCACAATTTCCCACACCCTCCACCCATTTCTATTCTAGAGGCAATACTGATCAGTCTTGAAGACTCAGACAGCATCTTAGTAACATGTAAAAAGATCTCGAGGTCTGCTCCATTTAAAGATCTCAGGGTAGAGTGGGAAAAGGGTCTTCACTTAACAACTCAGAAAAGGAGTGGAATTCAGCCATGCACAGAATACACTCCAGCTCCATATAAGCAAAACACTCACTCCTTCAAATTAAAGTCTTTCATCGATCACACTTATGTTGTTTAAAATTCTCCAAAATGTATCCAGGGCAAAAATCCAAACTGTGAATGTGGCAATCGAGCTCCAGCCTCACTGGGCCACATGTTTTGGGCCAAATTAACATAATTTTGGACAAAAATCTCTGAATGCTTACCAGATGGCCTTGGTGTCACAATCCCTCCTAACCCATTAACATCTGTGTGTGGTGGGCTTCAAGATGGGCTTTAAGTGGAGAAGGACCAACTGATGGTAATTTCCTACACCACATTACTGGCACATAGACTTATCCTCCTTGACAGGGAGAATCTCAGTTCATCTTTTATAAGTCAGTGGTAAGTGACGTATACTATTTGAAATTGGAAAAAATCAAATACTCAGATGATCTGTTCAAAACTTTATTTTAATGATACTATTTAATTAATAAAATTTTAGAAACTGCATTTACAGTCATATGAAAAAGTTTGGGATCCCCTCTTAATTCTTTGGATTTTTGTTTATCATTGGCTGAGCTTTCAAAGTAGCATCTTCTTTTTAATATATGACATGCCTTATGGAAACAGCAGTATTTCAGCAGTGACATTAACTTTATTGGATTAACAGAAAATATGCAATATGCATCATAACAAAATGAGACAGGTGCATAAATCTGGCCACACCAACAGAGATATTCCATCAATATTTAGTTGAGCCTCCTTTTGCAAATATAAGAGCCTGTAGACACCTCCTATAGACTTTAATAAGTGTCTGGATTCTGGATGGAGGTCTTGTTGACCATTCTTCCATACAAAATCTCCCCAGTTCAGTTAAATTTGATGGCTGCCGAGCATGGACAGCCTGCTTCAAATCATCCCATAGATTGTCGATGATATTCAAGTCAGTGGACTGTGACGGCCATTCCAGAACATTGTACTTCTCCCTTTGCATGAATGCCTTTGTAGGTTTCGAACTGTGTTTTGGGTCATTGTCATGTTGGAATATCCAACCCCTGCGTAACTTCAACTTTGTGACTGATGCTGGAACATTATCCTAAAGAATTTATTGATATTGGGTTGAATTCATCTGACCATCGACTTGAACAAGGGCCTCAGTCCCTGAACTAGCCACACAGCCCCATAGCATAATGGAACCTCCACCTTCTTGGAATGCGGTGTTCTTCTTCCGCCATGCAAAGCGCTTTTTGTTATAACCAAATAACTCAATTTTTGTTTCATCAGTCCAAAGAACTTTGTTCCAAAATGAATTTGGCTTGTCCAAATGAGCATTTGCATACAACAAGCGACTCTGTTTGTGGCGTGAGTACAGAAAGGGCTTCTTTCTCATCACCCTGCCATACAGATGTTCTTTGTGCAAATTAATACAGATACACCATTTGCAGCAAGATGTTCTTGCAGGTCTTTGGAGGTGATCTGTGGGTTATCTGTAACCATTCTCACAATCCTGTGCATATGCCGCTCCTGTATTTTTCTTGGCCTGCCAGACCTGCTGGGTTTAACAGCAACTGTGCCTGTGGCCTTCCATTTCCTGATTCCATTCCTTACAGTTGAAACTGACAGTTTAAACCTCTGAGATGGCTTTTTGTAGCCTTCCCCTAAACCAGGAGACTCAACAATCTTTGTTTTCAGATCTTTTGAGAGTTGCTTTGAGGATCCCATGCTGTCACTCTTCAGAGGAGAGTCAAAGGGAAGCACAACTTGCAATTGACCACCTTAAGTACCTTTTCTCATGATTGGACACACCGGTCTATGAAGTTCAAGGCTTCACAAGCTAATCCAACCAAGTAATCAGCATTCAGCAGTGATATGCATTCAAATCAGCAAAATGACAAGGGGACCCACATTTGTGCACGGCCAGTTTTTCACATTTGATTTAATTTCATACAGCTATATACTGCTTCACTAAAAATCTTTGTTCAGATAACACCCCAGTACTCAGATGTTCCTAGGAAATGAAAGACATACCACTGTTATCTTTTTTGTTGAAAGGAGAGCATTATGCAGGCTGAGAGGGGTTCCCAAACTTTTTCATATGACAGCATAAGGGTGAAAAGATTTGTTTTTTGGCTTTCCTTTTTTTTATCCAGCCGAGGTTGACTTCTGTTTTGTTAAATGTTGTCTGTTTCTGTTTATTTATTTTTACCTTTTGGATTTGTTTCATTTCTCGTATTTTTTCTACTTTGACTGTATATAAAAAAAAAAAAAAAAAAAAAAGGAAAAGAAACAAGCCTTGGCATTGACTTCCTAAACCTGATTCAAATAAAATAAATGTCACTGTGACTTAGTGAAGGAGGTTCAGAGAATCTGGGCTCAAATTCCAAATTAGGGTTGCAAGCTTATTTGTATTGACTCAAGATCTTTGCTTCAGGGCCTTGTAATTTGAAAGTTTTCTTTTATTATTTAAACTAGTGGGCTTTGCCCCCTGCTTCACTTAGCGAGCCCACCCCCTATCTCCTACCCCGGGGGTGTGCCATGCGCCAGCCACTTTGTGTCTCTGCCACTCGTGTTCTGAAGGGGGTGGCTGAACATACACTTTGGAGATGCAGACGGATCACCTGCTTGCTTACTGCTCCTCCTGCCGTGCTGCGTGTTCTGCTTCTTGTGTTGCACGTCGATCATTTCAAAGCCTGTAAAACAGCTGTCCTTGCTTCACTCACTTACCCCCCTCAAGCCCCCCTCACCCCCATCTGGGGTGCACTAATTGACTGCCACTTCGCATCTCTGCTGCTCGCGCTGTCAAGGTTGGGGGGAGCTGAACGCACTCTAAGGAGATGCGGATGGATCAGCTGCTGTACTTCTGCTCCTTCTGCCATGCTACGTGTTCTGCTTGTTGTGCTGCGCGTTGATCATTTGAAAGCAGCAGCTGTCCTTTGGTCTCACTGCCTTGTCTCGCGGGACAACCGGGCTGATTATTACTTTCCTTTTTTCTGAATTTGCACATAGATTATTTTTGTTCTCTTGTGCATCCCTTTTTTCCTTTTCACTCCAATGCTTTCGTGTCTCTTTTCAATGCACTACTCTTTCTTCTTCCCTTAGTCATTCACGTGTCATCTAGAACGTATAACATTTTTAACAGCTGGGAGCACATGAAGTGCGTCTGCCAAAAGCATTCCAACAACTGTGACATTAGATGTCCGTGAACTTGTTTGAAATTTTTTTTTAAGTAGGGCGTGAATGTGCAAAAGTCACCGTCTCACGGGTCTTGCTTCCTAAGGTTGTAATGTCTAGTCTCGCGTGACGTCAAAGTGTCTCTCCGAGATGATCACGTCTCGACCCAAGATTTTTTTTATATACTAGATAGATATAATAAAGCAGAAAGTAATTTTGTCCTATATATTTTTCTTCTAATGCTATTCATTATTTACTGCTGAAGAGAAGCAAATTATTTTGTAAGCCTTTATAAACACTGAAAATGATGGCTTCTGTCCCAAAAGGCATTTATTATTTAAACAATCATCATGCATATATTATATTTACATAGTTTATATAATTATTGCCCTATCAACACTATAAAACATTAAACACTCAGCAGGGAGCAGTGATTAAACACGCACGTGTGAATGTCACTGTACTCTCTAGATGTGATGATTACCATAAGCTAAACTAACTAGGGATTCCTCCACTTTACCACTTTTCTAACTTTAATTTCACTTTTTCTATTTGTAAAGTAGTTTCATCTCGACATATAGATGAAAATGTTCTAAAAAAGTAAATTTTGAAATGGTTTCTTAAGATCTCCTAAAGCTGTCCTGCTTGTCATCCCTTTATAACTGATCTTCTTTGTCAATAAAAGACTCTGAAAAGTACAGTAGAAATAAAAGCAAAGATAAAGATCACTTGAATAACATAGGATAGAGACAAATACCAAACATTAAACAACAAAAAACATACAAATAAACACGTGAAAGACAAAGTTCTGAATTAGAATTAGAAACAATAAACTGGGAAAAAAATCAAAATTGCTAAAAGAGCTAGAACTTGCCAGAAGAAAACACTGAATAAATAACACAATTTTTGCAGCTTATATGTAGAGATATTAATGATTAAATTAGAGTTACCCACTAGAATAAAGACTGGTGAGGAGCACAGGCCCGCATTCTGTCGCCTCATTCAGAGATGCAGGCTCATCAAGTTTATCAACATTACAACCCAAAAGGAATCTGACTGTTGTAGTGCTTTACTGCTGGTGAACTTTGTGTTAAGTAACATCAGCAGCAGACAGTTTGTTAATAAAGCAGTGAGCCGCGTCATTATATTCAACAGAGCTGACATTTGCTTACACCCCCTGCAGCACAGACCTCATCTCCAATCCTAGCAGCACATCTGTGCCATCCTCATTGCCTCAAAAGAACCTCCAGCAACTCAAAGAAATTCCAGAAAAAGTAACAGAAAGACTTGACTTACAGCCGTGAAGCAGCAGCAGACCCCTCGACTCCGGCAGGTGTTGACAGTTGTGACGCCGCACCCGAGACTGTGGCTGGGCTCAGCTTGTCTGTCAGCTCTCAGGATGTTCTTCTACATTCCAGCAAACTGAAAGCAGGAAGCGCAGTCTTGTGATTAAAATATATGTTGTTTGTTGAATCCTCTTCAGTCCTCCAGGGTGCCACTTTACCACCCAGTGCTCCTCTTTTACAGGCCAACCAGAGATACAATTTTAAGAGTGTTAACACAATGCTAACAAAATTAACTGTCAGGTGAAACATCGTCCTGTACACAAACAGATCCTCATCCTGCTCAGTGATGCCCAGTCATTCTGTGGCCTGCTGATGGACGTGATCCCTGCAGCTCTCACTTGAATGTGGCTGGTGACTCTACTAAAGACACCTCAAAACAAAGCGTCCTCCATATGAACAACGAGACTGATGCTGGCAATCAGTTGGCATTTTGTTAGACTGCTGGTCAAGTCAAGTGGTTTATTGTCATTCCATCCATGCAGAGTATTGCAGCATACAGTGGCACAGAAGAACATCTCAGGGGGTATGGCAGGGCTAAACCTCTTCAACTTCCAGGTCAATTTAAGTTTATTCTCATATATACAGTGTATGATAGAACAAATACTTACTGGCATGTCTCCCACTGGCTACTGACAGGAGTGTAGAACAAACAACAGCCAATGCATGAAGTGAAACATCAGATAACAAATATGAGACGCTGATGCCATTGTCAGTATGAGCAGATTTGGGCAGCCCGAGGTCACATGGTCCACAATGGCCAATGAGCAGGTCTAAATACAGTTAGAAATCACAGCTAGAGAAGGGGGCCTAAAGTCCTCAGCTCCTGACTTCAACTTCTGAGACTGAGTGTTTTTTTTTTTTTTAATTTTATTGTAATCATTCCATACAAATAGATCAATGTTTACAAAAAATAGGATTGAAAACAAATCAATCCCCACCCCTGAGAAAGAAAGCATGGCTAACGGAGTACAACTTAAAGCTAGTAAAAATAAGTAAATTGATGAGTTTAATAGGTGGATAAAGATACATGGAGAAGAAAAAAAATGGGAAGAGAATCTGCTTCATCAGTGCTTTAAGAGTTTATTGTTATTAACCCTTTAACCGCCAACTCCCTAAATATTCCCCACGCCAGGCGAAATCTGAACAATTTTCGTTTTTTTACTTTTTTACATTTATTCAAGCAGTATTGACCACTAAATGTTGTGCAAGTTCTAGAAATGGGCAAACACATACAACTGGAGTACCAGTTATCCATCCAAATGGTGTACCCATTGTCCAATAGTGGTAGGGCAAGGTACACAACAATTTTCTCTGAAAGTCCAAAGTCCTTACATTCATCTGGCAACACTGCTGAAATACTACTCATAGGATCCTCTTTGCCAGTGTATACACGAAATCTATAAATGTAACCTGAATTCTCAGCTAAGCAAAACATCTTGATACCAAACCGTGCCCTTTTCAATGGTAGATACTGTCGAAACTGTAAGCGGCCCTTCCACAACAATAAACTTTCATCAACTGCAACTGACGGTCCTGGCATTAGGGCAACTGAAATGTTTCAAATAAATGGTCAATCAAAGGGCGTAGCTTGAACAAGCGGTCGCGGTTTGGATCTTTCTTATCTGGCTCATTTCTGTTGTCATTCAAATGAAAGAATTTCAGCAGCAAAGAGAATCAGTTACGTGTCATGACAGCTGCAAAAATAGGTGTTGCATACATAGGATCTGTAGACCAGTACATCTCAATATCTGGTTTTCTGATTATTCCCATCAACATCAAAATCCCAATGAATTTTTTCATTTCGTTTTCATCAGTGTCTAACCAAGCACGAACACGGGAATGTGGAGGTAAATTGGGATTTTTCTCAATAAACTGTGCTGCATACAGATTTGTCTGATGAGCAAAATGTCTGATCAAATCAGGTGACACAAACAGCTCATAAAACTGCTCAGCAGTGTAATTGTTTACATCAACAGTAAAGCCACATGTTGCCTCAAACGGATGCACAAAAGGTAGTTCACCACGGGCAGCAGTCCAGTTGAGATGCTGGGGATACACCCACTCATCGCTGTCATCCGATGCGTCTTCATTGACAGTATCATGCAGCACACGTTGCTGCTCATCATTGTCGCTAAAATCTTCTTCAGAACTGCTACAATCATGATCAGAACTGTCCAAAATCGCCTGCAAAGCCTCACTTGAAGTCAGTTTACGTTTCGCCATATTCACAGCTGTCACTTCCGAATCACGTCACATAACCGGCCAAAACAACCACAGACTTGTCGAAATACAACGTAGTAATAATACCCACGCCAAACCGTCAGTTATACTATGCGCCAGGCATTCATATAACCATAGGCAAATGTGCCGGATAATTCTGGCAGTATGGCGTTAGCAATAAAACAACGATGCCGGATATATCCGGCAGAGGGCGGTTAAGGGGTTAATATTATTGATTAGATCCTACCAGGTTTTGAAAAAGTTCTGCAAAGATCCTCTAAGTGAGAATCTGAATTTTTCCTGTTTCAAATAATATAAAACATCAGTTACCCTCTGACTTATCAGAGGAGAATTAGGATTCTTCCAGTTGGGCAAAATAAGTCTATGTGCCAATAGTGTAGTAAAGGCAATTACAGTTTGTTTGTCCATCTCCACTTAAGCCCCTCTGTGAGCCCACCAAACACAACTGTTAATGGGTTAATAGGGATTGGGACACCAAGGCTGTCTGAAAGGCACTTAAAGATTTTGGTCAGAATGATGTTAATTTGGTGCAGGCCCAAAACATGTGGCCCAGTGAGGCCGGAGCTTGATTGTAATGTCTGCAGGTTGGATCTTGCCCTGGAAACATTTTAGACACTTTTAGGTGAGACAGATGAGCTCGATATATAATTTAGAGTTGAATAATTCTATGCTTTGCGCATGTGGAGCTCAAATGAATTCTCTACATTGCTACCTTCCACTCCTTTTCAGATATATTGATTAAGAGATCTTTTTCCCATTGTACTCTTAGATTTTTGAAAGGGAGGGACTGTAAAATAATTGTATATATTGCAGAAATACTATCTGAGTCCTCGAAACTGAATATTTTTTCCAGCATAGAGGAAGGTGCGAGATGAGGAAAATCAGGCAGGTTCTGTTTAACAAAGTTTCTAATTTGAAGATAGTGAAAGAAATGTGTTGCTGGAAAGTTACATTTAGAGTGTAATTGTTCATAGGATGCAAAGATGTTGTCTATGTGCAGATCTCTAAAGCAATTTAATCCCAAATGTTTTCCAGACATTAAAAAATGCATATGTTTGTGAGGGTTGAAAAAGGTGGTACTCATGTAGAGGTTCTCCATCTTAAAATGCTTTCTACATTGGTAGAAAGAGACTCAGTGATTTTAACTTTCACGAGGGTCCGCTGACCTTTGGGATCCATGTATGGTCCTATAGCTCCCACTCAGTGGGGTGTAAACTGTTACAACTCACACATGTGAAAGGGTTTAATCAGAATCATTCAGGCATTTTTAAGGAGAATTTGTGAATGAATTGTTTGCAGAGCCGTTTCTTGCTTTATGTGGACTACACAGATGCATAGGGCTCCTGAAGCTACTATGGGCTCCTCAAGCTGCAAGTTCACTCTCAATATATTTGCGGTGTATTAAAATTACCTGTCTGTTTGTAGCCAGCTATGATGTATCATTAGTTTAATGAATCACTTATATGCTTAAAAATTACATGTAGGATATAAACAAAACTAAGCTGCAGTGATAAGGAAGCTTGGGGCTTGTGTTTGTGTGCAAATCAACTCAAAATCACGTGACGTTTACCCACAGGTGTGATGGAATGACAGCCGCACTTCATGTCAGGAGGACAATAACAGGAGCCAAAGCCACATTGATACCTAAGATGGCATCTAAAAAGCTTATCAGAAAAAACGGAGAGGAAAAATTCTGCACAGAATAAAAGTAAAGCATTTATTCACAAAGTTGCAATGGATCAGAGGTGGGAAGTAACAAAGTAAAACAACTCCGTTACTATTCTTAGGTAGAATTTATGTAGGCTATGTGTATCTTTGAGTATTTTATTTCTCTGAGACTTTTTAATTTCACTAACTACATTTCAAAAGAAAGAATTTCTGCTCCCTACAATAACGAAAATATCCACAACTTACTATCTTTCCAACAGGATTCTGCATCTGAAAAATGGGGGAAACTAAGTCAGCTAAAATTGTATTAAATTGTTTGCATACATATGCAAAACTGATGGACTGTCCCATTCTATATTTATTTGCACATTTTACATCTTTGATTTCTTCATATATAAAATATTACGCACACGAGAGAAAAGCAAAAGGAACAGCACAGGCAGCAATGGTGACGATTTGAACAGTGAAGATATTGTGAAACCAAAGCCAAACAACTTTGGACTTATCAATGAGATCAAAGATTCAGGTAGGTCAGAAAATAGGCCTCCGTACAAGTGGCTGGCACAAAAACAAATTGCCTTTTATGCCAGCCATAACAACACGAGATTATGGCATTCAAAATTCACCCTCTAATCTTAAAAAGACACACAGAAGAAAGTGTGCACACATGAACTTTTGTTTGACTTGCTGTTCGGATATATTGATTATTAAAACAATAACTAAAAAATCATTTAAAATAAGCTATAAATATTAGAATAATATTATTTTTCAATTACATTATTGGGATAGGCTACTAAATTAGTCTAAATATAGTGAGCATGTGAGTGTATAAACACACACACACACACACACACACACACACACACACACACACACACACACACGTACAGTAGTGGCCAGAAGTTTTGGCAGTGACACGAATGTTGTGCTTTGCAAAATTTACAGCTTCAATTGTTGTGGTGCCAATTCCTATTGTTTTTATATTATTATGCAGAGTGATCAGATCATTGCAAAGAGCTTCATTAGCATTTTCACTTCTTTTGCCCCTGGCACAAAATGATCAGCTGACACAAAGTGCCCAGTAAGTGTCAGGACCGTCTCCTCCTGTGAAGCCCGCTATAGAATGGTATTGCCGCCCATGCAGAGCTGGCTCAGTGGCTGTGAGTGAGGTGAAGACTTTTGGATAACAGCCTTGTGTCAAAGGTCAACACTGTAAATATTGACTCTTTGCGTAAACTTGATTATTTGCCAAATAAAAGCCTTTGAAAGTTATGAAATGTTTATAACTGTTCTTTAGTATACCATAGAAACATGTTAAAAATAATCTAAAAATGCTGAAGCAGCACATTTTGCAAACACAACATTTGTGTCACTGCCAACACTTTTGGCCACTGCTGTAGAGGGACAACGTTGCTGGCCCTGCTCAGGGCTGAGTTACATCTCGGTTACATCTCTCAATACAAACAAAGTCACTAAATAGAAGTGACATTGCTAATTATTAGAAAATAAAATATGCTTTACAAAGAGTATGTTATTATTATTGTGTTGCTGTGGTAGTAATGCTGTCATGTGTTTTGTTTTTTTGTTTTTTTTTGTTTGTTTTTATTTTTAAGCAACATGGGTATTTTCTGCTTCAGTAAAATAAGTTTTGTTACTATATAAAGTAATCTACTGTATGTAAAGCACATCACACCCAATATAGGCCCACCACAATTGTTGCTTACGTTGGTACATCTGTGTATGTTTTATTAGCAATTTCTTTTTTTAACTTTTATTTGATTTTTTTTTCTGTATTCTGGAGTACAGTGATCCCTCGCTATATCGCGCGTCGCCTTTCGCGGCTTCACTCTATCGCGGATTTTATATGTAAGCATATTTAAATATATATCGCAGATTTTTTGCTGGTTCGCGGATTTCTGAGGACAATGGGTCTTTTAATTTCTGGTACATGCTTCCTCAGTTGGTTTGCCCAGTTGATTTCATACAAGGGACGCTATTGGCAGATGGCTGAGAAGCTACCCAGCTTACTTTTCTCTCTCTCTTGCGCTGACTTTCTCTGATCCTGACGTAGGGGGTGTGAGCAGGGGGGCTGTTCGCACACCTAGACGATACGGACGCTCGTCTAAAAATGCTGAAAGATTATCTTCACGTTGCTATCTTCTGTGCAGCTGCTTCCTGAAGCGACATGCTGCACGGTGCTTTGCATACTTAAAAGCTCGAAGGGCACGTATTGATTTTTGCTTGTTTGTTTTTCTCTCTCTCTCTCTCTCTCACCCTGCTCCTGACGAGGGGGTGTGAGCTGCCGCCTTCAACAGCTTTGTGCCGCGGTGCTTCGCATACTTAAAAGCCAAACAGCCCTATTGATTTGTTTGCTTTCCTCTGTCTTTCTGACAGACTCTACTCCTGATGCGCACTCCTTTGAAGAGGAAGATATGTTTGCATCCTTTTAATTGTGAGACAGAACTGTCATCTCTGTCTTGTCATGGAGCACAGTTTAAACTTTTGAAAAAGAGACAAATGTTTGTTTGCAGTGTTTGAATAACATTCCTGTCTCTCTACAACCTCCTGTGTTTCTGCGCAAATCTGTGACCCAAACATGACAATATAAAAATAACCATATAAACATATGGTTTCTACTTCGCGGATTTTCTTATTTCGCGGGTGGCTCTGGAACGCAACCCCCGCGATGGAGGAGGGATTACTGTACAGATTCATTGTTATCTGTACTTACTCCTGCATAAAGTTGATTTAATTATTACAGCATTGAATGTTTTGTCTTCTCTCGTGTGATCACTGAATTAAAAGAAAAACAGTGTATGGTTCAAATAGCCTGTTTCAGGGTGGGAGGGGTGGGTGAAGTAAGATGTACCGTATATACAGAGCCCCCCATAATGTTTGGCACAAAGACACTTTTTTCCTTGATTTCTCCCTCTGCTCCACAGTTTACAATTACAAATCAAACAATCCTGACAAAATTAGAGTGCACATTGCAGACTTTCATTTAAGGGGATTTATACACATTTCGGTCACACAACACTCTTTCTACATGATCCCCCCATTTCAGGGTGTTTGTGATCACTCAGGTGGGTTTCACTGCTTCATAAGATACCTCAGATTGCTTCTACCTTTTGGAGTCTGTAGTTGCCACTGTTCAACATGAGAACAAGAGCTGTGCCAATGAAAGTCAAAGAAGCCATTATAAGGCTGAAAAGCAAGAATAAAACCATTGGAGACATCAGTAAAACCTTAGGATGACCAAACTCAATTGTCTGGGATATCATGAAGATGAAAGAACACACTGTTGAGCTCAGTAATCACAAAGGAACAGCTAGGCCAAGGAAGACCTCCACTACTAATGAGAGAAGAATCCTTGCTATGGTCAAGAAAAAGCCCTCAAATGCCTATCCTACAGATCAGAAACAGTCTTCATGGGGCAGATGCGGACGTGTCAGAGATGACAATCAGCAGAAGACTTCATGAACAGAAATACACAGGACACACTGCTAGATGCACACCAGAAAAACGGGATGGTCAGATTACAGTTTGTGAAAAAGGACTTTAATGAGCCTGCAGAATTCTGAGGAAAGGTCTTGTGGACAGATGAGACAAAGATGATCCTCATCAGAGTGATGGCAAGAGCAACAAGACCAATAGGAACTACTCAAGATCCAAAGCTAACCACCTCATCTTTTAAGCATGGCGCTAAGGTGTTATGGTTTGGGCAGGTGTGGCTGCCGCAGGTCCTGGCACACTTCTCTTCACCAATGATGGAACTGCTGATGGCAGCTGCACAATGGATTCTGAGGTGTGTAGAAACATCTGATCTGTTCAGGTTCCATTGGATGGCACTTCATTTTACAACAAGATAATGAGCCCAACATAGTGCTGAGGTGACACAGGAGTTTGTCAAAGCTAAAAATGGAAAATTCTTAAATGGCCAAGCCAGTTACCCAATTTAAATTCAATTGAGCAGGCCTTCCATATGCTGAAGAGAAAACATAAGGGGACAAGCCCCTCAGAACAAGCAGGAGCTGAAGATGGCTGCATGAGACGCTTGGCAAAGCATCACTAGAGAAGACACTCAGCACCTGCTGATGTTTATGAACCACAGACTTAAAGCAGTCATTTCAAGCAAGGGATATGCGATAAAGTGCTTACTATGACAACGGCTTTAAGAGACCTGCCTTTGCTGTGTCTAAACATTATGGTGCCATGAAATGAGGGGACCGTGGAAAAAAGTGTTGTGTGACCGAAATGTCTGCAGAGAACCTTAAATGAAAGTCTGTCTTATCAAATAACCTGAAGATCTATACATGGATTCGCTGAGAAACATGTTTGTTCCAAAAGTTTTTAATCTATTTTACAAATGATCATAGGTGTTGTGTAGTTTATTCTTCCTATTTCTAGAGGTTTGCCATCATTATGCGTGGGTTCTATTGTAACGTAAGGGCTACTAATTGCATATCTGCTACTAATTTGGTGGAAATAAAAAAATTCTTCTACTTTAAAGCTAATTAACGCTGTAATAATGAGAACAGAAACAGATAAATAGATGGGGCACCGTAGTGATCCCCTCCATATAATTGACAGATTTGAAAATGCAACAAAAAGATAAGTTTCTGTCTTTTCTGATGTGAGCTGATCTTCGACTAGCTCCAAGATGGCGGAGGGGCCATTTTTCAGTGAGGAAGAGGAGGGTTTGGATGATCGGGAACCATAAGTGACATGTCATTATGTCATCAACATGTCAAGTACTGCTTCTGCTGCGGCAAGAAGAATAAAGCCATTCGTTAATGGTGCCAACCCCTGGTTGGGAGTAATGTAGCGGTGCTACTGATTAATGTCGTCATAAATTTATTTTGAGTCCCGTCTTTCGTAGCGTTGTCCTGTTTGCATGGTTTGTATGTGCATGTAAATATGCTCCCCCTGGAGACAATGGGGGGAAGAATAACACTGTGGAACCGTGGCCCCTCACGATAATTGGTCCTGTCAATTCCATCACCTGCATCCGATCATTCGCTATTTAAATGGAAGGACAGAAAAAAAAAAAAAAAACAGCATCCCATTCTACTTGACCTCCAATTCACTACAGAAGCAGGAAAAAGCAGCGATCCAAGTCATTCACCCCACTGTCTACCTGACACTTTCAATGCCCGACAACAACATCTTTGCACCACAAAACCCTGGGGTTCTGGATTACACCACGTACCAAGGATAAGCACGGTGAGACTGTTTCTTGTTGTATGGGGAAGGAATCAAGCCATCATTATCATCCGTGTAATTTCCATAGGACAATTTTTCCAACTGAACAAGGTTCACAAACATTATCCATTTTCCATTGTATTATCGTGGTATTTCCCTCTACTTACCCTTTACCTAGGGGTAAGTGTACATATCAGATTAGTTACCAGGTTGGTCTACTGTTGCACCATAAGAGTAACACACGCTATACACGTGCAGAGAACCTGAACAGTGCCTTATGAATGACACCCACACAGCAGGCTAATCTCTAGCACTTTAAAACAAATAAGTGCCTTAGGAATAACACAGCCTGTCACTCTCTCAGCACTTCAAGATACTTACTTATTATTGGCACGAACAACATATGATGTTTTAATGATATCTCAGACTTAAATATTACTTTTGGTCTACAAGAATACATTTAAACATACAAAGGCTCAGCACTCTTGACTATAGGCCATTTATCAGCCAAGAATACTTTACTTTGGGTCCTTTTCACTGCTATGGGGTGGAGCTCACACCCTCAGCCTTAATAATCCTTGCAGCACAGAGGTAATGGCAAATCTCTGGCTTCACCAGGTGCTCAAATAAATCTAACTTATTACTTCAATCACTCTTGACGTGAAGACAAAGTATAGAAAGTGTCCACTTGTGCGATTAGGAGGCAGTCAATGTTATAATATTAAATTTAATGTCACTGTCTCTGTGCACACTGTTTTGGATTCATTCATACAGGCAGACCAAGTATGGTACACAGGGGCTAGGCTGCATTTAGAAACCATTAGCCTAGCAGTTTGGAGAATGAAAACTGCAAGCAGGCATTGTGCTATTCTTATATTTTTGAAGGTGGGGTTGAGTCCTTTCCTGTCCTTGTTTGGAGACCAGAGAGAGAGCCTGCATGTGGAGAAACTAGTATATAAGGCTTGAACTGCTGCCAATACACTTTGAAGCTATCGGACGGAAGATTATGTCATCCGTCCGAAAAATCATTTCAGCGTGGTGACGAAAGATGGCAGACTGCGTAGATCAAGATTCCCACCTTGATAGAGTTTGTCATAAGTAAGTCTGTAATGCTGCGTAAAAACCGTCAGTAAAGAAAGCTAAGGTATATTATTTTTCTCATGTAATTTTGTACCGCCGTACCACTATGGGAGGGATATCGCCTTTTGCATTATATCGATATAGTTTCTGGTTACTTAAAAAAAGAACATATTTCCAAAGAGCTAGTGCCTCTTAAGGAAACAGTCAAAAAGCCTAAAGGTGAGTAAAATATCGCAAGATAAAGAATTGTCACATGGTACTTACCTGAATCTCTTCTCTCAACAGGAAAACCAAGGAAAAATAATCACCTCTATTTCTGGGTTCCAAAAATGGCCGCCATGATGTCACTTCCAGCAGCCCGATATGACATCACATCCGGCCATCACGAATGACTTAACTTCCAGTTCCTCCAAAATTATGCTCTTTCCGACTCCTGCATTTAGCGTCACTTCCTGCCAACCATTTCCTGTTCCCATAATTCATTTCTGTATAAAAATACCATTTTGTTCCATAAACTTTGTCATATATTACAGTACAGTACTTTTGATCATTCATTCACTATTTTTGCTTTATTTGTCTGTAGGACAATATACAAGGACGGTCCACAAAACTTTATTTTTGTGGAGTTTTTTCTTTTCTGGTGATATTTCCACAATTGGCGTAGCCAGCAGGATTTGCTTTTTGAAGATAACAGAAGTAGCAGGACCTCAACACTGTGCTTTCGACGATCATGGGCGAGCTACGTACTTAAAAGTGCAGATAGGCAAAACTAGGACACAGCTAGCCGAGTCCAAATGCTTGCGCTGCGGTACAGACAGAGACTGCTCGGTCATTACCAACCCAATTAACGTATCTAATGGAGGATGATGATATTGAAACATATTTTTGGTTTTTGAGCGAACCACAAAGCGGAACACATGGCCAAGGTTGGAATGGGCATACCTACTGACCCCCTACCTGAAGGGGATAGCGCAGAGGGCTTATTATGATTTAACTTAGGAGCAGGCTGCAGACTATGATGTTCTAAAAACCTAGGTGTTTAAATGCTACAGCATATCTCCAGAACAGCAAGCGAGGGAATATATCCACTGCGCCACCTGTGAGGACATTTTGTTGTTTAAAAACAATATGGTCACTAGGAGGCATCACTGAGCCCCAAACCTCAGGCATAATTAAGTGCAACAACAGTTTTGAGTACAAACAAGAGAATTTTATTCACAGAGTACCTTTGTGCAGGCTCTTCACAATTCTCAGTCACACTATTATTTCCTTTATTTTATTTTCCACCACACCTCCCAGTCAAGTGTTGTCCACTTAATGTCAACTCTGACTCCTCAGGTAAATGGAGGTGAACCCTTTTATACTGGACCAAAGAGTACTTCCAGTGACATTAAATGGAAGAAGCACTTACTGGTCAGGCACGTTCCCTGAAAAGTAGGGAGAGCCTTTCCCTGTATCCTTCACTAGTGGCACTCATGGAAATCAGGATGGCTGCCCTATGGAACTCCAAATCTCAGCATGCCCTGTGGGCACATGATTGGACATACCAGCCCAGGAATGCTGCCACACAGTGTGTTCAAGGAGCACACACTCCTGAGAGGCTGTCTCTTCCTGTTCATCCACTATCCTGACCTCCCTGTCAGGTAAGGGGACTGGGTGATCCTGGGTGGGACGCCAGTCTGTCCCTGCCATCCATCACAACAGTACTCTGTGCTACTGTGAATGACTATTTGGGATGTGTAATTGGCACCATGCAAACCTATTATCAGTTATAGAACTGGAAAGTGTATCACAAAAAAATCATTTATTCTTTGTGCAATATCCCAATATGAATTGTAAGCGTATAGTCCTTATGTTGTTCTTGTGTGGAAATTTTGCACATTGCTAAGGGCTTTTATAACACTGAATTTGCTTTTATCATTAGTTTTAAGTTTCAGTTTTGTTTTGACCTTACTATTTTATTTTGCTGTCTTGTTTCCTTTATTTTCACAATGCCATTTTATTAAATGTCACATGATGCTGTTCCAGCTGCCAATGATATCATAACCGTTCCAGTGTGAATATGGCATGGATCGTAAACTTCAGCATCCCTCAAAGGATAAAACTCTGCCAAAGAAGACAAAATCTTTAGTAAGTTTAGTAAATTAAAAACACTAGTTGAGGTGGCATTTTGTGTTTCTGGATTAGGTTTTGCCTCAGACTATTTCTGCTGGTTTGCTCTTTGAATTCATAATGTTGTAGCTTTTCTCATGATTTCCCAGTATTATCCATGCATCCATCCATCCATTATCCAACCCGCTATATCGTAACTACAGGTCACGGTGGTCTGCTGGAGCCAATCTCAGCCAACACAGGGCGCAAGGCAGGAAAGAAACCCTGGGCAGGGTGCCAGCCCACCACAGATCATCCATGCAGCATCCTGAATATTGTTTACTTTGCCTTTACCGACCATCTGCAGGTCATCTTCACTGCTATTCTTGGGTGCTTACATACAACCTTAACAAAGAGGAGTGATGATGTACTCCAGAATACCCATAATGACTGATCTACTGTTAACCAAGAGGATTTTAAATACGCATTTCAAAAGTAGGTAAGTCCTCTATGAGCAATGTATTGCTATCAAAATGTTCAGCTGCCCATGAATCCACCAAGTCCATCAGCTGTATATCATTAACTACAATGTGAATTTGCAGTAAATCTTAAAAGAGAGCTTGACTACAAACACCTACCCAACAAAAAATCACATAGAATAAGCATTTTGGCTTCCCTGTGTAGCAGTTAAGGCTTTTGTCCACCTCTTGAACCCTCAGGTACCATTCGAGACACGAGGTAAAAGTATAACTATTATTTATTTTATAATTATACAGTGCACCAAGCACACTCATATAATCAATAATCTCTCTACAATAACCAATCCTCCTCGCCCAGACACTTTGCCACCCTACCTCCCAGCTCAGCTCAGTGTTCTGGGCTTCCCATAGTCCTTTTATAGCCCCTGACCCAGAAGTGGTTCCTGGCCAAACCCACAAGTCCGTTTTCCTTCCGGGTCAGGGCAAACTGTCCTCGTCTTCATCCCGGGAGCACGTCGCTTCCTCCGGTCACGTGACTGTGACGCACTCCCGGGTTATAGGGCACGCAAAAGCCCGCTAGCCCCCCTACAGCGACTCCCGGTGGCCCCCAAGGTATCCAGCAGGGCTGTGTGTATAAAGTACAGAGTCCATGAGGCCCTGCTGGAAGTCGGGGCACCATCCTGCTGTCCGGAGGGCTCCTCCTAGCGGCCTGGGGGTGGCGACCGGAGTCCATAGCCGGTCGTCCATCAAACCTGCCACAATTAAAAAATAATTTCTCCTTGACTAAACATGGACTTTCTTGCAAACTCGCACTGGTTTTCCCAGTTCCATCGGCTCCTCCACTGTTTTAGGTTCAGGGGCAAATGACAAAGTGCCTTTAACACCATGTCTCATGGGAGATTAGCAATGAAGGTGAACAACTTGCATTGCTGACATTTCATCAGGCAGGCAGTACATTTTCTCTCATAATGGGTGGATGGTCTGCAGCACAGGGTCCTGCAAGAGAGCTCTTACAATAACAAAAAGTCAAAATCAACAAGCACATTGCTTCTTTTTCTCCCTTGTCTCGATGCATGCTCAATAATCCAGGTAAGGAAATCCTAGAAATTTGATTCTGTTCATCTGGACAAAGTTTTTAAGTGGGAGAAATATTTCGAGACTTATCCAAGTCTCTTCCTCAGTCTCAATTGACTGCAGGTTTCCCCAACCTTATAAACAGTACCTTTGCTTAATCACAGAGACTAGCACCATTGACAAAGGGCCAGTTGATCAGTGATATGCAAATTGTCCACTGATTAGTAGACGTGTGAACCATTCATAGAGGGTTGAGGAATGGCTGCAATCACAAAATTGTAAGATGGCGACAGATGTACCCTTAGGCCCCCTCCTCTGTTCAGAGATGGTCGTTCCTTTTTCACGTAAATGGCCTCCTTGATTCCTCTCTCAAACCAGCGCTCCTCCCTGTCCAGGATGTGCACCTCTTCATCTTTAAAGGAGTGACCACTATCCTGTAGATATAAATAGACTGCGGACTCCTGGCCTGACGAGGACGCTCTTCTGTGTTGTGACATGCGCTTAGCCAGTGGCTGCTTGGTTTCCCCGATGTACAATTCACGGCACTCCTCCTGGCACTTAACTGCGTAAACTATGTTACTCTGTTTGTGCCGTGGGACCCGATCCTTGGGATGGACCAATCTTTGGCGTAGCGTGTTTTGGGGTTTGAAAGCCACTGAGACCCGATGTTTCGAGAAAATGCGCCTCAGCTGTTCCGATACTCCTGACACATATGGAATCACTAAGGGTTTTCGCTTAGGCAGTGGATGTCCTTCCTCTGTCATGAATCGCTTGGAGCGTTCTTTAGGTGTCTTCCCTGCTTTGACCTCTATGAATGGTTCACACGTCTACTAATCAGTGGACAATTTGCATATCACTGATCAACTGGCCCTTTGTCAATGGTGCTAGTCTCTGTGATTAAGCAAAGGAACTGTTTATAAGGTTGGGGAAACCTGCAGTCAATTGAGACTGAGGAAGTCTCGAAATATTTCTCCCACTTAAAAACTTTGTCCAGATGAACAGAATCAAATTTCTAGGATTTCTCCCTTGGTTTCTCATAATGAAAAGGGAGCATGCATGTGATCTCAGAAGCACTTTTCTTGGTTTACTGAGGGGAAAGGGGCAGGAGCTTCAGCCACTGTAGCTACTCCTGTGTTCATATCCATGATCCAAAGTAACTTATCAATGTCACTCTTTTAATAAAGTCTGTGAAAGAGGAGTGCCAGATAGTAAAGCAGCACCCTAGGGGGAAATGATCAAAACTTATCAGACAACATTCCTGATTATTTTTAATACTTTAATTACAAAAGCTCACTTCGTGTCATCAGTGTTTGCTGGAATGTAGACGAGCAGCCAGAGAGCTGACAGACAAGTCAAATCCTGCCAGGTTCTCGGGTGCAGCCTCACAACTGACAACACCTGCCGGAGTCGAGGTGCCTGCTGCTGCTTGACTGTTGTAAGTCAGCTCTTTCAATTCTTTCCCTTGAATTTGTTTGAGGGGCTAAAGGTTCTTTAGTGCCAGTGAGAGAGGGGATCAGGTCTGTGCGACAGTGGATGAAAGCAAATGTCAAACAAGATGTTTTGATCTCATTATGTCACGTTGTGTCAGATCCATTGTATGGTATGTGACAAAGGTGTGTGTCCTACTGCTTTATTTATAAAATAGCCAATCATACAGTCACTAAAACAGTCTTCACCTCCCCTGTTATACAACATTGAATCACAAAGATTTAATTTAGCTTTTTTGACATCGATCAGCAGAAAGGGTGCTTGATTCATAATGGAGTTTGATAAAATTT
The DNA here is from genome assembly GCF_900747795.2 of Erpetoichthys calabaricus. NCBI lineage: Eukaryota > Metazoa > Chordata > Cladistia > Polypteriformes > Polypteridae > Erpetoichthys > Erpetoichthys calabaricus. The sequence continues at coordinate 4,181,465 of NW_026261588.1, read as the reverse complement.
CGATCAAACAGTTCAACAGTTCTCCTCTTAAGAGGAGATGTTGCTTATGTTTACATGCAGAAATAAACAAATTCAAAAGCACATACTGAGGTCAGAGACTAAAAATGATCTTTCTTAGGTGTTTGGTTGTTCAGAGTCTCCCAAACAATGCAAGGAGAAAATGTTTGTCGTATGTGTGATGCTCCATTTGAGATCAAAACACCACTAACTTTTCAGAAATAGTCATTCTTTAAATTCACAACCTGGAATCATAAACTGTAAACTCCTTATTTTCAGTAGAAGATATGTCTGTTGGACTTTTTTTTCTTTGTGCCTTCCACCACATAACCTATCATCTATGGTGGAGGAGCAAAAGCTTTAGATTAGTAAAAAATTTTGATCTCCAGTTTTCCATGGATCTCGATGTTTTAGGGTACCTTGATACAGAAAACATCAATATCTCGATGATGGGTGTGTGTCTGTGTGTGTGTCACAATTTCTTCATGACAGTATAGAACTAAAACAGCTGGAGGGAAAAATACCAAACTCGAAACTTAAGCCTGGTATAAGATGACGATGTGTTGATTAGTTTTTGAAACAAATTGTATAAGAGAAAGAGGAACTCTAGAGGAACCTTCAAATACCGTAATTCCATAGTTAATTATGAATTCTTCTTGTCAATTGCTATCGTAATGACTTATTTTATGATCAGAAAGATCAGTAAGTGTTACTTACTGAAATGTTATGGAATAGTTCAGGTAACTTGGTTTCTAGGGTGCAAGGCCTACTGAAGCTTACTTTCAAATTTTATTTATTTTTTTGTTGTTCAGCAAACAAATTTTTCTGACTGCACATTTGCCATCTGGAACTGTCTTAATGACTTGACTTTTTAACCAAGAATTGTGGGGTGCAGCATCATCTGCTATCTTAACACCATCTCTTAGCTCAAAATTCCTTTTTGCGTGAGGCATTTTTGATTTTCTTGTAGTATTGCCAAGTACTCTTTAGTCCATCTTTTCTAAAAGAAATTGGCCTTGTACTGAACTTGCTGCCAGTGTCTTTGTGTAAATTGGTCATTTTGAGGAAAAAGAAAGTGATTAGGTGTCAATGATTCTAAATCATTTGGATTGTCTTAAATTTGTGTGCAAGATCTTTGGTTGATAATTGATTCAAGTTTGAACATTACGGTTTGGAGAGGCAGATGGTAAACTGAAGATCCACTGAAAATCCACTTGATTTATTTCTTCATTGTGACATTGCTTATTTTTTTCGTTGATTAAGGTTTTTATCTACTTCATGTAGCTCTCTTTCAGCCAAAACTAAGTTTGCTCCATTACCTAACGACGTAATGAATCTAATTGACATAAGGCATTAATACACGAATCAGCATCCAAGTGTTCATCCTGAATGTGCACAGCTCTGATTGGTATGGAATAGAAAATGACTGCATACCCATTGACTAGACTTTTCCATCTTTTAACTTTAAAAGATACAAAATAATGTATTGCAACATTGATGAAAGGTGGTTGGTCAGGTTGCAAACAATTTTCTGGCAATTTTGTTATTTTACATTCTGCATTAGCATTGTGTCTTCTTCATATTGTGCACATCCATTTTTGTTTGTAGATTTGCTGCAATATAAGACAAGGAATATGACAACGTTTGTGAATATAATTGTGGATGTTCAGCTTCTTCTGGCATAGCACTTTTTTCTTTTCAGTTCTGATATTGGACACTTTATTGTGTCACCAGATGCTCTAAGAGTAAGAATAAATAAAAAAATAAGAATATGCGCCTTAATATGTGACTTCCAAACAAACCCTGGCACTACTGGCTGCCACTGCTCTGCTGGAGAATTAATTTTGTTTTATTTTATTAGTTAAGTTTTATTCATTAAGCTGTTTAACGTCCGTTCACTCACCAGTAAGGATCCTCTACTCTATGAACTGCTAACTGACTGTAAGTTTGATTTTTTTTGTTTGACTGAGACCTGGCAGAAACCCAATGATATTTCACAGTCTAATCAAGCTGTTCCTTCTTAGTTTGCTTACATCTGCCAAACCCTGTGCCTCTGGTCAGGGTGGCAGTCTCCTACTTTCTAGTGAGAAGTGGTAAGTATCCTCTAAAACTGTGCCCCAGTATGCCTCATTTGAGTCCATTGCCTTACAAATCAATGGACCTTCTCCCACAATGCTTTCCACTGTTTATTGGCTGCCCAAGCTGAATAAGGACTTTTTAAATGAAGTTTGCAAATTCCCTCTGTTTTATGCCCTGTAATGTTATTTTGCTGGGTGATTATAATATACATATAGACACTGTTAGTAATAATCTTACGAGGGATTTTATATCATGCCTTGATAGAATTGGTCTGCAGCAATATATAGACTTTCCTCTTTTCTCTAAAGGTCATATTCTTGATCTTATTTGTTGCTCTGGTGTTACTTCTTATAATTATATAGCATCTGCCCTGTCGATATCTGACCATAAACTGGTGTCTTTTAATGTTGACTTAATATTATCTAAATCAAACCACTTTGGGCGGCACGGTGACACAGTGGGTAGTGCTGCTGCCTCGCAGTTAGGAGACCTGGGTTTGCTTCCCGGGTCCTCCCTGCGTGGAGTTTGCATGTTCTCTCCATGTCTGTGTGGGTTTCCTCCGGGCGCTCCAGTTTACTCCCACAGTCCAAAGACATGCAGGTTAGGTGGATTGGCAATTCTAAATTGGCCCTAGTGTGTGCTTGGTGTGTGTGTGTGTGTGTCCTGCGGTGGGTTGGCACCCTGCCCAGGATTGGTTCCTGCCTTGTGCCCTGTATTGGCTGGGATTGGCTCTAGCAGTCCCCCGTGACCCTGTGTTCGGATTCAGTGGGTTGGAAAATGGGTGGCTGGATCAAACCACTTTGTTTTATCTCATTTTGAAATCATTAAGAATATTAACTGCCTTCTCCAATGGAGTTGACATTCTTCCCAGTGGTGACAATCTATTAACCTCAGATGAAGTAGTTTCCCACTATAACAATGGACTACGCAGCCTTTAAGATAATTTTGCTCCTCTGAAAATCCGGACTGTCTCTTTCACTCACACTACACCCTGGTTTTCCCCTGAACTACGCCAGCTTAAAGTTAAAGGCCAACACTTGGAATGCCTTTATACAAAGATGGACCTTGCTGACCATCAAAATATGTATGATGAACACATCCGCTACTATAAGGATGCTTTGTCTGCAGCAAAAACTATATATTATGTAACACTAATTGGGTCTGGTGAAGGAATATTAGGGCTTTATTTTCACTGTAAACAACATCCTACAGCCACCTGACAATCTTCCACTTACTTCTGTTTTACTGCACTGATCAATGCAGCTCTTTTATGACATTTTTTAATTTGAAGTGTGATAGTTCGAAGGTCTCCGTGACCCCTTGAACCCTCAGACTAGACGTCAGACACCAGGTAAAAGTCCAAATATGAATATTTATTTTAATAATAAAGTGCACAAAGCACCCTCCTCCCCACAATACTCAATAATAAATCACAATAATCAATCCTCCACACTCCCAAACTCGTTGCCACCCTTCCACCCAGCTCAGCTCGACGTCTGGGATTTCCCATAGTCCTTTTATGGTCCTTGATCCGGAAGTGTTTCGCCCTCTCTGTCCACGTGACTAGGAACACTTCCGGGTCATACAAAAACTCTTCTTCACCCCGGAGGCACGTCGTTTCCTGTCATGTGATCATGACGCACCTTCGGGTTATAGGGCACGTAAGAGTCCGACAGCTTCCCTACAGCGACTCCTGATGGCCCCCATGGTATCCAGCAGGGCTGTGCATATAAACTACAGAGTCCATGATGCCCTGCTGGAATTCGGGGCACGTCCACACTGCTGGGAGAGCTCCTCCTGGCGGCCTGGGGGTGAGGGCCGGAGTAGAAAGCCGGCAATCATTCACAGAAGCTTGAAAATACCCACCAGCATTTGACTTCTTTAAGAAAGAAACTCCGTACATGGAACTTTTTATGATCCCTCCTCTTATTTTCTTTTTAGTTTTAAACTCCCAGCTGCAGAGGAAATATCTGGTATTATTAGAAAATCTAAATTCTATACCCGTCAGTTGAACCCACTTCCTATTTATTTAGTTAAATCCTGTTTGCCTTATCTTTCCTCTTTAATAACTAATACTGTGTTTCCCCGAAAATAAGACAGGGTCTTATATTAATTGTTGCTCCAAAAGATGCACTAGAGCTTATTTTCAGGGGATATCTTATATTTATTCATGTACAACAATATACATTTATCCAAATATAGTCATGTCATCTTCTTCTGGAATATCGTCATAACTCTCCACATTCAAACCCTGAATTTCAGCCTGAATATCTTGCTACACCAGCTGCTTTGGTGATCCTATGAGATCGATGTGTGCGCTTCAATGTTTGATGAATGGTTCGATGTGGTGAAGCAAAATGCCAACATAAAAAATGCGTTTGTGGTGCTTTGATATTCAAGCGTCGCATATTCCTCAAAGTAATGACATGATACATTTTAAAAGTCTCACATACCATCTTCTGCACCATCTTTTTTTTTGCACCTTTACAATACCATCAGAATGTATGACGGAATATTTGAGCCAAAGAGAAAAAGAAAATAAGGACATCATGAAAATGTTTATTTTGTGATTAAAATGGAAATTTCAGCCTAAACTCAAAATGTTTACTTTATCATTAAAGCAGACCATCGTAAACGTCATCTTAAAACCGACCCAGTTGTTAATCTCTGGGGCTTCCTTCTGACCTGACAGCAGCGGCAAGCAATAATAGATCGCCACACAGAACACATTAAATTTTTAATATTCCAGCTCTCTGCACATTTAGAATTCTTAGATTTATACTTGATATCACTTTCATGATGAAATGCATTAAAATATGTATGTTACATTTACAGATAAATCATTAACTCTGTTTAAATAATGAATACTGTTAATAGTTACACATATGGGGTGGCATGGTGGCAGAGCGGTAGCGCTGCTGTCTTGCAGGGAGTCACATCCCTTGTGATCCCTACCTGGAGTTTGCATGTTTTCCTGGTGGGTTTTCACAGTGGGCTCAGTTTTCCATCCAAAGACAAGAAGGTTTGGGGATTTGGTGAAGCTACAATGATGCCAGTGTATGTGTGTGTACTTGTGTTCACCTTGCAATGAGCTGATGCCCCATCCAGAGATTTTATTTCTGTCTTGCGCCGATGCTGCTGGAATGGGCACATCCCTGAATCCATCCATCCATCCATTTTCCAACCCGCTGAATCCGAACACAGGGTCACGGGGGTCTGCTGGAGCCAATCCCAGCCAACACAGGGCACAAGGCACGAACCAATCCCGGGCAGGGTGCCAACCCACCGCAGACATCCCCGAATTGATGGATGTAATCATTAAACATCCTTTTCAGAGATATTGTGGCAAGGTGTCATCAGAATTTAGTTGAAGTTTCTGGCACACTCATCACATTGAAGTATAAACCTGGCCTTAGGCACCTTACTTTTCAGCTGACAATCTTGACTAGGGCTTATTTTTGGGGTAGAGCTTATATTACAGAGGAGCCTGAAAATCATGCTAGGGCTTATTTTCGGAGTAGGTCTTATTTTTGGGGAAACACGGTATCATACATTCTTCCCTTACTTCTAGTCTTGTTCCTTTAACTCTCAAAATGGCTGTGATAACTCCAATTCTCAGAAAATCTGGTACAGGTCTCTTCAACCTAAATTATTATCTTCCGATTTCACATTTATCTTTCTTTTCTAAAACACTTGAAAAAACTGTTGCTGGGCAGGTTCAATCTCACCTTACTGACAATCATTTGTTTGAACAATTTCAGTCTGGTTTTCGTCCAATTCACAGTACAGATACAGTCCTGGTTAAAATCACCAATGACCTGCTGATAGTTAACCACACTTGTGCTCCTTGACCTGAGCTCTTATAATTAATAATTATTGGCACTCCACATGCCAGTCTTAAATCTTATCTCTCAGATCGTACTTAGTTTGTACTGTACAGTTAAAAAATTTCCGATCCCAAGTGCCCAGCTGTTAGTGGTATTCCCCAAGGCTCTGTCTTGGGCCCCCATCTATTTATTATTTATCTCCTGCCTCTTGGTCATATTTTTAGGAAATTTGATATTCATTTCCACTGTTAGAGCTGAATGTTGAAAACATATCTCTCTACTAAGCCTAATTCCACTCTTCCACCTTCTTGTCTCTCTGACTGACTGCAGGAAATTAAATCATGGCTGTCTGCTAATTTTCTTAAATTAAATAGTGATAAAACAGAGGTTCTTCTGATAAGAACTTAAACTGTTTTGGCCAAATGTGATAATATTTCTCAGACTATTGATAATTCTCTAATCTGTTCTTTCTCCCAGGTTTAGGTTTCATTTTCGATCTTATCTTAAAATTTGAAGCACATATTAATAATATTACTCGGCCTGCATATTTCCTTCGATGTTATATTAGCCGTCTACACTCATCTCTTACAATTAAGAGCACTACTATTCTTTTTCCTGCTCTGATTACATCTCATATTGATCGTTGTAATTCTATCCTTTCTGGTCTTCCTCACAAACTCTTTCGTAAACTCCAATTGGTTCAGAATGCTGCTGCTCGTGTCATTACCAGAACCCCTTCCACAGAACACATTACTCCAGTCTTTCAGCAACTTCATTGGCTCCCTATTAAATATCGCATTGATTTTAACCTTGTAATTGTCACACCCCGTGCGAGTAGGAGGAAGCTGTATGGACCGAGTGAGGGTAATTCCACGCCAGGCCAGAGGGTGGCGGGGTGCAGTAAACCTTCTTCTATTATCTTTGCAGACCACGGGAAAACCCGTCTGCCTCGTCCCTGAAGATATCACTTCAGGTTCCTGCACCTAGAGGAACGTCACTTCTGGTTCAGACTTCAGAAGAATGTCACTTCTGGTTTCAATGTCAAAAGGAGGTCACTTCCAGTTCCAGTGTCAGAAGGAGGTCACTTCCGGTTCCCACACATCACTTCCGGACTTGGCATTTAAAACTTCCATCTTAACCACTATTTGACAGTTCTTGTTTGGACTCCATTGAAGACACTACTGTGTTAATTTCAAAACATATTGCAGCCAGGGATGTTATATGGGAGGATGCCCCAAACCTCTTTAAGTGTGTCGAGTCTGATCATTTCATACTTTTACTTTCAAGACCCTCTATAATCTTATCTTTCTGAACTTCTTCATATCTCCATTCCTTCCCGTATCCTTAGATCTTCCTCCTCTATTAATCTTATGATACCCCCTACTCACCTGACTACTGTGGGGTGTAGAGCTTTCAGTTGAGCGGGTCCTCATTTCTGGAACTTTCCTCCACAAGATATTCACATTATTGACTCTCTTCTTACATTTAAATCCCACCTTAAAACAAACATTTTTAAGATTAGTCTGTTTGATATACATTTTAGTTGATATATTTAATTTAAATGTTGTATTAACACTGGTTTTATCATAATTTTTAGTATTTTATGTACAGTAATCCCTCCTCCATCACGGGGGTTGCGTTCCAGAGCCACCCGCGAAATAAGAAAATCCGCGAAGTAGAAACCATATGTTTATATGGTTATTTTTATATTGTCATGCTTGGGTCACAGATTTGCGCAGAAACACAGGAGGTTGTAGAGAGACAGGAACGTTATTCAAACACTGCAAACAAACATTTGTCTCTTTTTCAAAAGTTTAAACTGTGCTCCATGACAAGACAGAGATGACAGTTCTGTCTCAAAATTAAAAGAATGCAAACATATCTTCCTCTTCAAAGGAGTGCGCGTCAGGAGCAGATAATGTCACAGAGATAGAGAAAAGCAAACAAATCAATAGGGCTGTTTGGCTTTTAAGTATGCGAAGCACCGCCGGTACAAAGCTGTTGAAGGCGGCAGCTCACACCCCCTCCGTCAGGAGCAGGGTGAGAGAGAGAGAGACAGAGAGAGAGCCAGAGAAAAACAAAACAGTGAAAAATCAATACGTGCCCTTTGAGCTTTTAAGTATGTGAAGCACCGTGCAGCATGTCGCTTCACGAAGCAGCTGCACACAGAAGGTAGCAACGTGAAGATAATCTTTCAGCATTTTCAGACGAGCGTCCGTATCATCTAGGTGTGTGAACAGCCCCCCTGCTCACACCCCCTACGTCAGGATCAGAGAAAGCGCAAGAGAGAGAGAGAGAGAAAAGTAAGTTGGGTAGCTTCTCAGCCATCTGCCAATAGTGTCCCTTGTATGAAATCAAGTGGGCAAACCAACTGAGGAAGCGTGTACCAGAAATTAAAAGACCCATTGTCCTCAGAAATCCGCGAACCAGCAAAAAATCCGCGATATATATTTAAATATGCTTACATATAAAATCCGCGATGGAGTGAAGCCGCGAAAGGCGAAACACGATATAACGAGGGATCACTGTATTCTCTTTTGTGACTGCTGTTGTTAATGTGTTTTGTAAGGTGTCCTTGAGTGCTTTGAATGGTCCCTGTTTTTAAAATAAAAAATAAAATAATAATCATACTGTGATCTCTACTTTTTACAGAAAAAAAAGATGGCACAATCAGTCACCATTAAAACTGCAGCTCTTGGGCGCCCATTCCAGTTGGGGATGCTTTATGACTGCCGCAGTGACAAGTTTGTCCCAGGTAATGTATGTCAAGCCTAACTTGTCATTTTTACAGCTAAAAATATCTACAAATAAATGGAAGACCAGCTCTGGTGCCTAAGTTATACACATACAACAATGTGCCTGGATATAAATGGCTCTAGTTTTTAGTTGGGAGGCCAAAGAGTCAGGGATGGGTTTGTGTTTGATACTGGCTACTGTTTTGCTAGAATAAATTAAGATTTGGGGGAATAAATAACCAAGTGCAAGGTAAAGCAAAAGTTTGCATGTTCACTCTTCATCACTCCATCACATCTCTTCTTCCTGGTGCTGTGGAAGGCAGCAGCCTCTTTGCAGAAGCTTGGTGTTTCATATCTGGCTTGTCACTGATAGTAGCCACAAAAATTTGAATCCATGGATTTTAAATTTAGCAATCCTCTGCTACAGACATCTCAACTGATGGCACATCTCAACTGTCTGTGGGTCAAACGCAGGAAGAGTAACAGGGAAAAGACCTCTATATGCCTGCAACACAAGGAAGTGTAAAAGTCACTGGGAAGTCAAATCCAAATTGTATTATGGGATATCATCTGCTGTTGTACTTGTAATATTTCTATTGCATTATTATATTGTATTGATGATTATTTGTGTTCTGTTCTGTGTATTGTATTGTAATGACTCCCTTATTTTTGACACCCAGTGCACGCCCAGCCTACCTGGAAAGGGGTTCTCTCTTTGAACTGCCTTTCCTGAGGTTTCCTCCATTTTTTTTCCCTGCAAGAGTTCTTTTGGGAGTGTTTCCCTTGTCTTCTTAGAGAGTCAAGGCTGGGGGGCTGTCAAAAGGCAGAGCCTGTTAAAGCCCATTGTGGCACTGCTTGTGTGATTTTGGGCTATTCAAAAGTAAATTGTATTATACTGTATTGTAAAAGTGGAGTGTAATAAATACTCATGTAATCATCTACTAGCACTGTGACCTTGAGTGCCTAAGCAGCTCAGTTTTACCCACAACAGCCTGAACCTCTAGCCTGCAGGGGATCCTTTCATCCATCCATTTTCCAACACCGCTGAATCCGAACACAGGGTCACGGGGGTCTGCTGGAGCCAATCCCAGCCAACACAGGGCACAAGGCAGGAACTAATCCCGGGCAGGGTGCCAACCCACCGCAGGGCACACACAAACAAACCCACACACTAATCACACACTAGGCCTCTCATCTTGACTAAAATACAAACAATAAGAAGCCTAAAGTACAGTACTGTTTTGTTTGTAATAAATGTTCTGCAACTTTACAGAGACATGTATGTGTCTAATTTGCCTGATTTTGTTCTATATTTTATAATATCTTAATATTACAATATTTTATAACTGCGGTGGGCTGGCACCTTGCCTGGGGTTTGTTTCCTGCCTTGCGCCTTGTGTTGGCTGGGATTGGCTCCAGCAGACCCCCGTGACCTTGTAGTTAGGATATAGCGGGTTGGATGATGGATGGAATATTTTATAAGAAGAGAAAAACACTTTCTATTGGTTAACTTAAGAAACAATTTTAGTATCAAACTTATCTTATGGTCATTTATATAAAGTCCACTTTAAGAGCCACTTAAGAAAAGGACATGTTTGTATTTGGGTTAGAGACATAAATGCATCCTACAACAACGCACTAAAAAAAGCTATTGCTTTATATTATTTCTACAAACTGCACAGATTTGAAAGGTGATTCATTTCCTCAGGTAATCTATGCTTTGCAATTGACTGTCCCCTCTTTTTGCTGGTGTCCTTCATGCTGGCTCTGCTAGCTGTACAGTTACTTTTCACGCTTTCTCTCAAAGGGTGGCCTCCTTCCCATCTTCCCATAGAACAGTCAAATCAGCCATGATGACTGTCCTAGTAATGGTCAACCATAGCATGATGTCTGGCCATCATGTGGTTGTAATGATTTCTTCTGGGAACTTCACCTGACAGTCAAGGTCATCCCCTATGGTCCACTCTCTTCCAGGTGTCAGGAGGGACCACATCCTTGTACTGTTGTTCTGGGCCTTGCACCCTTGCCTGACAAACTGGATCAGTTACTGTGAAGTTACCAGGCTGGCACTGTTTTCTATCTCCAAGATTTCAGCTAACATATGCAGGACCTGTTCGAGATGCCATCTATACCGCGGTAATGCTGCCATACAGCCAGAGAGGATATGTTGCAAAGTTGGCAGATCTCCTCCAAGCCATACATGAAGTGCAGATTCCAAGAACTCGGAAGGTTGTCATAAGTGGTCTTAATCAAGAAGCTTAGCCTTGCTTGGGACATCCTCCACAAGTCTGTCCATGTGACCATCCTGTAGATCACAGCCTCCCAGGTTGTCCATGTCCATTGTTATTGCTGACTTACAGCTCTTATTTTGTAGTCCTCCTCTTTCATCTTCATGACCTTGGATATTATCAGGATTTTCATTCCTTTCTGTGAGGCTTTAGATCACAATTTACATGTTGCTCCACATCCAAGGCCAACCCTGCCTGATGGCAGCACTCCAGCTATGTCTTTGCGTTTCAGTTGGTCAATGGCCTGGTCTACTGCCTGTGTCGCATTCCACTTATGTCCTGTACAGACTTCATCTTTGCTACCTTGGATGGATGGATCAGCTGATTCTCTCAGCTTGAACACAAGCCTCAATTGCTCCTTTTTGGAGCTCAAGATAATGGACTTCAGTGGAAGCCTCAAGGTATTTCTCCGAAAAGTGCTGTGTTGGAAAGACATCAAGGAAGGCCCAACCATTTTTGGATGTAATTGCTGACTTTTGAGTCCATCCTGTCGAATGTTGAAGAGTTGATGTTACACAGCTTCAAGGGCCACATCAACCGTGGGTAGATAACACCAGACCTTGAGTTTCCCTGGTAGTAGACTCTGGTCAGTCTTACTCAGGCTGTCTAAGAGCTGAGATATAGCAGGAGCAGCCATATGATTATTAGACATATTGGCCATGTAAAGCCTTCCTAAGCTTTGCCGGGTTGGTCTGCCAAAAGTGGGACCTTCTTTCCATCAACTGAAAAAGATATGCAGTCGTTTTTGATCCCTTTTCAGATTGAAAGACTGTGGGAGTTGGCTTGTTTCACTTTCATGCAAAACAATGATAACAGCTCCTTGAGCCTTTTCAGAAGTCTGGAAGTACATGCTGCAGTTTGAGTAAAGGTTGTTATGTCATCCATATAGCTTGTAATGGCTGGGAGCTGCTAGCCTGACTTGGATCTGACTCCCCACACCATCTGTCTGCTGCCGATTTCGCCGATTTCAAATGCTATTGTAAAAAGGATGGAAGAGATTGAACAGCTCATTGCTATCCCTTTCTCCATCCTGCATCAGTTCTGGTCTCCTTTGTTATGTAGCAGACATGGAAGTTGTTGAAACAGTCTGGTACAAGCTTCTGAATGTATGATGGTACGTGAAAGAAATTGAGAGCAAATGTGATGAGCTAGTTGTGAACCGACCCATAAGCGTTTGCAAGGTCCGACCACACTAAGCGGAGATCTGATTTGTTGTGCTTGGCTGTCTGGGTTTGTTCCCAACTCATCACCTAATGTTTCGCACTGCCAGGAAAACCTGGGATGCCCTGTTTCTGGCAAATGGTGTCAAAATAGTTGTTTGCCAGGAGGTAGTCATACATTTTCTCACCACTGAAAAGAAAATATTTCCTTCAACATTTAGTAAAGTGGTTCTTCTGAAATGGCTAATGTTGCAGGAATCTTTCTCCTTTGGGATAAAGGGGGTGACTGCTCTGCTAAAGCTAATGGTATAGACTGCGTTTTTCCAGGAAACCACAATCACCCTCCACAAAAGCTTCAAAAGCCTAGGGAGGTTCTTATATACTGTACCTTACAGCACAGGGTACATCTGAGTGCTGGTCTTACACATTCTACCACCTGTTTTACTTTGGATCATTTGGGAAGAGAGGTACTGAACCACAAAGTGGGCTCTGGTGGATGAGGTACATACCCTGGTAATCCAGTGGGGCTCTCCTTTTGTCCTTCACTGAGTTAGCATATTCCTCCAACTCCTGCCCAGTAGTCTTTATCATCCTAGTCTCTTTCTCTTCCAGCAGCCCTCAGGCATGCTTGAAGGTGTCCCGAAAAAAGCTAGCTCTTGCTTCCTCCCTGCAAGATCTATACTTCCTAACCCTTTCAGCTTGCCACATGTGGGCAAGCTTTACATTGATCTAGTTACACAGATTCTTCAGTCCCTCCTTTTCTTGGTCCTTGCCTTTCCTCCAAGCTTTCCCATCTGCAACATCTCACTCTCCATTTTTCTGCTCTGTTTGGGAAAGATATTCTTCTGTGGCATCTTCCCAAATCTCCCCTTACCTTCCTCCTAAATGGTGTGAGCTGAGATGTTATGCTGCCTTTTAGCATATTCTGAATGGTGGTCTTTAGGCTCTGGTCAAAGTCTGTCCTTGCATCTTTGTCACTAGCTTTTGGTCACATGAGTTTGGATTTCCAGGTTAGCTTCACTGATTTTCCTCTAGGGAGTTTTTTGTTTAGTGTCTTGTTGTGGTGCTCACTGCCACTGCATTTTGCCTTTCCGTGATGGACTCACGGCCCCTGGTTGGTTGTCACTTCTCACCACCCGCAGCTGTACACTCTGAGGATCCTTTGATCATTCATCAATGCCATGCTAGTCGTAAACATGTTATCCATTCTGATTGGTCCATCTTCCATGCTGCCTCTCAGCGGACAGCCAGGCTGTCTTCCTCTTACTCTGCTTGTATTTAGCTAAGGGAGTCCTTGTAGCAGGTGACCAGCAGGTAACTAGCTCCTACACTCTGGTACAGTCTTTCCCGCCACCCTCCAGTCTTTCCTGGATGCCAAATGCCCTGTTCACAGTAGTCACTGGTCAACCAGATTCATTAAAAGAGAGCACAGGTGGGACCACTTGCTGGGTATTTCTGCCTGACGCACCTCATTCAATAAATAAAACATGTGTCATGACCATTTGTGATTTTTCTTTTCAATTTATTTGCTGTTTCTTGAAAGACTCCAATATGTAATAGTGTTTGTTGTACAAACCATGCATACAATGGCTAAAATGCAACACGGATCACAAAGAAGGCAATGGAAAAATTGGAAGAGAAGAATTTGAAGCTCTCATCAGACCTTTTGTGATAGACTTATTCATTAGAAGGTTTTCCTGGAGCCCTTGTGCTTTTTAGGGTTTAGAAATTGGCACAAATCGATTCTCCTACACAATATTTTTAAAGGAAAAAAAATCATGGAGAAAACTATCAGGGTTCTTCTTCTTCTTCTTCTTCTTCTTCTTCTTCTTCTTCTTCTTCTTCTTCTTCTTCTTCTTCTTCTTCTTCTTCTTCTTCTATCTAGGATGAATGTGCTTGATTAACCGTCCAGTGCCTCCTCCTAAATCAAATCCCTTTCCTTCAGATCTTCTTTTATTTTATCCATCCACCTCCAATTTGGCCTCTCTCTGTCAACATTTTCATTTCTGATATTTCTGCCACATGCAACTTCTCCTGCTCTCTCTTCACTGCTTATATCTCACGCACAAAAAAGTCCAGATACATAAATCTGTGCATACTCCAACTTCCACGTTCTTCCGCTACTTAAATCCTGGTCAGCGTGAAAAGTAACGGACGTGCACTCGCCCGCTGTCCCGCCCCAATCTCCTCCCAGAATTACGCCTCTTTCAATATGCAAATCAATATAAATAGCCCTTAAGCTCAGCGTTCTGTGAAAAGGCAATGGCAAAAGCACAGGGGGAAATAGAAGAAGTTCAGCGAATACCGTGTGGAGGCAAAGAAAAACGTACTATTTGTTGTTTTAAACAGTGGTATAAACAAGAAAAGGAAGTTGATCGATTGGCATAGAGTGTCGGAGAAACTCGAAAGCTCAAGTTCACAAAGTTGCACAGTGCCCGAAATAAAAAAGAAGTTGTCACATATCAAAGTCGCTGTGAAAAGGCAAGTCGTAGCCCACCGTCTGAGTTTCATATGAAAGCTTATTAGGGTAGAGAGAAAAAAAAATAGGCACACAGTGGGAAAAAAGCACGAAATCTCAACTTTAATCTCAAAATTTCCAATTTAATCACGTAGTTTATTTTGTCATTATAGAACATCATAAACTTCATCTTAAATTACTAGTTAATTTACTAGTTTCTCAAATCCCATCATAACTAAAGTGGCACGTTAAATGCTTTGTTTTGTATTTGATCTTCTATGTGCTCTATATGTGAATCACTACATGCTTCCGGGCTTTCTCTTCCTCCGACAGGACACAGAATCCATTACATTCATAATATTACAGCTCTCTGAAAAATTAAAATATTGAGATGTATACTTGATATCATTTTCATGATGATAGGAGTTAAAGCATGTTATTAATCATGGGAACACGGTGGCGCACTGATTGTGCGTGACCTTCGATGAAATAATTTATTGCTGCGGTGCTTTCTCTTTCAAATGTACTAAGCCCCAATTCCTGTCTTTACTTTTCTTTATCCAAGTAACCAATCACCACTCAATCAGCTCTGTAATAGACGTTAAGCCATCTGTAAGCTTAGAACGCCAATTCTTCAAAACTTTTAAGGAACATTGAAATATCTTCGTAGTACATGTTTAATTATTCTATCCTTCCAGTGTCGCGCCAGTCCCTTCAAGCATACCACACGAGGCAGGAACAATCCATGAACGGAGCATCAGATCTTTGCTAGCGCAGCGACATTGTGTCCTTACATGTTTAATTATTAACAATATAGATTATTTAAATGAAGTTAAAGTTTTATCTGTATAATATAATAAACATACTTTGCTGCATTTCATCTTAAAAAATGATATCGTCATCATATGTAAATACGCACTTTATAAAGTGGCTCAGGTTGTGCAATATTATAACTGTAGTGCAAGTTTACAGTGAGGTGATTGTACTAATAAGTACTAACAGTTCTACAAGGAGCACTTGATGGACTGATTGAGTGCGTTTATAGTTCCTGGGATGAAACTTTCTGAACCGTGAGGTCTGTACAGGAAAGGTTTTGAAGTGTTTACCGTGTGAGTGCAGTTCAATAGACAGCATGGCTAAGGTAGCATGTGCTTGATGCTGTATACCAATAATTCTCTTTCTGATCAGCTGCTCCAAGTGGTGCAGTGAGAGCAATATGGAAAAAGATGATCTGCTGTGGCAACACCTAACAGGAGCAGCTGAAAGAAGAAAAAGAAGGTGCAGTGAGAGTAACAACACTAAAGCAGCTATGGTATTTGGAATAGTTTGGCCATTCCCTGGACCATTGTATTGTTACAGGTTAATTGCAATCAGATGCATTAAACTAATAAACAATATGCGGTTAATTTCAGTGTATTTATAAAGCCGTGTCAGGGATATGGATCCAAAAAAGAAAGGGTAACCACACATGAACATCAGCACTGCTTTGATGCTGGGTGCCGCCAGTCTGCAAAACCAAGCACAGAACTTGCATACGCTAGGGTATGAGCTACCGTGGAAATGTGCATGGCTTTACACCAAGTTAAGGTTTTATACATCACGATTTGAACATGGAAACAGGCTTACGCAACATTTTTGTGCGTACGCACCATTTATACATGATGCCCATGATGTATGAAAAATGGAATTATATCGTGCCATCCACACACAAAATTACTTTTACATCCCGCCAGCCACTCCATATGTCATTTGACTCTGGTCTCCCATCCGGATAAGAAACCTCCTCCTTCGCAGCTGGGATACCCATTCTCCTCTCTTCTCTACATTGCTCCCCCTCAGCTGAGCCCTGTAGGTATCGGCATTTGGCCCTGCAAAAAAAAAAAAAAACTTACCCTATTTAGGAACTGGTGCAAAAAGTCAAGTATGCTGTAAAATTGTTTAATGATGCTAGAATGGATTCAAGACTCTACTAAAATGATGCTTTCTTTTGATCACTACTTAAAATTTCATTAGTACAAGTACAGTGGAACCTCGGTTCACGAACGTCTCGGAACACGTACAAATCGCTTTACGACCAAAAAGTTTGCCAAACTTTTGCATCTGTTCACGACCACACACTTGGTATACGAACAAGCCAGTTCCCCTTTCAATTTGTACATGTTCAGTCTCTCCCTGTGCATTTCCTGTGCAGCGAGCGAGCGAGCAAGAGAGAGAGAGAGAGCGCGACACACACACACACAGGCACGTGAGAGAGAGACACACACACACACACACAGGCGTGCGACAGAGAGACACACACACACACAGGCGCGCGAGAGAGAGGCACACACACAGGCGCGCGAGAGAGACACACACACACAGGCGCGCGACAGAGAGACACACACACACAGGCGCGTGAGAGAGACACATGCACACACGAAAGAGAGAGCGAGCGAGCAAGAGAGGGAGGGCTGGACGCATAAGGTGAACAAGGCTTGTTTTTGTTTTCAGTTCTGTTTACAGCGATTGGTTCGTAGCGTGCATTGTTGCAATGTTACTTTTCTTGGTGATTTATTAAATTACGGATTTTTCAAATGTTCATTTTTTTCCCTGTGCTTAAAACTCATTAAAAAAAAAGTGTTTTTAGCGAGCAGTTCCTAGTGCTATAGTGCGAACTATTGCAGTGTTAGCTTTCTCTGTTGTTCAAGGTTTTCTCAGTGTTATTCAATGTTTTTACATTTAGTTTACTATTACGCTGTGTATTCTATGGTATAATTAACTATATTTGTGCTTAAAAACTAAAAAAGTATATATTTACATACAGTTTGTACGGTCTGGAACGGATTAGTTGTATTTACATACAATCCTATGGGGGAAATTACTTCGGTTTACGACCAAATTGGATTACGACCAGAGTTTTGGAACGAATTATGGTCTTGAATCGAGGTTCCACTGTATTCTCCAACAGCTAAATATTCCCCAGATCCCCTTTACACTTACAGTGGAACCTCGGTTGACGAATGTCTCGGAACACATACAAATCGGTTTACGACCAAAAAGTTTGCCAAACTTTTGCATCTGTTCACGACCACACACTCGGTATATAAACAAGCCAGTTTCCCTTTCGGTTTGTGCGCGCCAATGATTTCCGCACGTGTTCAGTCTCTCCCTGTGCATTAATAATAATAATAATTCTTTGCATTTATATAGCGCTTTTCTCACTACTCAAAGCGCTCAGCAATTGCAGGTTAAGGGCCTTGCTAAAGGGCCCAACAGAGCAGAGTCCCTTTTGGCATTTACGGGATTCGAACCGGCAACCTTCCGATTGCCAGTGCAGATCCCTAGCCTCAGAGCCACCACTCCGCCATTCCCTGTACAGCGAGTGAGGGAGCCAGAGAGAGAGAGAGAGAGCGCGACACACACACACAGGCGTGCAAGAGAGAGACACACACACAAAGGCGCGTGAGAGAGAGAGACACACACACAGGCTCGCGAGAGACGTTCACACACACACAGGCGTGCAAGAGAGAGAGGGGGCTGGACGCATAAGGCAGAGAAGGCAGTTAAAGAATGCACTGGGCTTCTTTTTGTTTTCACTTCTGTTTACAGTGATCGGTTCGTAGCCTGCATTGTTGCAATGTTACTTTTCTTTTCTTCTTATTAAATTACGGATTTTTCAAATGTTCATTTTTTTCCCTGTGCTTAAAACTCATTAAAAAAGTGTTTTTAGCAAGCGGTTCGTAGCACTATAGTGCAAACTATTGCAGTGTTAGTTTTCTCTGTTGTTCAAGGTTTTCTCAGTGTTATTCAATGTTTTTACATTATATATATGTATAATTAACTATATTTGTGCTTAAAAACTTAAAAAAATATATTTACATACAGTTCGTACAGTCTGGAATGGATTAATTGTATTTACATACAATCCTATGGGGGAAATTACTTTGGTTTACGACCAAATCAGATTACGACCAGAGTTTTGGAATGAATTATGGTCGTGAACTGAGGTTCCACTGTATATGTATGTATTTCTGTTGATAGGACCCCAATTGGGTTTGTGAGTGCTCCTTGAAAATCCATGAATACAAGTGAAGGACAAGCAAACTTTAAACAGTCACTTCACAAATGAGGCAGCATTAATTACTTATTGAGAGGAATAATATTATTGATTTAATAATAAAAATTAAGAGAAACTGAAGAAGATGCAAGGGACTGCTGTCAGTCCAACCTGGCCAGGACAACCAAAATATGGAAGGATGGGGTAAGGCAGCTTCTTTAAGGCACTGCCTCCCCTGAGATGCTAGATGGCAGCTTCCTTGGAGCACACCAGTGCCCAG
This sequence comes from Erpetoichthys calabaricus, assembly GCF_900747795.2. Taxonomy (NCBI): domain Eukaryota; kingdom Metazoa; phylum Chordata; class Cladistia; order Polypteriformes; family Polypteridae; genus Erpetoichthys; species Erpetoichthys calabaricus. The sequence goes on along the minus strand of NW_026261588.1, from coordinate 4,162,605 downwards.
GATTCCCACAGGGTACCCACGGGACTTGGAGTTCAGTATCTCAGCCCTGTTGGGTGCCATGGGTGCTGCCAGGGGGTGTTATGGAAGGACAATGGGAGACAAGTTCCTCGCCCAGAATTGCTGGCAGGTCATGTGAGCGGCCTTGCACCCAGTGAATGAGCCTGAGTCGAGAAGAGGTCGACAACGCTTGCTGGGAGGTGTGGAGGAAAAAGAGAGAGAGAGAGAGAGAGAGAGAGAGAGAGAGAGAGAGAGAGAGAGAAATATTGAGTATTGTGTGGCTGTGGTGCTTGGAGGGCACTGTGAAGAATATAAAGGAAATAAATAAATTCTTGGTGTTTTTTAACTCATGTAGTCAGTGTCTGTATGTCTGGTTAGAGGAGTGACAGTGCCCTGTAGTGTTCATAAAGAATAAAATATACTTTAAAAAATGAATGCATAAGAGTGTAAAAATGAATTTATTCTATTCCATAGGTGTGACTCTCTGGAATAAATCAGACCTGGAGAAAGACATCAGTGTTCAAGCCCAGCCTCACACTGAGTATTCACTGGAGACCTCCAGCTCTCTGGCTGATAAGTCCAAGGCGCTTGATATAAACGTATCGCTGAGGGGAAGTTTTGCCTGTGGCCTTGTGGAAGTTGGCGGTTCAGCCAAATACCTAAACAACAGCAGCTTCTCCAAGAATCAAGTGAGGGTGACCCTGAATTATTTCATGACCACCGTGTTTAAGCAGCTGACAATGAGTCAGCTCAGTAGAAACAACGTCACGTATGAAGAAGTGTTCAGGCAGGGGACGGCGACTCATGTGATTACGGCAATTTTGTACGGAGCTCGGGCCTTCATGGTGTTTGATAGAGACGTCTCTAATAATGAATCTGTTCAGACCATTGCAAATCACCTAAAAACATCTGTCAGCAAAATCCCAGCTCTCACCTTTGGAGAAGAAGGTTCAGTTGACTTGTCAGATAAAGAAAAAAATGAAGCTGAAAAAATTCGATGCACGTTCCATGGAGATTTCCGTCTTCCTAATCTTCCAGTTCAATATTTAACAGCCCTAGATGTGTATAAGAAACTTCCGACTTTCCTAGGTGAAGATGGTGAGCATGCAGTGCCCATCACTATGTGGCTTTACCCTCTCAGTTTGCTGGACTCCAGTGCTGCCAGGCTTGTGCATGAGATCAGCACTGACTTGGTCACCCAGGTAGAGTGTCTGCTGGACTTCTTATCAGAGTCAGAGTTGATGTGTGATAATCTTTTATCAAATTCCACTGTCAAGAGCTTCTCTAGTTTAGAAAAGAAAATCAGTAAATTCAAAACTTCGATTGGGAGATATAAACAGAATTTTCAAAGGAAGCTTGGTGAGATTCTACCATCAATACGGGCAGGGACAGAAAAGGAAACGTCACTGTATGAAATGCTTGAGACACACGGAATGTCCCCCTTCAGTCAGCACGAGTTAGAGGCCTGGCTATGCTCATTGCAAAAAGATATTACGTTGATTGAATCCCTGATTAATGATATGGAAGACAAGAATGTATCACTGTTCACCAAGAATATGAATATAATACAGGATTTGATTTTAAAACCAGACATTGAGTACATTGTGAGTTTCAATTTTAAGGTTTTAAACAATGACAGTAAAAAACTGAACACAATGGAAAATTATTTTAAACCGGGAGACCCAAAAAGTGTCAGAAGTACTGATATGGAGAACAGAGCAGAGAACAGCGATGACTGGATACACTCACAGATGGGCTTAGACAAAATAAGACTGAAGAGAAATCTCTTTCTTGATTTTGCACGCAGCAACCAGCAGAACAAAGCCACCAAGTTTGCGGTTGCTTGTGAGCGTAGTCAGCAGCGAGAATGCATTTCAATTCTCTTGTACTGTAAAGGGCAGCTGTGTAGTTCAGACTTCGAGCCCCCTTCAGTTCCAGAAGTTCCGAAAGTAGTGAAAGTATTGAATGACTCTGCAGAAATTGAATTATCCCTCCCGCTTTACGGATCAAAGGAGACAGTTAAGTATCTAGTGCAGTTCCGAGAACAAACTCGGGGAGAGTGGAGGTCGCAGATGACTACCGATGATGAAAAGCACTTCATTTTAAAAGATCTGCGGAAGTCTACCCAGTATGAAGTGAGATATGCAGCCGTGTGCGAGGCTGGCGTGGGACCTTCTAGTAAAGTGATTTCTATACACACTGAGGACACAGGTAATTATGAAATATTTCTCTGACACTGTACGTGTTAAGAAACATTTATATTCATATAGTGCCCGTAATTAGTGGACATGGCAAGTATCTTTCCAAGTTACTGAATGGATAAGTTTGGTATTCTTCAAGCTGAAGTTACTTCTTCACAAACATGGTGTATATGCATTTACCACATGAAACTGTGTTCTAAAGTTAAGCATTTCAAAAAATAACTTGCCTGCTCTGATACTTTACAATGGAGGGTATGAAGCATGGAGGGAAAGCTTCAAAACTTACCAATTACATCCAATTTTCAAGCAAAGACAGTTGTTGAGTGTTAGTCTGCGCCTTCCGTGTTTCTGCATTTGTGACAATGAAAGGGATCTGGAAATATTCATTTTATGGCATTTCTCACATAAATATAGAAGTACATCAAACCAAAACCAACTGTGTGGTACAAAATATTTATGGTAATTTGTTCTATCAGGAGGAAGCCGTCACTCTGGGGTGAAAGGTTGTTGTGGAGAGAGACTAAGTGCTGAGCTACGTATAACATATGGCTAGTCTTCTTTTTAAATGGCTAAATCGCATAATTTCGGTGTATTTTGTTCAAAAATGACACTTAGGCCTATACACTAAAATGTGTGTGTAATTGCAAGACGCAGATCAATACTCAACAATTGGCTCGACTTGAGAAATGGACGTATTTACTAAGTTTGTAAGCTTTCCCTCAGTTCCTCCTAGACTACAATGTAAAGCACCAGTAAGGGCAAGAATTTTTTTTTTATTTGCAGAAAATTATTAACTTTAAAATACAATTTCACATGGAAAATGCATGGAAAGTATGTTTGTGTGGGAATAACTTTAACTTGAAAAATACCAAACTTATCCTCTAATAACTATAGTGGTGAAGGCAATTGTTCCAATCATCACTTTGACTAAACTGTTTGGTGAATGCTGACCTTTTTACTGTATGACTTTATTTAATTTGTGTATGTTAAAGTTATATAAATATATAAATATGTTATAAGTAACGTCTGCCTGGTTTATAGTTTTTTATTTGTGTTTGCATATAAAGTGAGAAGCATCTTTTATGATTGTCATGTTGCATGTACAAGTAGAACAAAACAACTTAGTCCCTCATGGACAGGCTTTGTTGAAATTTGATATTCTTCAAGGAAAATTGTTGAGGCAGTTCAGTTTTCCTAGGGATAAATCAAAGAGATTGCATTGTACAATGTTTTACAATTTCAAAATCTCCCATTGAATCTGGAAACTTGTCTATCTAAAAACAAAACAAACAAACAAACAAAAAAAGATCCAAGAGTACAATGGGAAAGGATCTCTCACTCAACGTATCAGAAAAGAAGTGGAAGGTAGCAATGCAGAGAATTCACTTCAGCTTCATATGCACAAAGCATACAATTATTCAACTTAAAATTATATATCGAGAGCATCTCTCTCATTTAAAATTGTCCAAAATGTTTCCAGGGCAAGATCCAACTGGCGAACATTGCAATCAAGCTCTGGCCTCACTTGGTCACATGTTTTTGGCCTGCAACATATTACATCATTTTGGACCAAAATCTTTAAGTGCCTTTCAGACAGCCTTGGTGTCACAATCCGTCCTAACCCACTTACAGCTGTGTTTGGTGTTCTTACAGATGGGCTTAAAGTGGAGAAAGACTAAATAAACTGTAATTGCCTTCACTACACTATTGGCACACAGACTTATTTTGCTCGACTGGAAGAATCCTAACTCTCCTCTTTTAAGTCAGTGGGTAACTGATGTTAAATATTATTTGAACTTTTTCAAAACCTGCACGATCTAATCGATAACATTTTAGAATAAGCATTTAAATCGAGGAAGCAGGTTCTCTCCCCTCTTTTACTCCATTTATTTTTTTATCTGTTCATTTGTCTTTACTAGCATAAAGTTTTATACTGCTGGCCTAGCTCTCTTTCTCAGGGGTGGGGGTTGATTTGTTTTAAACCTTTTTCTTTTTGTAAAACTCGAGTTATGTGTATGGAGTGTTATTTGATTTTAAAAAAATTCAATAAAATTTTAAAAAAAAGAAATAAAAAAGTATCAAATTAGAGGAATTAAGTTGTTGTTTGAAGTAAACATTTGTGCCCTTTCAGTGTTCTCCAGGAAACACACTTCAAGTGATTTCTCTTTTGTTAGGATTAGCCAGCTGTAGCTGTGAACATCTGGAGACAATTAACCTGTCAGGCAAAAATATCACCCCAGACATCATGGAGGTTCTGGCACTAACTCTTCACCTCTATAGACATGTTTGGTGAGTAACAAATCCTTCTAGAGTTTAATTTTACTGTCATTAAAGACCATGGTGTATAATTAGGGTGACTTAATCTGCTCCTAATATCTTTTAGTAAACCCCTCCAACACCATAGAGGACATGAAGTCATTAAAGAAATTTCACATTTTCTTCTTTAAACTTTTTTCCATCCATTATCTGAACATGATTAATTCTTGGTTAAAGATCTCAAAAAGCTGGATCCTGTCCTGTGACCATGAGAGAAAAGACAAGAACCAACTCTGAATAGGTTGTCAGTTTGCTAAGAGGAGTAAATTAAATTCTTAAATCTTTGACTGGTGTACCACTGAGATGCTCCTCTGTACCGGAAAATTGAACATACTGTTCGAGACAATCCTTTAGTCACAAGCTGAGTAAGACATTGCTTTATCTTAGCAACTCACCATCCTTTTTCAATTCATGGACTTTGCTTTTCTTATCATAATTGACTGACTGACAGCTCATGTCCCACCTCCTCTGTCATTTTGGCCAATCCTGATTCCCAGTCCTGTGGCCCAGTGGCTGAGGTGCCACACTTGACATCCCAGTGACGCGGGTTCAGTTCCTGCCTGTCACATGCTGTGTGACCCTGAGTGAGTCACGTCACCTGTCTGTGCTCAGCATAAAAATACAAGGAGAGAGCTGGACATGTAAAGTGACTTTGGATTGAAAGGTGCTTTATAAAATAAAGGGGATGGCTTTGTCTCTGTTCATATTATTAATCTGGAATGTCTTCATTAATATTTGCACACAAATTCTAATTTGTAAACTGCTTCCATTTGTCCACTATGTCACAGAGACACTCAACATATTTTTTTTCTTCATTTGATTTTGATTTTTCTATGTCTTATTATTTTATCATTTGCCTTATTTATTATTCAGTTTTTTAAATTTGGTCCTTAAGTGGCCATGAAGACCGGAGGCCTGTCCAGGGACCAAACTTTCTACTGACTACCAAAGCTCTTCAGTCCACTGTGCCTGTGACAGCTGGTGTGCGCAGTGACACTGAGAGGGACTGGTTGATAGGCCTTAGAGAAGATGACTGGACAAAGTGGAGCATCACTGTGAGCAGCCGGTGACCTTCTGTGTGTCCCTCCTAGACTGGACTGTCATGTCCTCTTGTGTCCCATCACCTCTCCTATCAGCTCTCCCTTGTCAGCTTATTTGTCTTTGTGCTTCTTGTGTTTATTTGTCCTCTTGTTTGTGTTGTTAGTTTGTGACTAGCACTCCATAAAATAAAGGCTGACTGATTTACAGCTGCTGTCACTGAACATCTGGAGAGGCTAGCATTTGTAAATGGCCTCCTGTCAATCATTTCAGTTGTGTCCTCACCCTGAGCCCTGAATGATGGACAGAAATCTGAGTTTGTCACTTGGCTGTCACCAACTCAGAGAAGTGCATCTGAATACTCAAGTGGAGGACAAAGTCAGTCCTGCTATGTGACACTCCTGTCCAGTGTGATGACTGACGTCCTCTCATCACACAGGGTAACCTGACAGACAGAAGATGCTTCAGGTATATAGCGCCTTGAAGGGCAGCATTGGTGTGGAGTTCAGATTGTGATTCAGTTCAAATGCAGGCAGCAGCCTGCTTTTCAGTGACACACCTGAGCATCCAGCTCTGCTTGTAGTCATCATGTCACTTATTGAGACCACCGAATGGTCTGACTGTCTCTCTGTCCACATGTCCTCACTTCTCTCTCTCTTTATCTCCACAGGCTGTGGTCATGTCATCTCACCTCCACTTGCTGCTCAGCTCTCTCTTCAGCTCTCTCTGCTCCACACTCACGACTGACTGAACTGGACCTGAGTGGCAATAACAACATGGAGGACTCAGGAGTGAATCAGCTGTGTGAGGGGCTGAGGAGTGAAAACTGCAAATTAGAGAAACTGAAGTAAGTGAACAACAAGTGTGAGTGTGTATGTGTGTGTGTTTGTTGAATTTTATTTCTTCTGACTTTATGTCTCTTTATGTTCCACACCCACCATATAAACATTGTTTTTAATCAGGACAGGATGTGACGAGGACACAGCTGCAGATTTTTCTTTAATTGTTAAATTCTTAAAGACAGCATTGTGACCCTGAGCCCCTTGTCCACAGTGGTCTCTTTCTTCCTCTTTTTGTCCTTTCTGTTCAGCCTGTTGTTTTATTTCTTGTCTCACAATCCCACGTTGTCCATTCTTTATTTTGGTCTCAAGTTTGTCCACATCATCTTGTTATGAACTAGAGAGTTCCAAAACATGTAAGTCCCAAGTAACAAAATCAAAATGGCCACAAGAGGGGAGAACTATCAAACCCTGGATAGTCACCAAAAAGGCAATGAAAAATCTTTATAAATATAAAGTTTTATTTTCACAAAAAATGATCTAAGGCACAAAATAAACTCCAAAGAGCAAAAGAGGAGTTGCTTGAAAACAACAAAGGGAGTCCAAGGCCAACAATTCAAGAATGGTAAAAAAAATCAAAACTCCAGTAATGACGACAGCACAAGAATAGTCACAAATGTAACTAAACTCATCACAGTACAAGTACATTCACAATGAACCGTAGGGGACTGCAGGTTTTACTCGGTCTTCTCCCTTGATGGTGATTGGCAGTTAGCTCTACATCTTGGGGGACCACCAGCAAAGCAGGTGGAGCCAGGCAAACTATCTGTAAACATAAAGAGACACTATAATGAAAAATGAAAACATAAAAAATCAAGGAACTTTTATTGTCATTCCAACATCCATGTGCAGAAACAAAATTCAGTTCTCAGGTCCCAGTAATTAAACAGTGCCCACCATTCATAATAATAAGCAGCCACTTAACCTCATTAACTTTGTGATAAAGCAGGGATGGGCAGATTCAGTTCTAGAGGGCTGCAGTGGTTGCAGGTTTTTGTTCCAACCCAGTTGCTTAATTAAAAAAACAATCCTTGTCAATTATTTAATGGCTTGCTAGCGCTTTAACTCTGCCATGTCAGGTCATTCTCATATCCTAGATTTATTTTCCTTTCTAAGGATATCATCCAAATGATTTGAAGTCTAAAACAGATGAGTAATTCTCAGTGCTTCAGTTTTTTCTCTTCACTTTCCTTCCAAGTATTTAATTAAACCAAATAGTGCGTGATAAATACACAGAGATGTAAATGAAAACAAGCTAAATGGAGAAATGCTGGTCTCTTTTGTCATTTGCATGGTATTGCTAATTAGAAGCAATTACAAACCAAGAATACAGCTGTTTAAGACTAAAATAAGCAATAAGGGTTCAAAATCTTAACAAGTGAGACAACTAAAGTGAAGCTGAAGTGTTACTTGAGCAATAAGGGCTTCTTATTAAGCAATTCTCGTCTGAATAAATTCTTGTGTCTGAATGTTCTGGGGCGGCACGGTGGCGCAGTGGGTAGCGCTGCTGCCTCGCAGTTGGGAGATCTGGGGACCCGGGTTCACTTCCCGGGTCCTCCCTGCGTGGAGTTTGCATGTTCTCCCCGTGTCTGCGTGGGTTTCCTCCCACAGTCCAAAGACATGCAGGTTAGGTGGATTGGCGATTCTAAATTGGCCCTAGTGTGTGCTTGGTGTGTGAGTGTGTTTGTGTGTGTCCTGCGGTGGGTTGGCACCCTGCCCGGGATTGGTTCCCTGCCTTGTGCCCTGTGTTGGCTGGGATTGGCTCCAGCAGACCCCCGTGACCCTGTGTTCGGATTCAGCGGGTTGGAAAATGGATGGATGGATGGATGAATGTTCTGTGACAGAATCCCACGCACTTCTATATCAGATGTGTCTGCTTCACTAGTGAAGCATCAGTCGCGCCATCTGAGCTAAGCCACGTTTCACTTAGTGCAATAAAATGTATTTTTCTATCACTAATAAGATCGTTAATAAAAAACGTCTTGTTAGTTAAAGCTCTAACATTTAATAGAGCCATATTTAATGTTTCAGAGGAGCAGAGCTGAATTCTATGTGCATTACTGTATTGGTATTTGGAACAGAAACTAAGTTATTTTTGTTGGCGCCGCTCTGTGTGTATTTTTCATTTAATCTATAATCTGTTTTTATAGTTTTAATACATTGTTCATCTAAAGTAGTAATAGTAATTAAATTATTTGTGTTTATGCTGCACTGCCTAGATTTTTTACGTGCATGGAGATTGGTTATTAGAGTATTAATGTTGTGCACTTTTACGGAAGACTTTCCTAAGCAATTATCACGTCTTAGCAAAGCATCAGCATTACAGAAGGGGTTTAGAGTAGAAACAGGCAGTCGAATTACCTTAGCGATGTTTTAGGAGAGGACCCGGGTGCTGAATCTATTCGGATGCAGGCCATCCCACTTGAAGAAACGCAGCCTCTCCCATAAGAGGTCCCAGTTGTCAATAAACCCGATGTCTTGATTTTCACAGAAGCCTTTCAGCCAGTTGTTTAATCCCAGCAGACAACTGTAGTACTCATTTGATCGTCTGACGAGAGGTAGTGGACCCGAGATGAAGATCCTTGCCGAAGGGATCCTCTCTTCCGTGTCTTTAATTAGTGCTGCGAAGTCAGCCTTGAGAATCTTCGAATGTCGGTGCCTCACGTGGTTTACGCCGGTGTGTAATATAATGGATCCCACTGCCCTGTTCTTGTGCTTCTCGTAGACTGTCGGCTCACATCTCATCACATCTCGGACACGAGCACCGGGAAAACAAGAAACAAAAGATTTCCGATTAGGGCATGCGATATTGAGGTTTCTAACAATAGAATCATCCATTACGATTACATCACCCGGGGTTGAAGGCAAACTGGGGACGCGGAGAGGGTCGAACCGGTTCTGGGTCGAGATGCTCGCCTGTGCCGATGGAGGTGTTCTAGCCTTGAACCCCCGCCTGCATTGCTGAAACACGCCGAGGTCTTCATTGGTGTCGTCGTCGCTTCGACGAAGCGCAGAGGTGAAGCTTACTTGTCCTTGGAGGTGAGTGGCACAATGTGGAGTTCATGTTACTGAAACCCGGTGTGTAACATCGATTTCAGATGACGAGGATGGTGTTTCCAGCAGCCGAGCCTTCAAATTCCTAAGGTACCTTCGATTAGTACATTAGATGATTAATAGGCCTACATGCTTTAATGCATGTTACCACGAAAATAATATCAAGCATACATCTTAGTATTCTAAGTGTTCAGAGAGCAGGTATATCATGAAGTTTGTGGGTTGATTGCTGACTGCATCTCCTCTCAGAGAAAAGGGAAGCACATAGAGATTAACAACTGGGTGGGGGGACACTTAATACAAACCATTAAATGTGCTACATTAGTTATGACTGAGTTTGAGAAAACCTAGTAAATTAAACATTGATTTTAAGATGAAGTTTACGACATGGCAAAATTAAATTAGAGAGATAAAAAAAAAGGGTTTAAAGTGGAAGTGTCAAGAATAAAGTCAGTGTATTAACTTTTTCCTCGCCATAAACTTTCCTTTTCTTCACTAAGTCAATTTTTTTTTCTTCTCCATGGCCCTAATACAGAAGCCATTTTGGCCTTTGTGTGTGTTTCTATTTATTGCTCTGCAGTCTGTTCACGATTTACAGGTTGCCCTGCTTTTGTACAAATTGCTAAAATGTATTGTATTTCTTTTTTTTTTTTTGGCTAAATTGAGCTTCAAGAAAATTTTTCAAAACCCAAAGGTAATCATTTGAAATGAAATAAAGACAGTTTTTCCTGTGGTTTGCCTCACTTTCTAAATATTATGTATTTTGGAAACAACAACAAAACTCTGGTTCACAAATCCTTAACAATTAATTATTTGATTGCACAGATTTCAATAGCAGCTCTCTTCTATGGACCTTCATTTCCAATTTAGAAGAACTGCGACTCTTTGTAACATATATATATATATATATATATATATATATATATATATATATATATATACAGTAATCCCTCCTCCATCGCGGGGGTTGCGTTCCAGAGCCACCCGCGAAATAAGAAAATCCGCGAAGTAGAGACCATATGTTTATATGGTTATTTTTATATTGTCATGCTTGGGTCACAGATTTGCGCAGAAACACAGGAGGTTGTAGAGAGACAGGAATGTTATTCAAACACTGCAAACAAACATTTGTCTCTTTTTCAAAAGTTTAAACTGTGCTCCATGACAAGACAGAGATCACAGTTCCGTCTCACAATTAAAAGAATGCAAACATATCTTCCTCTTCAAAGGAGTGCGCATCAGGAGCAGATAATGTCAGAGAGATAGAGAGAAAAGCAAACAAATCAATAGGGCTGTTTGCTTTTAAGTATGCGAAGCACTGCGGCACAAAGCTGTTGAAGGCGGCAGCTCACACCCCCTCCGTCAGGAGCAGAGAGAAAGAGAGAGAAAGAGAGAGAGAGAGAGAGAGATAGAGACAGAGTTTGTTTTTCAAGCACAAATCAATACGTGCCCTTCGAGCTTTTAAGTATGCGAAGCACCATGCAGCATGTCGCTTCAGGAAGCAGCTGCACAGAAGGTAGCAACGTGAAGATAATCTTTCAGCATTTTTAGACGAGCGTCCGTATCGTCTAGGTGTGCGAACAGCCCCCCTGCTCAATCCCCATACGTCAGGATCAGAGAAAGTCTGCGCAAGAGAGAGATAGAGAAAAGTAAGCAATCTAGCTTCTCAGCCATCTGCCAATAGCGTCCCTTGTATGAAATCAACTGGGCAAACCAACTGAGGAAGCATGTACCAGAAATTAAAAGACCCATTGTCCACAGAAACCTGCGAAGCAGCGAAAAATCTGCGATATATATTTAAATATGCTTACATATAAAATCCGCGATGGAGTGAAGCCGCGAAAGGCGAAGCGCGATATAGCAAGGGATTACTGTATATATATATATATATAAATTAAATATATATATATATATATATATATATATATATATATATATATATATATATATATATATATATATATATATAATTTGATTTGTCTCCATGTGTGTGTGTTTGTGTAAAAGATGCTGATGCCCATGGCGACCAGAGATCTTAATCCGGAGTTGTTCCGAATACCACAACTCTTCTTAAATTGTCTGACTTGGAGCATTTCAATGGCACAATCTGCAGGTCAGTAGATGACAACAAATTAAAAATTTGAAGTGATTCTGATCTTCTTGGAGTGTTGGGGGCTTTGGGTGGTTATTTTGACAGAGGTAGTATCAACATCCTAAAATTCTGACCAGCTACAGTTGAATAATATTTTCTAAAGCCAAATGCAGTAGCATGCAAACTATAAACAAGTGTGATCTTATGATCATTGTAGACTCTCCTAATAGGACAGAATCAAGCAATATCTCTTGCATATTTACCTTAACATAGATAAAACAATACATTTATTGTAAGTGTTTTGACTGGTAGACATGTGTAGGATAAGGTCTTTGGTTTAGTGTGAATTTGGAAAAACACCCAACCCTGTGTGTCGGTCTCGATAATGTGAAGTGAACCAGAGGAAAAGACACCAATGAGCAGCAACGACACGCCAGCCAAGGGAGATTCACTCGAGTAAAGCATGTTGGTGGGCTGACTGACATGAATGCGCAGCTTGCCTTCGATTCAGGTCGCATGCAGTAACAGAGCAGAGACAACGAAAACTCACATGTTCACAAGATGCAATCCCAAACCCTGAGTACTTACATTCTCTCTGTCACTCGGTGACGCGATTCTAAACTCGTTCATCAAAGTCTTGGATTCCAAAACTTTACCTATACTTTGTATACGAGAAAGTCAGGGATGTCTAAAACGTCGAGATTCATGAAAATCTCGACATCGAATTTACAGACGACTACAATTATTTTCCTATACTTCGTATATGAGAAAATAAAAATACACAGCAACAAGGAAGAAAGTTGTTTTAATGTAGAGTGTGACACTATGACCTCTTCACATGGTGTACAGACTTCCGGGTCTCCAGGATTTGCTTAGTTTTACAATAAGGACCTGAAGTGTGCTTCTGGTCAATGTGGATATGACTTACACTGTGCCTCCCCTACTGGGATATCCAGCAGCAGCAGATAAGGCAACACTTCACAAGAAAGAGAAAAAGAAGAAGATAAAATATAAAAGTAAGAATAAAACAGTAAGTGAACATCTCACGACTTAATTACTTGAGATAGTAAATAATGGATATATGACATTGTGGAGACTGGCTCGGACACAGACAGGCAGACACGCTCATGTCACCCAAGTAAGGCATCATCAGTCAAGTCTCAATTTCATAAACGCACTTCGTGGAATACCACCCTGCAGGTCTGACTGATGGAGTGTTGTCAGATACTAGGGGGACTTATAAGGCGTCCTGGACAACACGCTTGAACTGTCATATTGGAAAGAACATCCTCCATCACAGAGCCAAGAGTAATAATAATAATGACTACTGACATGATGTTCCCTCACATTGTGACTGTGCTGCTCCTTCACACTCAGGCGACTCTCGTTCTTCATTTGTCTCCTGTGGTTGTCAAATGAGATCAAATGTGTGAATTCTCTGTGACTGATGATCTTTGGTGTACACTCGGAATCTGAAACCATTTCTATTGATCTAATATGTTTCAACATTTTATCTGAATATTTATGATATTATTTGTTAAAGTACCTGCCATCTTTAGTCCTCCCATTTTCTGTCAACTGGCCTGACCTGCCTGATCTACCAAAAAAAAGACATCAGAGAAAACAGAAAAGTCAGTTCTGAAGAAATGATTAGCTGTTGTGAGAAATTCAAACAGTGAGGACACAAAGATGGCAGTCATGTGACCCCCAAACATCCTGTCTAGTCATGTGATGAAGTGCTGTGCATTTCCCGTCTCAGCCAGGAGATGGCGATGCCAGCACGTCACCCATTCATTTGATCAAATCTCTTCAGCTAAATGTTCAGAGCTGGGAATGGACAGCAGTGGTCAGCAGTCATGGGGGTCACTTTACAGTCTACTCAGACAAAGAGACCCTCACACCATCTCTGTGCTGGGCTTTGGAATGCTGACCTTCTGTAGAAAGAGTAAGAAAACTGAGCTCAGCACTACTGAGGCCTTAATTTGACAGAGGTCAGCTGGTCAATGGCACCAGTCAGTAAGTGAGGTCTGAATGGCTGAGAACAGAAGTGTCACCTGTCAGTCGTGTCCTCACTGTCCGTTAAGTCATTGATCTGAAGTGTAGGTCTAGTCTAGTCTAATCGAGGTGTCACAATAGACCCGATAGAGCATCCTCATTGTCTATTGTGGATGGCATCTTCAAGTCCTGATTGGTGAATGACGGAGTGAATGATTGGAGAATTCTGAGTTTGCCACTCTGTTGTCACCAACTGTGACAACTCCATCTGGACACTCATGTGGAGAGCAATGTAACTTTAGGAGACCACCTTTTATCATTCAAGATGACCTGAAGAACAAGACATACCCAGGCACTCAGAGCCTTTATGGGCAGCATTGGTCTTGGGTTCAAATTGGGTTTCAGTTCAAATGCGAGCAGGTCAGTGACACACTTGAGTGTCCAGTTCTGCTTGTAGTTGTCATGTCACTTATTGAGACCCCAGGCTGTATGTGTGTCTATCTTTGTATTTATAGACACAATTAACACAGTGGGGGTCTCATTGTGAAATGGCATGATGGAATAAAGAGAACTGAAAGACAAACAGACAATTTTAGATGAAATACTGATGTGACTGACCTGAGAAGGAAGTGACAAGTGTCTGAATGTGGATTTTAATGAGATGACAATGATGAATATAAAGTGACGGATTGTTGGAGAAGTGATGACAATGAATGTGGACTGAGGTGACAGGTTCAGAGTGTGACATTGACTGTTCTGACTTTACTAAACAGGCTTTTATGGTCACTCATCGTGATCACGTGGTGACAGTTGCTCTTCATGTTGTCCTGTCAACAATCCAGTCAAATTGTTACTGTTATGTCTGACCAATGGGCCACATGTGGACAAGATAAACAGGAATGGACTGAAATAGAGAACTGCATTTAATGGGGTAGAAAACTCAAATGGGATGAGGTGATGTCCTCCTCACTTCTGTGAGCTCACTAGATGAAACTGTATGGAGGAAAAATAAGAAAAACTGAAGAAGAGTTAAAATAAGAAAGAAGCAGAAATACAGATAGCCATGAAATTCCTGCGTGTGTCTTGTCTTCACATGATGTCTGTCCCTGTCTTCTTTTCTTGTCTTCTTCTCCAGACAATCCCAGTGTTGTCTTATTACATTTCTTCTCTAAATGTGTCTCACTACAGAGGAGACTCCAGAAGCTCACATGCATTTTGTTTTTCTGCTCTTTTTGCTTCTCTTTGACTTTTTACTTCATTCCCAAGATGCTCTTTCGTCTGCTGTGGACATCACGATCAGCACAATCAGTGAGGTCTCAATCTTTGTGACAACTGGCAGGACATTTGTTTGGGTTACTCTGGTGTTGTGTGGCTTCTCTGTCAGTCTTTCGGTTCCTCCTTGTCCTCCACATCCAGAGACCCTCTGTAGTACATCAAAGGACTGTGGAGGTCTATGGTGATTTTCAGTTTTCCCAGAATTCTTTTCTTTCCTTAGCCCTCTTTACTGCTGCCCATTCTCCTACTCCCAGATGTTCTTTGATGTCATCAATCCATCATGTTGCTGATCTTCCTACTCGCTGTTTTCAGTTTCTTGTTCTCTCTGTCGTCATTGTGATGGGCCTCTCCTCTCCCATCCTGTATGTGTGACCTGAGAGACCCAACGTGTGTTCCTGACACTTCTGTCTTTATCTCCACAGCCTGTCAGATTGTGGTGTCACCTACAGATGTTGCTCAGCTCTCTCCTCAGTCCTTTCATCTCCAAACTCACAACTGACTGAACTGAATCTGAACAACAAGAGCAGCTTAATGGTAGGAGGCAACAATAACAACATTGGAGATCCAGGAGTGAATCAGCTATGTGAGGGGCTGAGGAGTGAAAACTGTAAATTAGAGAAACTGAGGTGAGTGAACAACAAGTGTGTGTGTGAGTGTGTGGGTGTGTGTGTGTGTGTCTGTGTGTGTGTGAGGACTTTAGCAAAGAGGAGTAGGAGAAGGGAAAATAACTGAGAGCTGGAAATAAATACAAGGAGGCAGTGACAGGGCATCACCACTAGAGGGCAGAGCTGAACAGGGACTTGAAGACCTGCAGATTAGGCTGATTTTTATTTTTATTATTACTTACTGTTTGACTGATTCCTTTATGCAAGGTGACATACAGCTTTTGAGGTTCAATTGGTTCAGTTTCTTTGTTTTTCCAATTGGAGTTACAGGCAGGCGAAGTGACTCGCTTGTGGTCACACAGTGTCAGTGGTAGAATTTAAATTCACAGCGTCAGAGTTTGAAGTTCAAAACCTTAGCCACTACAACACACTGGTTGATGGCTGGGAGATGAATGTGTTTGACCTGTCATCTTAGACAAAAAACCTTCACTGCCAAGCACTCTTTAGGAAAAGTAAAACAAATCATAAAGGACCCCAGTCACACATCATGGACATTTGTCTCCCTCCTTCCATCAGACAGGTGCTACAGAACTACGAACACCTGAACTGTGAGATTTAAGAGCAGTTTCTACACCCCGGTAATAAGGCTACTCAGCTGTCATATGTCTGTAATCAAAGGAGTGAATGAAGTGGCACAACGTCTGAGGTTCTTGTGCATGTTACGTCATGCTTAGTATTATTTACTGGGATTGTTATTAAGATTAGATTGAAGGTTGAACTTTAACTCTACCTGATGTTTTATGTTGAATTTTGTTCTCCTGTTTTATTTCAAATCAGTAGAAGGACTAAATTAACTGAACTCAATAGCATTGTGGATGGAGGTCAGCTGGTCAATGGCATTAGTCAGTATGTCAGGTCTGAATGGCCGAGGACAGAAATGTCACCTGTCAGTCTTGTCCTCACTGTCCAGAGCATCCTCATTGTCTGGTTAGTCTGACATCAGGAGAGTCCATCAGTATAAACAGTCGAGCATTAAGCTCTCCAGTGTCCAGCAGTGACCCTCATGTTGTATGGTGTCCTACAAATCAGACAAAGGGTCTTCAGTTCAATTTAGTTTTGTTCTAAGAGGTGTGGCAGATTGCTGGGGTTCTTACCTGGCCGGGATGCCTGGACGGACCGGAAAGGGACAGGAATGGCATCCGGATCACGAGGGGGCAACCATCCTGGACTAGGAGAGGACCACGGGAGAGGAACAAAGAGGTTCTGGCCTGTTGGGACCCGTGGCCACCGCCAGGGGGCGCCACAAGCCTCGTGGGACCCGGAGAACGGTCACTTCCGCCACACCAGGCAAGATGGCGGATGAACCTGCCAGGGATGCCCAGAGTGCTTCCGGTGCAAAGGGCAGCACTTCCACCACACCAGGAAGTGCTGCCGGAAGGTCATTATCAGCCATCTGGAGCACATCCGGGCTGGAATAAAAGGCGCCACCTTTAGACAATCGGGAAGCTTGAGTCAGGAGTGGGAGCTGGATGAAGCTCCCAGGATGAGACAGGGGGCCAAGGACTGTGATAGAGAAGCCTAATTGTGGTGCTTTATTTGCTGAGTGCATTGTGTGGTGTTCGAGACTGTGATTCCTGTATTTGGTGGTGTTAAATAAACGTGTGTCTTTTTATAAAGATGTGGTTTCCGACTGGTGGTGTCCAGGCAAATATCACAGAGGGTAATTTAGGTTTTACAGAGGAGACCACAACATAATGTTAAGGAAACATCACAAAGTACACAGCCATCAAACATAAACTTAGTACAAATAAATAAAATATAGCAGTGAGCGCAATTCTTCTGGTAGATCATATTAGACATCAAAATTAAACCAACATTTATTCTTAACTGATGATTGATGCAAATGCGACTCTTGGCTATGGATGTTCATGAAAACTGAATTTATTTAGAAGATTAATAGTGATTGAAATGAAATAGAATTTGAACTGGCTGCTTTTTATCCTCTGAAACTTGAACCTGTGACCTGATGGTGAAACCTGGAATTGTGAATGTAGTGGACAAGTCGTGTCTGACAGAAGACCCTCTGCTTTCTCTAACACTTGTTTGTTAAACAGGTCTGTGAGATTGGACTGTTCAGTCGCTGTTATTTTGCTGCTCCATTTTACAATTTGGTTTATTCTCTTTTTGTTTTTGACATTAAGATTTCCAAACCAGGCTAGCAGTTTATAAATACAAACAGACTCAATGCAAGATTTATAAAAAAAGTGTCACCATGGAAGGACTCGCATTACAAAGACTCAGTTTCCTTAAACAGTTGAGCTGCTGCTGTCCCTTTGTGCCGATGGCTTCTGTGCTTCCCTTCAAAGTCAGCTCTTAGTCTTTGATTGTCCTCAGATATTTATGATTGTCAATTATCTCCACTGCCTGCTCTTTGGTGATTGTTTCTTGTTGGTGACTGGTGCTGCTTCTAAGTTTGATTATTAGTAGAAAAGACTCATCCCACCAGTTCACAAAGTCATCTCCCACTGGACCAGGACTGGTTTCATTCACACTCAGTAGGCTAACAATCACTGAGTCATCAGCACATATTAAAGATTAACCTGTGGTCAAATTTACTGAGACCACCATTACTGAGGAAACCTGTGGATGATGACAACATGTCAGACAGACAGCCATTGACTTTCACTCTTCAAGTCATGTCTCTTAAAAACTCAATCAGTTATCCTACCAAACTGAAGTCAAAATTAAATTTTTTAATAAGTCTCTGTCTCAGAAGGTGAAGCTGAAGCGTTAAAAGCTAAAGAGACGTCTTCAAACAAGAGCCTCACGTAAGTCTTGGTGCTCTACAAGGGGATATACAAGAGATGAAACAAAGTGACATGAGAACATAAGACATTTGACAAATGAGAGGAGACCATTCAGTCCATCAAGACTGTTTCTTTAGCTAATAGCTAAGCTGTCCCAACATCTCATGCAGATTCTTCTTAAAAGTTCTGTAGGTTTCTGCGTTATCTCCATGTCTCAGTAATTTGTTTCAGAGTCCCACAATTGTTTATGTAAAGAACTACTTCCTAGCTTCAGTCTTAAATGCACTTCCCTTTCATTTCCACTGAATAATGTTGCTGGATCTCTTTTAGCAATGCCTTTGAGGATTTTATATACCTGGATGTGGTCCCCATGCAGTCTCCTCTGCTCAGACTAAAGAGGTTTAATTCTCTGAGTCTGTCACAGTAGGACATGTCCTTACATCCCATGATGTACCTGGTTGCTCTCCTCTGCACAGCTTCAAGTGCTGTTTTGTCTTTCTGGTACTGCACACAGAACTCCGGACGTGATCTCACTAGTGCATTATATGGTCTAGGTATAACATCACTTGACTTCAATTCAACAGTTTTTATGCTATAACCCAGCATTGTATTTGCCTTTTCATTGCTTTACTACATTGCTTAGTCAATGGAAATGATGTGTTAACATAAACCCCTAAATGCTTGTCAGAGGTCTCATCCTGTAACTGAATGTCTCCCACCTTGTATTTATAATTGATGATCCATTTACCCACATGTAGCACTTTGCTCTTTTCTTTATTAAACTCCATTTTCTAGGTGTTTAACCAGTTCTGAGGCTTGTCCTGGGGCCTCATGTTCAAGTAGTGCGTACGCACAAAAATGTTGCGTACACCCATTTCCACGCTCACATCACGATGTATAAAAACTAACTTGGCCTAAAGCCTCACACATTCTCATGACCACACTACCCCTTGTGAACGTTTCTGCTCAGTTTGTAAACTGGCGGCACCCAGCATCAAAGAACTGCTACTGTTCCTGTGTGGTTTCCCCTTCATTTTTTAGATTCACATCCATGTTGTTGGTTTTATCAAGTATACTGAAATTAACCACATATCATTTATTAATTTAAGGCACCTGATTGTAACCAACCTATAACAATATAATGGTCCATGGAATGGCCAAACTATTCCAAATACCACAGCTGCTTTACTGTTGTACTGGTTCTGCTTCAGCCTCACTATAAACCAAAAGTTAGAGTTCTACCTACAACCACACGATCATTCAGGAAGTGGACCCCGGAGGCTGAGAATACTCTGAGAGAATGCTTTGGAACTACAGACTGGGATATCCTGCAGGGATCTCATAGTGAGAACATTGAGGAGGTTGTTGACTGCACTACTGACTACATCAACTTCTGTATGGACATTGTAGTTCCAGTAAGAACTGTACGCTGCTATACTAACAACAAGCCATGGATTACAAGTGACATCAAGGGCCTTTTGAACCAGAAGAAAAGGGCTTTTAAAGACGGTGATCAGCATGAGCTCAAGCGCGTGCAGAAGGAACTCCGAGTCCACCTCAGGGCGGCGAAGGAGCAGTACAGGAGAAAGCTGGAGCAGAAGTTGCAGAATAACAGCATGAAGGAAGTGTGGGATGGGATGAAGATCATCACTGGCTGCAGCTCGAAGCGGGGTACCACCATCGAGAGAGACGTGAAGAGAGCAAACCAAATGAACAACTTCTTTAACAGGTTTGACCACCCTAACCCACTCTCACACTCACCTCGGAGTATTGCACCCTCCATACATCCTTCTTCTGATACCAGCATAGGAAAGACATCCCCACCCATAATTACAACAGCGCAAGTGAGCAGAGAGCTGAGGAGACTTCGTGCCAGCAAAGCAGCGGGTCCAGATGGAGTATCGCCACGACTGCTGAAGGTCTGTGCATAGGAGCTGGGGGGTCCTCTACAGCGCATCTTCAACCTGAGCCTGGAACAGGGGAGAGTCCCGAGGCTTTGGAAAACATCCTGTATCACCCCAGTCCAAAAGGTATCACGTCCTAGTGAGCTGAATGACTTTCGGCCTGTTGCTCTGACATCACATGTGATGAAGACCATGGAGAGGCTGCTGCTTCACCACCTTAGGCCACAGGTTCAACACGCCCTTAACCCTCTGCAGTTTGCATATCAGGAGAAGGTGGGAGCAGAGGATGCCATCATCTATATGCTACACCGATCCCTCTCTCACTTGGACAGAGGCAGTGGTGCTGTAAGAATTATGTTTCTAGACTTCTCTAGTGCCTTCAACACCATCCAACCTCTGCTCCTTAGGGACAAGCTGACAGAGATGGGATTAGATTCATACCTGGTGGCATGGATCGTGGACTATCTTAAAGACAGACCTCAGTATGTGCGTCTTGGGAACTGCACGTCTGACATTGTGGTCAGCAACACAGGAGCGCCACAGGGGACTGTACTTTCTCCGGTCCTGTTCAGCCTATATACATCAGACTTCCAATACAACTCGGAGTCCTGCCACGTGCAAAAGTTCGCTGATGACACTGCTATCGTGGGCTGCATCAGGAATGGGCTGGAGGAGGAGTATAGGGACCTAATCAATGACTTTGTTAAATGGTGCGACTCAAACCACCTACACCTGAACACCAGCAAAACCAAAGAGCTGGTGGTGGATTTTAGGAGGCCCAGACCCCTCATAGACCCAGTGATCATCAAAGGTGACTGTGTGCAGATGGTGCAGACCTATAAATATCTGGGAGTGCAGCTGGATGATAAATTAGACTAGACTGCCAATACTGATGCGCTGTGCAAGAAAGGACAGAGCCGGTTATACTACCTTAGAAGGCTGGCGTCCTTCAACATCTTCAATAAGATGCTGCAGATGTTCTATCAGACAGTTGTGGTGAGCGCCCTCTTCTACGCAGTGGTGTGCTGGGGAGGCAACATTAAGAGGAAAGACGCCTCACGCCTGGACAAACTGGTGAGGAAGGCAGGCTCTATTGTTGGCATGGAGCTGGACAGTTTAACATCTGTGTTAGAGCGAAGGGCGCTCAGCAGGCTCCTGTCAATTATGGAGAATCCACTGCATCCACTTAATAGTATCATCTCCAGACAGAAGAGCAGCTTCAGCGACAGACTGCTGTCACTGTCCTGCTCCACTGACAGATTGAGGAGATCGTTCCTCCCCCAAACTATGCGACTCTTTAATTCCATCCGGGGGGGTAAACGTTAACATTTAACATTATACAAAGTTATTGTCTGTTTTTCACCTGCATTATTATCATTCTTTAATTTAATATTATTTATTGTATCAGTATGCTGCTGCTGAAGAATGTGAATTTCCCATTGGGATTAATAAAGTATCTATCTATCTATCTATCTATCTATCTATCTATCTATCTATCTATCTATCTATCTATCTATCTATCTATCTATCTATCTATCTATCTATCTATCTATCTATCTATCTATCTATCTATCTATCTATCTATCTATCTATCTATCTATCTATCTATCAAAGCACCACTCAGAGCATTGAAAGGGCAGAAAGGACTTCTAAGTCAATTTTAAAACTATCCTCTTGTAGCTCTGTGCTGTTAAAATACTAGGATGTACTGTATATATATATATATAGATATAATTTTTATGATGAAATCCATTAATGTATGCATATTACATTTTACAGATAAGTTGTTAACTTCATGTAAATAATGTATACTGCTAATAGTTAAACATGTGGGGCACGGTGGCATAGCTGTGGCAATGAGCTGGCGCCCCATCCAGGGATTGTTCCTGCCTGGCGCTGAATGCTTGCTTGGACTGGCACACCTCTGGTGGATAGATTGATTGAATAATTAAACATGTATCAGAAAGATTTTTCAATGTTCCTTAAAAGCTTTGGAGAATCAGCGTTCTAAGCTTACAACTGGTTTTGACATTTATCACAGAGATTATATTGTAGAGAAAGAAAATGGAAGGAAAAAAATTAGGGGTTGGTACATTTGATGAGATGGTACTGTTCCAATAAATTATTTCGTCAAGGGTCACGCATGTCCCAGCAAGCATCTTGTGTGAGGTAGGAGCAATCCCTGGATGGGGCACCAGCTTATCACTAACACTGCTCCTCTGTGCCCCCATGTTTAAAACATGCTTTAATGCATTCCATTATGAAAATTATACCATAGTATTCTAAAATGTTCAGAGAGCTGTAACATCATGAATGTAATGTATTCTGTGTGAGATCAGTGCCTGCATGCTCCTGTTGGTGTAAGAGAAAGCCCATTTAAGAAGGACGTAGGCATTCACACATATAGAACACATTGAATACAATGCATTTAATCTGCTACTTTAGTTAAATTGGGATTTGAGAAACTCTTGTAAATTAAACACTGATTTATGATGAAGTTTATAACGTTCTACTTTAATGACAAAATAAATTACGAGATTAAAGTAGAAATTTTGAGATTAAAGTTGACATTTCCATCTTTTATTCTTCACTGCGTCCCTATTTTATTATATTTTCTCTGTACCCTAATATGTTTCTTTATGACATTCAGACAGTGGGCTACGACTCGCCTTTTCATGGTGACTCTGATATCTGACCACTTCTTTTTTATTTCGGGCACTGTGTGACTTTCTGAACATGACTTTTCAAGTTTGTGGATCACTCGATCAACTTCCTTTTATTGTTTATACCACTGCTTAAGCCAACAAATAGTATGTGTTTCCTTACTTCCACTTCAAATTTGCTGTACTAAAGGGGCTAGTTGTATTGATTTGCATATTCAAAAGAGGTGTAATTCTGGGAGGAGTCAGGATGGGGCGAGAGGTGCATGCATGTACATTACTTTCACACTAACCAGGATTTGTGGAGCAGAAGTGCGTGGAAGTTGGCTTATGCACATTTTTGTGTATCTGAATTTTTTTGTGCACACGCACATTTCCACTTTTGTCTGTACGCCATGTTTTAGTATGAATTTCATGCACGGTTTTATGCATGATGTCCCAGCTTCTTTTTTATTCTTTTTGCTGTCTCCTCAGTGTTTACCATTCTTCCAGTTTTAGTGTCATCTACGAATCTGACAAGTTTACTAAGTATACCATAACCAGCATCATTAAAATAAACAAGAACAACTAATGAGGGTCCAAGGACAGACACCTGAGGGACTATACTGATGACCTAACTCTATTCTGCTGGTGTCTGTACTCTTTGTCTTCTGCTGGTTAACCACCTACAGATCCAGGTTTTTAGGTTACTGCTGATGCCTACAGCTTCTAATTTCAGAATTAATCTTTGGTGTGGAACAACTGAGTCAAAGGCTGTTTGAAAGTCTATGAAAATTATGTCATATGCTTTGTTTTTGTCTATTTTTCAGGTTGCATCTTCAAAGAAATGCAAAAGATTGCTTTGCCAGGACCTTTCTCTCATAAACCCACGCTGACTGTTATTTAGAATATTATTTTTGTTTCTGTAATTTTTAAATGTTTCCCTTTTTATGGTTTCCGTAATTTTGCATGGCACAGAAGTTAGACTAATTGTCTCTAATTACTAGGATCCATTTTGCTCCCCTTCTTGAAGACTGGAGTTACATTTGCAACTTTCCAGTCCTGCGGTGTTTCTCCTTTCTGAAGTGACTGCTCAGATCTGCCTAATAAGAGTTTATAGACGACGTATTTCATTTCTTTCAATGCAATTGGTGAGATCCTATCAGTTCCAGGGGTTTTATTAATCTTCAGTGTACTGAGGGCTTGAAGCACATCTGACTCTTTGATTTTAAAATCTATGAACTCAAAGTTTGTTTTTACATTTGCATGAGGCATTTCACTTGTTTCATCCTTTATAAACACTTGGGTGAAATATTTGTTCAGTTCATTTGCTATTTCAGTCTCATTTTCAATGATTTCTCTATTTGTGTTAAGGTTTCTTAAATTCCCTTTATTATCTTTTTTGCTGGAGTCAAACTGGAAAAAGTGCTTGATGTTTATTTTGGCTTCTGTAACAATTTTTATTTCAGTTTCTCTTTTGACATTTCAAATTCTTTTTTTTTTATCTTTTGCTTTATTGTCCAGTATTCCTCTATGTCACAATTATTTATTTATTTTTTTTAATTTTCTGGTACAGTAATCTTTTCAGTATTAATTTTATAATCATCCTCCATTTTAGATGATTTTAAGTTCTTTTGTTTATTGCTTTTTTTGAGTTTGGAACAAAAGATCTCTGAAGTGACACCCACTGTCATTTTGAATTGCTGAGATTTTGCTTTTCCATTTGATGTTTTGCAGATTATTTCTCGTCCCCATAAAGTCTGCTTTCCTCAAGTTATCAGTCTCCTTTTTGGTGTGCATTTATGTGTTTTCAAAGATTATCCCACATTTGACCATGGTGTGATCACTATTGTTTAAAGTATTAGTAACCTCTGTTCTTGTTCCTCTGTCTTCATTGTTGGATAAGATGAGACCTCAAAAGGCGTCACCACATGTTGAGCTTGAAACAAACTGGATGAACAAACAGCCATTTGCTATCTCTACCATTTCAGTTTCCTCTTTTGTATTCCTGACAGGGGCTTCCCAATAAATGTTTGGAAAGTTCACATCTCCCATGACCACTACATTCTCTTTGTGGCACATCTGTCTTATTTGATTAAATAATACGTTATCATCTAACACATCAGAATATAACCAGAATTTAATAACCCTAACCCTAGCTTGAAGATGTCGGCCTGAATATTATTGTTCACATATAGCGCCACACCTCCTCCTTTCCTTCCTTGTCTGTCTCTCCTGAAGCAGGTGTAGACACTAATATGATATTCCTCTCCGTCACTCTCATTCAGCCATGACTCTGTAATTCCTACAATATCAGAGTCGCAAGTCAATCCTGTCACCTCTCATTCATGAATTTTATTTCTAATGCTTCTTGCAGTAAGGTATAAACATTTTAAACAAGGAAAGTTACTTTTTGTAAGTTTAGTGGACTTTTCTTTAGGTCAGGTTGACTGTTTTTTTGTGTCTTCCTAGTTTAAGTGTCTGCTCACTTGCTCACCTGAATATTCTCACTCCTTGAATGTTTGTCCATTTCTTTTGTAGATGTGGTCCATCTCGTCAGTAAATGAAATGTTTACAGTGACAGGCATTCCAGTGGCTGAGAAAAGTGAAACCTTCTTGTTCACATCAGACCTTCATCCACACATTATGACTGAATATTAAATTCTGCTCATGTCATCTTTTTCCTGGTGTTGGAAGGACTTCAGAGTAAATGACTGATGTTGATTTGTCCTTTAGCTAGTCTCCAAGTCCCCTAAATGTGTTCTGCACAGAATATGCACTTGGTGTCCTCTGTCCCCCTCCTTAGTAGACTAGCAGTCAAAGTGAAATGGATCTCATAACTCAGAGTTTACTCTCTCAGGTTCCTCTTTAGAAGTTTTAAGGAGTTTTGTTTTTAGCAATTGGTATTCCAGTCACTTGTTTCCATTAGCTCAATCAGAGTGGCATTTTAAACCACAAACCCTTATGTGGTTTTTATATTTTGACTGATGATGTGCAGCTAAGGATTTAATGTCTGACCACATTGATCTCAAATTTTGTGTTGACAAATTCTGTTCAGTTTTATCCTTATAATCAACTTTATCTTTTTTAATGCCGTTTTAATTCCCTTTGATCAGCTTGTGCCTCATTAGTATTTCCTCGTTTAAAGACACTTTTTCTTTTGATATAATAATGACATTATAGATTTGATAACCCAGGGTTTGTTGATCAGATAGACCTTCACACTTTAAACTGAGATCAGCAGGTCTTCACAAACAGAAACAGAGCTGCTGATAACATCACAAAGCTCAACTAAATCAGTGCAGGAGTGCATCAAAAGATCTCAGTCTGGGCAATGAAAGCAGCCTCTAAGTCCATGACACTGATGGACTCGGAGAGCCACGTCTCCATAATGCAAGCCTCTCTGTATTCTGTCTGAACACAAGCTTTAGTTTGTAATTCATCAAGTTGATTACGTAAGGACTGCACAGTCGCCATTATTACAGTCGAAATGGAATGTATTGGGTTACCTGTTACCTCAAATGAGCCGAAGACATCTCCCCCATTTCAGTGTCCTCCGCTTATCGCATTCATCAGACTCATCCTGTCTCTTCAAAGCAAAAAGTTCTGGAAGCAGCACTGTGTTTGCACTTGGCAGGTACCGTCAAAGTAGAAACTCCTGACTGTACTGAATCACTCAGGTAAATAGAAGACGCATCGGGACGACAGCAAAAAAAGTGAAAAAGTATCACCAAAATAATACAAACAAATAAAAGTAGACACTCCATAACACTTCAGGGACACAGACAGAGACAAACAGACCTGCTGTTGGTCACCACTAGAGCTGCCAGTCCTGAGTGGTAAATGACAGACAAGAATTCCAGTTTGTCATCCACACCCAATGGTCACCATGAGTGCAGGATGCCGTCAGTCTCATGTCTGTGACGTTCTTATCCAGTGTTGATGTCCACATGTCAGTCTGAATGACTTGACACCAGTCAGTCCAGCGTTAAGGCAGGAGACCCTGCCAGGTATATAGCGCCTTACTTTATAAGAATGGCAGTGGTCTCGTGTTCACACGCACCTCAGTGAAAAGTCAGAATAACAAGTGGCCAATGAACCTTTGTGTTGTTTGTCCTTCTGTCTGTCTGTCTCTCCTCATGTCCTCACTTCTCTTTCTTCTTCTCCACAGCCTGTCTCATTGTGGTCTCACCTCCAGATGTTGCTCAGCTCTCTCCTCAGCACTTTCTTCTCCACACTCACGACTGACTGAACTGGACCTGAGGGAAAACAACCTGGAGGATTCAGGAGTGAATCAGCTATGTGAGGGGCTGAGGAGTGAAAACTGCAAATTAGAGAAACTGAAGTAAGTGAACAACAAGTGTGAGTGTGTGTGTGTGTGTGTGTGTGTGTGTGTGTGCGTGTGTGTGTGTGTGTGTGTGTGTGTGTGTCTCATGAATTTTATTTCTTCTCACATTATCACTCTGACTTTTCCACTCTCACAACACAAACGCTGTGTTTAATCAGGACAGACTGCAGTGTCCCTTATGGATAGACAGATGGACGTGAGGTGACACAACTGTAGATTTCCTTTAATAATTCAATTCATAAAGACAGCATTGTGACCCTGAGCCCCTCCACCACACTGGTCACTCTCCTCATCCTCTCTGTCCAGACTGTTGTTTTATTTCTTGTCCCACAAGCCCACGCTGTCCATTCTTTATTATAATCTTGTACTTGTTCCTGTCCTCCATTGTCACTTTGCCCCTTACACTCCTCTGATGTCCTCACTAAAGTTTGTTAAACTCACTAAAATAGAATAAGGAGGAGAAACACAGTCAGTGTGAGGAGAAGAGATGACTAAAGTGACAGAAGACAAAGAGGAGTGGACAGCTAGAACTGGACTGGAGTGACAGATAAGGACAAAGAGAATATAATGACAAAGATAAGGAGAGAGAAGAGAAGGAGATGAACAGAATGAAGAAAAGGATGAATAAAAAAAGAGGACAAGGCAGAGGATAAGGAGAAGGAGAGAGAGGAGGACAGACAGAGGAACAGGAGGAAAGGTGGACAGCAGCAGTAGAAATGAGCAGCCAGCCATACACAGACAGAGAAGGTGACAGGGAGGAGAGGATTAGGACTGAAGGCAGTGTGGACAGTAAGGTGGGAGACGCAGGAAGTGACCACCATTATAGCCAAGTGGACTGAACAGGCTGACATCATTCTACAAGACATGACCCACAGGTCTACACAGGACATTGACATATATCTGTCAGTGGTCTTAGTGACCGACAGGTGGACAAACACATCATGTGCAGTAGACGTCCAGAGACACTGAGAGGATTCTGGGAAGGTGACCTCAGTGGGTGTGTCAGTGAGATACTCCAGTGTGAGGAGTGGCGCCCTCTTGTGTTTGTAACTCACACTTGTGTCTCTTGTGGGACATTAAAACAAGAATCTCACCACATGATAAGTGTAGGCTGTCACATGACTTTCTCAATAATCTAGTATATAGCGCCTTTCTGATATTTTTACACACACATGGTCTTCACTGATGTCATCACAGGTCCAAACCCTCTGCCTCACAAATCCTTCTTTATCATTTCACTCAGTCAGGGTCTTCCTCAAAGCCAGCAGACAATCAAATGGCCGACTGGAGATGTGAATAATTTGACGTCACTAAGGACACCTGTCACACTTGTCCTGTGCCCCACTGGTCACTCTGGTCACTGCGTGATTCTCTTTACTACTAAATACAAAGCTGTGTGGTGACACAATTCAGGGGTCAGTGGTTGTCTGCAGGTTTTTTAATTAAAATGGTGGACTCAGAGGGGCGTAGGTGGATGTGGTAGTGCGGGGGAGCAGAGCAGCCCTGGAGTGTTGGTGGTGAATTGGTGGAGCGCACTTTACACCTGCAGACACGTGTGGTTCAGCCAGTGTCCTCATTACTGTTCTGGGGTGTGGAATTAGACACCTGCACCCCAGTGAGTTTAAAATGAGCTGAGCAGGATAGTCAAGAACAGAACTGAACAGGAAAGAAAAATGAAAAGATGGAGATGGAGGATAAATGAGAAATAAAATAAATGCAGAATCTTGGCTGAGCTGATGCAGTGGAGCAGAGTCGAGAAGTGGTCCTGAGAGGAGTGAGCACACAGTGTGCAAATGGCAAGGTTGAAAAATGCTGAGTACCCAATGTGCAAGAGTGATCAGCTGTTCAGAGATGACTTCTGCTGAAGGCCAAGTAATTGTGGTAGGAGACAGGAGAAGACCTCACGAGGTACCCTGCTGATGGCCATGGGATGGTAGTGGGAACACTAGCTGAGTTTGGGGGGCATCAGCAGAGACTAGCTAAGGTAACTGGGGCAAAAGCTGATGTGAATAACGAATGACTGACTGCCTTTGCTGATGGTCTCACCACTTGCTGAGGAGCTCTTACTGTAAATGGTAAGTAGAGGAAAAGTCCATTTTAGAAGGTGGCAGAGAAGCTCTTGTTATTTTTAATGGACTGATCCTCAAGTGATTGTTCCCTCATTTTTATCTATGGATTGTTTATTGACTGTTTACAGTGCTTTTAATTCCCACCAAAGAACACTGTTTTTATTGGGGAATATTAATTTATTTATTGACTTATTTATTGAAGAGGAACTGCATTTTATTTTGATGTTGAACACTCTGTTTTGTTGTATAATGAAATGACTATGCACTTAGGGATCTCCTTTTGCTCGTTTGTGTCCTTATTGCCCGGCCCCTCCACAGACATGATTATTGATGTCACAGTTTCAAGGGAATGTGACAGCTGTGGGCAACCAAGGCCATCACAAGCCGGTTAAGAGCACAGGGAACAGAGAGTCACAGAATGGCTTTGAGTCAACATATTTCAAAATATGTTTATTATACTGTATTATACAGATAAAACTTTAACTTAATTTAAATAATCTATATTGTTAATAATTTAAAATGTGAGAACACGGTGTCGCAACGCTAGCTAGGAGCTGGCGCTCCGTTTATGGATTGTTCCTGCATTGCGTTGTATTCTTGATGGTGTTCGCACGACAATGGAAGGATAGACGGATAGAATAATTAAACATGTACTACGAAGATATTTCAATGTTCCTTGAAAGTTTTGAAGAATCGGCCTTCTAAGCTTACAGATGGCTTAACGTCTGTTACAGAGCTGATTGTGTGACGATTGGGTATTTGGAGAAAGAAAAGTAAGGACAGAAATTGGGGTTTAGTACATTTGAAAGAGACAGTACTGCTGCGATAAATTATTTCATTGAAGATCACGCCTGGTGCAGCAAGCATCTTGTGTTAGACATGAACAATCACTCCGCCACCATGTTCCCATGTTTAATAACATGCTTTAAATCCTATCATAATGAAAATGATATCACGTATACATCTCAGTATTTTAATTATTCAGAGAGCTGTAATATTACGAATGTAATGGATTCTGTGTCCTGTCAGAGGACGAGAAAGCCTGTTTAAGAAGCACATAGTGATTCACACACACAGAGCACACAGAAGATCAAATACAAAACAAAGCATTTAACGTGCTACTTTAGTTATGAAGGGAATTGAGAAACTAGTAAATTAAACGATATTAAGATTATGTTTATGATGTTCTACTTTAATGACAAAATAAACTACGTGATTAAAGTGGAAATTTAGAGATTAAAGTTGACATTTCGTACTTTTTTCCCACTGTGTGCCTTTTTTTTTTCTCTGTACCCTAATAAGCTTTCATATGACACTCAGACGGTGGGCTACGACTTTAATATTTTTTTTATTTCGGGTACTGTGCGACTTTGTGAACTTGAGCTTTCGAGTTTCTCCAACACGCTATGTCACTTGATCAACTTCCTTTTGTTGTTTATATCACTGTTAAAACCAACAAATAGTACGTTTTTCTTTGCCTCTACTTGGTATTCGCTGAAATTCTTCTATTTTCCCCTGTGCTTTTGCCATTGTCTTTTCACAGAAGGCTGAGCTTAAGGGCTATTTATATTGATTTGCATATTCAAAGAGGTGTAATTCTGGGAGGAGTTGGGGCGGGACAGCAGGCGCATGCATGTGCATTACTTTTCACTCTGCCCGGGATTTATGTAATGGAAGAACGTGACGTTGGCATTTGCACAGATTTATGCATCTGGATTTTTTTGTGCGTATGAACATTTCCGCTTTTGTGCTTATGCCATGTTATAGTGCGAATTCTACGCACAGCGTTATACATGATGCCCCTGGTGTTCCAGACCTTCTCATAACAATATTCTTGCCCCTGAACACATCCCCATAATAGTTTTTTTCCTGATAAACCTTCTCATAATGATATTTTTGCTGGCAGGACATATTTCCCATTCGGCGATAAGCGTCTCCTGATTACTCCTTTCTTCATTCTCATGGCCTAATCATAAGCTGTTACGATCGATGGCCTTTCAGTTAATCAATTCTTAAATATTAAATTCTTAACAATTAAGTTCAGATCAGAAGAGTCCATGTATGAAAAGTGGACTGCCTAATTAATAATTCAATAAATGATTACTTGTTGCACTAACATCCCTGTAAGGATAAGGCTAACATAACAGGTGACTGTGCCAGTGAATGGCAGTGCACAGCTTCACTGATGAAGGCCAAGCTGTGAACAACCTTGATATGACACAGTGCTTCACGTTTGAGAGAAAAGACAAGTCTTTAACAATTGCTTCTTTAATCTTAAGGAGGTCAACATGAAAGAACAACATCAGTCTGTGGACTTATTAAAGCAGGTGTAGCAGGACAGGTTACAAAATTTGATCATCAGTGAAGAACTGTAAAGCTACCATAACAGAAAAATGATCAACTAACAATATGACAGACATCTACTGAGCACAGCACATTCTTTACAGTTTGGTGGATATTCACAGAACAGGAGGGTCTTCAATCACTTCTTAAACACATTGAGGGAGTCAGCAGTTCTGATGGAGGTGGGCAGCTTGTTCAACCAACTAGGAGCTCCACATGAAAAGCATCTGAACTGAGATTTGGTACGACACAGAGGTTGTATCATCACATGCTGTTTTCTGGCAGACTTGAGTGGGTGAGAAGGAGCACAGCACCTCATCAGTGTTTCCATATACTCAGGTGTTGACCCATTCACTACTCCAATGGAAAGCATCAAGGATTTGAACTTAATTTGTGCTGCTACAGAGAGCCGTAGTAGAAATCTGAAGAGAGGAGTGACATGTGCCTGTCTTGGCTGTTTGAATACAAGATGGCCACTGAATTTTTGACCATCTGCAGTACCTTGACAGCATACAGTGGCTATAAAAAGTCTACAGACCTCTGCCAAAATGGCAGGTTTTATGTGATTAAAAAATGAAACCAAGATGAGTCCTGCCAGAACTTATTCCACCTTTATTGCAAAATTTCAGGCTGTACAAAGAAGGTGGAAACAAATCAGAAACTGTTTAGTCATAAAAGGAAAAAAATCTTCCACAAACCTGGTGCCATTCATGTGCAGACCCTTTAATAATTAAGGATGTGGCAGCGTTCAGAATCACCCAATCACAATAAATAGTTCATACACACCTGACATCAATGAAAGTGGCTATGATTGAGCTCAGGTCAAATTTAACTGTTCCTGTTGGATTATTCTGATATCCTTTTGGTTGCAACAAACTCCAAAAGCTATTGTCCACAAATAGCCTTTAAACCAGGAACGGGATCTCATCATTGAAAGGTATTATTCAGGACAGGGGTACAAAAAAGTACCCAAAGCATTGAACATCCCATGGAGTGCAGTGAAGACAGTCATCAACAAGTGGAGCAAATATGGCTGAACAGTGAGTCCACCAAGTTCAGGACATCCGATTGAAGAAAACTGGTCAGTGATGCCACCAAGAGGCCTACAGCAACATGAAAGGAGCTGCAAGACTTCCTAGTAAGTCCTGGTTGTTCCCTACATGTGGCAAGAATCAGTCATATTCTTCATATGTCTGGTCTGTGCGGTAGGGTAGCCAGATAAAAGCCTTTTCACATAAATGAAAACATCCAAGCCTGGGTAAATTTTGTAAAAAGTGTATACGCAGTCTCCCACAACCATGTGGAAAAATATATTATGATCTGATGAGACCAAGTTTGAACTATTTAGCCATATTTCCAAAAGGTATGTTTGGAAAAAAAATAAAACAGAACCTCATCAAAAGAATACCCTGAGATCCACTGTGAAGCATGCTGCTTGGGGCTGCTTTTCTTCAGCTGGTAGTCAGGGTGGATGGAATCATGAAGAGCTCCAAGTTTGAGTCTGTTTGGGACAAAACCTTCAAGTATCTGCTAAGAAGTTGAAGAAGAAGAGGAACTTCACCGTTCAGCATGACACCAGTCTTTTGTAGCATTTGTTCCTAGTTTTCACTTTACAATTTCTGATTTTCACCTTCTTTGTATAGATTGCAATTTTACAATAAATGTGGAATAAGTTCTGACAGGATTTATCTTGGTTTCATTTTTTATCACCTAAAACCTACAATTCTGGGAGGGCTTTGTAGACTTTTTATATCCATTTTATGTGGGTGCCCCTGCTAGTAGTGAGTTGCAGTAATTCAGGCAAGACAAGAACAAAGTATGAACAACAAGTAAGGCTGTATATTCAGTCAGATAAGGTCTGATTTTGTAGATGTTATACAAAGTGAATCTGCATGAACAAGAGACAGTTGAAATGTGGTCAGAGAAAGATGGCTGCTTATCACCACCCCAAGGCTGTGCACTGACCTGTGAGGTGTCAGTAACAAAGAGCTGTACAGAGATGGGGAGTTGAACAGACTGTCTGGCCAGAATAACAAGAAGCTCCATCTTTGGTACATTGAGCTATAGATGCTGGTCCTTTGTCTAGGCAGAAATTCCAGTAAGACATGCAGAGACTCTAGTCGATACCATGTTGTCATCAGGAGGGAATAACAGGTACCCCTGTGGATTATTACCAGAGCACAGAGATGAGAAACCATTGGATTGGATTATGGGGTCCAGTGAGGTGGTGTAGAGATAGGAAAGTAGAGGACTCAGCATTGATCCTTGGGGCAGCCCTGTGCATGTCTGATGCACCTTTGACATCTCTACTTGCCAGGACAGATGATAAGGTCTGCCCAAGATGTACGACTCCATATGAGAGAAGTCCTGGTGGTGAAGGGATGGGGTTGAGTGGACAGATAGTGGGCTGACCGGAGAGGAGGTTGGAAACATCAGCGGCAGAGAGTGGAGAGAAAGTGAAGAATATTAGGTGATGATTGGCAGGAGGAATGAGGACTGGCAGTGATGATGAGAACTATCAGTTGAGAGGAGAAAACCTTTGACCCAATCAAGGAGTTTGGAAGAGGAAAGGGAGGGTTAAGAAGGAAGGTGAAAGCAGAGGACAGAGAGTGTGTGTCAGTAGTGCTGTTAATTCTGGTCTGACAGAAACATACCTTAGCATGAGTGGTGCCAGAATAGAAGGATGATCAAAGGGATTATATTTATCCAGGTATGCCTGAACCTTTGACTTCCTCCATTTCCTTTCAGCTGTCCTAATCCCAGTCTGTTGACTCTGAAGTACTTCATAAAGCCAGGTGCAGAAGGGTCTTTCGTGTGCAGACCTGGGGGGTATTTTTCGTGGATTACTTGTTTAGCTGGATGTAATTGTTGACGATTTGGCCTGATCCTGGATATGTCGCTTTTTCGAAACTCTTGCTGGATGTGTTGTCATAGCAGCACATCCGAATCCACAAACCTGCTCGATGAAAACAAGGATTAGCTCACACACTTAATCAGTGTCCATGCATGGAATTCATTCAGTCAGGGCTTCGCCGTTCATGAATGAGCGACCAATTGATATCGGTACGCAAATTATAAGAAGAGAATTTCATATAGAGAGGGGTTTGCGCGATCGGCAAGATCCTTTATTGCTCCCGGAATTAATTCTTTTCTAAAGATACCGCTTTAGCCAAGGGGGAATATTGTACCTCAAAGATTTATTAGCACCTTATATTCAAAGTCAAACTCGGTGAAGTCGGGCTCTCACAACCACACAGACAGTATGCATTGCTTTGAGGTTTTTTGCAAGCGGCACTTTTTTATATACAGTAGGCGATGCAGAAAATCTAACTAAAAGTGCAGTTTACCAGGCAATTCGTAAAGTCTGTTTGGCTCTGAAACATTTCCTTCGGGTTTTCATTGTGTTACCTGGACACCTGCGTGTGCAGACAACAAAAGAGGAATTTCATGCCATTGCAGGTAGGTAATACACAGGCTAAAACACCCACAGTCCCATGAAGAATCTCACAATCAGCCTAACATTCTCATTACCCGGGATTTCCAAATGTGATTGGGGCACATGGGACTGATCAGAGTGGAGTTTGATCAAACATTATTTGGAAAATGTACCTCTCCTCCTGATGAAAAATCAGACACAGTGTCTTTGTCAAATATTTGACTGTCGTCAATATCTCGTTGGTCAGACACAAGTTCTAGGGATATGACATTCCCTGCAACTGACCCAACAAAAAAAAGAGGGCTATATGGAACATACATATGGCACACATGGAGGACAAATATATGCAGTGACCATCCTTTACCTGACCACTGCATCCTGCCACTGGTTCTGAGGAGGAGCTTTGCCCTGGAATGCCCTCAGAAACAGGGCGATGGGCATTTTGCTGGGGAGCCAACTCTTCTGCAGGGGTTAGGTGTGGACTGCGTGGACCTCCACCTGTTTTTTGCTTGTCTGCCTTCTTATCAGCTTTAAAATGAATGTTTTTTTATATTATATATGATTCTTTATGTCAACAATTCTTTAAATAGTTATATACCAATATTTACCAGTTTGAAGTATATTTTTGTATTTCACTTTAACCTGTTCCCATGTTCTCACATTTGATCTGGAATTATAACATATTAAATAATAATTAATCTGACACATCGGAAATGAAACGCTGCATTCAGTAAGTACAATGCACACTACTTAGCGTTTAATTTGTCGGCCACTTTTTGCCAGCCGTCTTTTCTGGTTTGGGCTGCTTTTGCAGTGTTGCCCCTTGTGCATATTAAATCTTGAAATTCTTCATGTCCTTCAAATAAAAGGTCCTGCTCTGCTTCTGTGAAAAAATACACCCGTTCTTTCGTCATTTTGTTGCAGCCTATCAAAGACTTGCTGATCACGTTTTCTAGACTCAATATATATGGGCTTTTCACTCAGCGCGGGCGCACGCAATCATCTCGGATGATTAGATCCAGCTCGACTAATCTAGTACACGGCTGCGTTTGAAAAACTGACTTATCCCGGATGAGTTTCACCGGCATTAACTCATCCAAGATGAGGCATCTGATCTCGGATGATTTAAGTGACATACAGAAAATACCCCCCTGGAACAGTGAGGACAGACATTATGAAAACAGGATGACAGACTTGAGTGTAGTGAGTCTGTGACAACATTGATATTGAGAGTGGAGAAATGGTCAAGAGGACAGAGAGCAGAGGGCACCAAAGAAGAGAACCTGGTGGGACAGAGGGAGCTGTTCTAATGGTGGAAGGATACAATTAGGGTTGTAGAATGAAGAAGTGGTCAGATGAGTGTAGGGGAGTGACAGTGCATTTGTGGGAGTGGAGTTGTGTGACAGAACAATGTTGAGCAGATTGTCAGCCTTTGGAGTTGATGAGTTGGTGTGTTATGTTGAACAAGGAAAGGAGAGCAAGAAAGTCAGCAGCAGGAGGAGGTCCAGGTGGATATTCAGGTCCCCAGTGTTTAAGAGGTGGACTGCTTAAATCTGGGAGGGAAGAGAGCATTCAGTCCTGCTCATCTAGGACGTTCTTGAGTAAAACTGGAGAGTGATAAATAACAACACTGTTAATGTTAATTGAAGGGGAGACAGTAATTGGATTGTACTCAAAGACTGCATAGTTGTATGGCAAGTCAGATTAACATTTAGAGAAATGAATGTAGATATTTTAAAATGCAATTCACTTTTTAAGATATTAGAAACTTGCTTTGAAATATCTTAAAATACATTCTTTAATATTTTATGATATCTGCAATACATTTTCAGATATCTCAAAATAACTATGT
This sequence comes from Erpetoichthys calabaricus, assembly GCF_900747795.2. Classification (NCBI taxonomy): domain Eukaryota; kingdom Metazoa; phylum Chordata; class Cladistia; order Polypteriformes; family Polypteridae; genus Erpetoichthys; species Erpetoichthys calabaricus. The sequence goes on along the minus strand of NW_026261588.1, from coordinate 4,125,795 downwards.
GTGAATTTCAAGATATCTCAAATATATTTTCAGAGAACTTAAATTGACCTTGCAAGCATTTTAAAACATCTTCAGTGCATTTCAAGATATCTCAAAATCACTTTCTGTAAAATTCCCTATTCCCAAGTGACATCCTGTCTATTATAAAATATCTTGAAATACATTTGAGATATCTGACAATGGACAGGAAGCTGTTTTTAAATATCTGGAAATGTATTTCACATGTCTTAAATTGTATTGTAGATAGTAGCTGAAAATGCTATTCCGATACCTCAAAATAAGTTAATGTCTTTGTAAAGCTATCTCAAATTGTATTTGAGATATCTTGAAATACATTCTAAGATATCTCCAGTGCAGCAGAGACCCATTTAAAAATATCATGAATTGATATTGAGGTATCTAAAAATGTATTTTAGGTGTTTCAAATAAAAGTGAATTTCAAGATATCTTAAATGTTTTTTAAATAATCTAATTATATTTTGAGATATTTAAAATAACTTCCCCTATGAACATTTAGAGATATCTGGAAGTGCATTTCAGATATCTCACAGTGAATTAAAGATATCTGAAAATGCATCTATTTCAAGATATCTAAAATGCATTTTCAGATATCTCAAATAATACACTTGAAATGAAACACTGTAAATTCTGAGATATCTGAAATGCTTTTTAAGATATGTGAAATGTAATTTGAGATATCTTGAAATACATTCCTGTCAATTTTGAGATATCTCAAATACATTTTGAGAAACCTTAAAATACATCCTTCCATCCATTATCCAACCAGCTAATTCCTAACTAAAGGGTCACAAGGGAGCCAATCCCAGCCAGCACAGGGCACAAGGCAGGAAACAAACTCCGGGCAGGGCGCCAGCCCACCACAGGGCGCACACACACACACCCACACACACACCAAGCACACACTAGGAACAATTTATAATCGGCAATCCACCTCACCTTCGTGTCTTTGGACTGTGGGAGGAAACCATGCAGACATGGGGAGAACATGCAAACTCCACGCAGGCAGGACCTGGGAAGCGAACCCAGGTCTCCTAACTGCGAGGCAGCAGTGCTACCCACTGCACAACCGTGCCGCCCCTAAAATACATCCACAGGCATTTTAATACATTCAAAATGCATTTTCAGATTTCTCAAAATCACTTTCTGTGCATTTCAAGATATCTCAAATAGATGTAAAGATATCTCGAAATCACCACCTGTAAAATTACTTATTCTTTCAATAGGACTTCCTGTCTATGTTAATATATCTCAAATTGTTTTTGAGATATTGCAAATTGCACAGGAAGTTATTTTAAGATATCTCAAAATATAATTAAGATATTTTAAAAAGCATTTAAGATAACTTGAAATTCACTGTTGCTCAAGATATATAAAATAAATTTTTGGATATCTCAAATTCATTTCATGATATCTTAAATTGGGTCTCTGATCCACTGGAGAAATCTTAGAATGCATTTCAAGATATGTCAAATTGTATTTCAAGATATCTCAAATACATTTTGAAATATCATTAAAAAGACATTAAATTATTTCAAAATATCTCAATAGCATTTTCAGATATCTACAACACAACTTCAGGTATCTGAAATACATTTCAAGATATCTCAAAATAACATCCTGTGCATTTCAAAATATCTCAGATACATTTTCCAATATTTTAAAATAATTTCCTGCAAATTTCAAGATATCTGAAGCACATTTTAAGATTTCTCTAGTAACTTTCTATGCATTTCAATATATCTCAGATACATTTTGAGATATCTTAAAATAGACTGGATGTCCCATTGAAAGAATAAGAAATTTTACAGGAAGTGATTTCGAGATCTTGAATGGGTTTTGAGATATCATGGAATTCCCAGGAAATTATTTTGAGATTTCTGGAAATGTCTTTGAGATATCTTGAAATTCATTTCAAATATCCTATATTGTATGTTAATAATCCATCCATCCATCCATTTTCCAACCTGCTGAATCTGAACACAGGGTCACGGGGGTCTGCTGGAGCCAATCCCAGCCAACACAGGGCACAAGGCAGGGAACCAATCCCGGGCAGGTTGCCAACCCACCACAGGACACACACAAACACACCCACACACCAAGCACACACTAGGGCCAATTTAGAATCACCAATCCACCTAACCTGCATGTCTTTGGACTGTGGGAGGAAACCCACGCAGACACGGGGAGAACATGCAAACTCCACGCAGGGAGGACCCAGGAAGCGAACCTGGGTCTCCTAACTGCGAGGCAGCAGCGCTACCACTGCGCCACTCTGCCGCCCTTTTCAGATATCTATAAATGTTAATTTGGCTTGCCATCCATCCATCCATCCATTTTCCAACCCGCTGAATCCGAACACAGGGTCACGGGGGTCTGCTGGAGCCAATCCCAGCCAACACAGGGCACAAGGCAGGAACCAATCCCGGGCAGGTTGCCAACCCACCGCAGGACACACACAAACACACACACACACCAAGCACACACTAGGGCCAATTTAGAATCACCAATCCACCTAACCTGCATGTCTTTGGACTGTGGGAGGAAACCCACGCAGACACGGGGAGAACATGCAAACTCCACGCAGGGAGGACCCAGGAAGCGAACCTGGGTCTCCTAACTGCGAGGCAGCAGCGCTACCACTGCGCCACCCTGCCGCCCTTTTCAGATATCTATAAATGTTAATTTGGCTTGCCATATGTAGATGTATTTTAAGATCTCAGAATACACAGGGTCTTATTTCAACATATCTCGAATTGCATTTCAGATACCTTGAAATCAGTCAGTCATTTGCCAACTTGCTTAGTCCTGAATAGGATTGCAGGGAGTGCTGGAGCTTACACAGAGCATAAGGCAGGAACAAACCATAAACAGGACGCCATTCCATTGCAGGATTAACACACACACACACACACACCAACCACACACACACTAATTTAGTATCACCAATGCATCTAACATGCACATCTTTAAACTGGGGGTGGGAAGCAGAGCACCCAAAGGAAACCCACGCAGACGCGGGACGATAGATAGATAGATAGATACTTTATTAATCCCAATGGGAAATTCACATTCTTCAGCAGCAGCATACTGATACAATAAATAATATTAAATTAAAGAATGATAATAATGCAGGTGAAAAACAGACAATAACTTTGTATAATGTTAAATGTTAACTTTTACCCCCCCTGGGTGGAATTGAAGAGTCGCATAGTTTGGGGGAGGAACGATCTCCTCAATCTGTCAGTGGAGCAGGACGGTGACAGCAGTCTGTCACTGAAACTGCTCCTCTGTCTGGAGATGATCCTGTTCAGTGGATGCAGTGGATTCTCCATAATTGATAGGAGCCTGCTGAGCGCCCGTCGCTCTGCCACAGATGTTAAACTGTCCAGCTCCATGCCAACAATAGAGCCTGCCTTCATCACCAGTTTGTCCAGGCGTGAGGCGTCCTTCTTCTTTATGCCGCCTCCCCAGCAAACCACTGCGTAGAAGAGGGCGCTCGCCACAACCGTCTGATAGAACATCTGCAGCATCTTATTGCAGATGTTGAAGGATGCCAGCCTTCTAAGGAAGTATAACTGGCTCTGTCCTTTCTTGCACAGAGCATCAGTATTGGCAGTCCAGTCTAATTTATCATCCAAATTCAAATTCCATGCAGGGATCACCCAAGATGTGAACCCTGGGTCTTCATAGTGAGAGGCAACAGTGCTACCACTGTGCCACAATGCTACCCATATCTTGAAATGCATTTCAGATATCTCAAAATACACAGTGTATTATTTCAAGATATCTTGAAATTTATTTGAGATATCATAAAATGCTTTTCAGATATCTTGAAATAGATGCATTTTCAAGTATCTGTAATACAATTTGAGATATTTCAAATGCATTTCTAGATTTCTTAAAAAGCATTTAGAGTTATTTCTAAATGTTAATTTGGCTTGCCATAGTAGTTGCATACACTACCCAGGTTGGTGAATCTCCAATTCTTTGACACAAGGATGCTTGTCCCTCAACACCCACCACAAAAACACTCCATTGTGCACATTACTGGGTTTTCTCAGTAAACACAGAACATGGAAACTCGTTGATTAAACAACAACCCTCTCCACCACCAGTAACCACCTAGCTGAGGATATGCAGACTCATTTTTTTTTTCTAGAAATTTTTAATTAAATGGTAAATGACAGGCAGAAACATTCAGAATTAATGTAAGAAAAGGTCACCAGTTGGACTAAACGTATTTCTTCTTGTATGAATAGAGTGAATTTAGCTGAAATCAAAACACAATTTGTTTAAATTACTTTTGTTATAAGTGAAACAATGAGATTTGCTTGAAATTCAGTTGTTCAGATCATTTCATTCCTCACTATTTGACACTAATGTCACCAAATGTGTCCGAAATTTACCAATAGTAATTGTTGTGAATAAAGAGTGGTTTGGAAACTCAAAGAGCCAACTGCTGACTGTGAGTTCAATGGGCTGATAGACTCTAAAAAACTGGGTAGGTGTCACACATGCTCTGTTGTCCCACCAGCAAAGATGACATTGAGTTTCACAGTGTTGTCAGCTCTGTACCACAGACATGTGTTGTTACATGACTTTGCATGTCATTTGAACAGGACGTAGTGCTGAGACTGAGACGTACTGATGTTATCCTTGAAAATGGAAGAGACATGACTGAGAAATTTGTGTTTTGATTGCCACTAAGGAACACTAAGGAATATTTTAAGATTGTTTTCCCTGTAGCAGGTTTTTTTGCCTTTTTTTGCAACAAGCACAGGAATAAAAAATAAGCTGAAAGTTTGGGAGAGCATTTGGAAAATTTACTTGTACTTCTACTTGTTCTTATTATTTGTATTCCAATTACTGTTGGCAAGGCGGGGTGGTAAGCAGCAGTAGCTGACACTGACACCTCTGTAAGTAAATAACCAGCGTCGTAGTAAATAACAGAAAAAACAATTCATTAGTGGGACTAAAAGGCAGTGGCTGACTTGAAAGCGATAAAGAGATGTGCTCGGCTGACAGGCAATTAGCAGTAAGACGTCAATCAGACACAAGTGGCTGTAGGAGCAGACAAGACAATAAAAAAATAACCAGCAGTGGATATTCAGTAAGTGCTTTTCCTAGATTGAATAATTCTTAGCAGTCAAGAAAGTAGAACAGTTAAGAGGGCGTTGGAGGAGCCTGTAGTTTTCTATGATGGCTACATCTGCAGGAGATGCCAGCTGATCTGGCCTGTGTTGTAGTAACAAATTGTTGGACCTGGCCCAGATGTCCTTTAGAGAGATAGTGTGAGCTAGGTGATGCCAGAGGAGACTCCGGACCTGAGAGATAAAGGTGAATCACATTACAAGGTAAGGAGTACACACTGTCTGGGGGCATCAACCTCAGAACTGCAAGTGTGAAATCGTTTTCAGGGCCTTGCAGTGCTAGATGGTGCCTATGAAGATTCTAAGGTAGTAGACAGGCATGTGGATCCCCAATGGTCCACCTCAATAACAGTTCCAAGAAAGAGAGAGGTTGTGATAGTTGGACTCAATCATTAGGGGGATTGAAGCACATGTTTGTTCCAGAGACAGAGAGCCTTGCACATGATGTGATTCCTGATGTTAAGAAAGTCCTCCCCTTCCTTTTGATTGCTTTGATAAAGTGCATCATAGGGTAATTGGTGTTAAGAGTTTTTAGTTTGAAGTGGTGTGTCAGGCTTGTGGGCAGAGGAGCTCCTATGTGAAGTGATGAGATGAGCTGCTTGTTACATCTAGGCACAGTCAGCTCAGCTATTCACTTTTGACATTATGCAGGTTATTTGGCAGGGAACCTGTGCCCACTGGGATTAAAGGAGACTGAGTAGGTTAGATTGGGAGGAAAAAATGGAAAAGAGAATGGTGGGAGATGAAATCAGAGAAAAGAAAAAAGAAATGTCAGGTTCAAGGCAGAGCTGGTGCAGTGGAGAGGAAGCCTGGTAGTGAGGAAAGTCGACCTGTCGCTGAGCCACAAAAGTAAGCAGACACAACCAACCACTCTGAGGGGTCCTTCAATTGCTGAGTGACAAAGATAAAACACCATTGTCGTTAGAAAAAATCTATTATTACTCATTCATGAGCACACCGACATGTGTTACCAAAAAAGCCCACTTACTCTTCACAAGGGCGTTAATACTCCTAATATGGACACAGTACCACAACACTACAAATAGGAGCACAAGATAAAGTAACTTAACAACGTCATCTCTTTTTATAAGAAAAAAAATTAAAGTGTATAACACACCAAATACCCACTTACATGCACAGAACTAATGATTACTCTTCTTCATGTCAAAAAAAAATGTGGCTATGCTAGTCACTTACTGTGATATATTCTGTCTATAAGTCCTTTTAAATGTACAAAAGGAGACGTCCTTTGTAGGCGACAACAAAACACATTGGACGTTTTGATCTTGAAGACGTTCTTTTATCCCACTTTACTCTTGGTGAAGTCTTTTCTCTGTTACAGACTTGATGGATTGAATCACCCCAAGTAAGCAGTAGGTGTCTGTAACACAAATGACCTGAACACCATTGTGTCTTGAGGCACTGACCATAAACTCTGAAAAATGTTTACAAAGACAGATTACTCTCATGATACATTCAGACATTGCTCGGGTGTCTCCTTCTCAAGTTCTTTATTCTGCTCTTTTGTTTCTTTTCAACTGCCAACAAAGGGGTGAAAATCGTCCTCCATCTCCTGCCAAAATAATCAAGCATCCTCTTTATATGCCACCATCTGGAAGATTCCCAAGTGAAGAATCATGAAAAATAATGAATCTCAATGACTGAATGAAATTTCAAAGCCACTTTTGCAGAACAGCCATGTTGGCTTTGTGTATTGTTTGCACAGTAAACGAGACAACAGGTCTGCTTTGTGGGAACCTAGCGAATGTGCCCTGTTTTTGACTTTAGTTGTTCCAGTTTGGTTAATTAAGGGAGAGTCCCTTTTTAATGCTCTTGAAGAGACTACAGAAGTTGGCTGAAGATTCTCTGTATGGCTTTCTTCTTGTATACATATTACTCCACTGACACTTGCAAATTCCAGTCCCAAATAGCCGAAGTGCTCATACCCTTCATCACCATCCTGGAAAGTTGATTTGAGGTATGGAATGACTGACAATGAAACGTTATGTGCGCCCGCCCATATAAAATCATCAACATGGCATGCAAGAATTCCATTCACAGTACCATCTTCATCTAACCAGTAAAAAAACTGCAGGATCCACTTGTGCAACATTTCCACCCGTCTTCAGCATGATTTCCTTGACTTTATTATACCAGTAAAGTGGCACATCTATGAGACCACACACACGTTTTCTGAGCCTCCATAGTTTTTCCAGACACAGCGTCATACCCTGTAGAAAAGCACATCTGACGTCCAAGGAATGAACTCTCCATTGTCTTTGACAGATGACAGCTAAAAGAACTTGGAGAGGTTCTGATGAACGTGTCGGTGAATCACTTTTGAGTCCATTTCTATCTTGTTACTCAGAGTATCTTGCCACTTTGGTGTGCTCTGGGTTTTATTCCTTCTGAAGTCTGTTTTGAAGTATATGTCCATCTTGTGTAGATAAATAGAATGAATGATAGATCTGAAAGGAACTATATAACAGATAGATAGATAGATAGATAGATAGATAGATAGATAGATAGATAGATAGATAGATAGATAGATAGATAGATAGATAGATAGATAGATAGATAGATAGATAGATAGATAGATAGATAGAACAAACTTTGCTTGTCCCCAGTGGGACGGTTGGCAATAGAGATGATTGAATATAACACAAGGGGAATTACAATAATATTATGTGAAAATATTAAATGATAACACACACTTCTAGCATATTAAAATATAAAGAGTAATCTATACTAATAAAAGGCAAAGCCCTTACTGACGCACTCACTGACTGACTGACTGATTGACTCACTCATCACTAATTGTGCAACTTCCCGTGTAGGTGGAAGGCTGAAATTTGGCAGGTTCATTCCTTACAGCTTACTTACAAAAGTTAGGCAGGTTTCATTTCTAAATTCTACGCGTAATGGTCATAACTGGAACCTCTTTTTTGTCCATATACAGTAATGGACTGCAGCTCGCTAGCTGTGAGAGGCGGGGTTGCGGGGGTTGCGTATCGCGTCATCACGCCTCCCACGTAATCACGTGAACTGACTGTGAAGGAGAAAGGACAGCCTTAAATGGTGTTCGTTTATAAAACAGCGGACAGGCTGTGTAAAGGAAGCTTCAGAAAAAAACAGATCCTTAACAAATTGTTATTGGTATATTTTCCCTCAATTTAAAAAGGTTTTCTTTTCTTCTTAATTAAAATTTAAAAGCAATACTTCACCGCTGCAAAGCCCCTCTAGCGCTGACGTCCGAGGTTCGATTCCCGTAAGGGAGTGCAATGACTGCGTGAACGCCTGATGAGCCAAGAATAAGGGGGAAACACGTGTCACGTACTCTTTGCATTATTTGACAGTAAACTATTTTCAACCATTCTATGATCTGCTTCTCACAACTGAAGGCACCGTGGCTGATGTTAGCTGACTTGCTGGCCAACCATAAGCGTTACCTGGTAGGTAACCACCCATTCACTTCACTCCCTTACGGGAATCGAACCTCGGACGTCAGCGCTAGAGGCGAAGCCCCTAAAATTGCGCCACGGCATGTGGTTCATTTATTTGACAGCATGTAGATCGGGGTAATTACATTCACGGCATTCGTAGTCTGATTCACAATCTGATTCTATGGGTGGTTACCTACCAGGTAACGCTTATGGTTGGCCAGCAAGTCAGCTCGAAGTGATCACTCGTGTGAAGGCAGCTTCACAAAAAAACAGATCCTTAACAAATTGTTATTGGTATATTTTCCCTCAATTTAAAAAGGTTTTCTTTTCTTCTTTTTTTTTTTTTAAACTTTATATTTTTATTTTATTAATTTTCATTGTAATCATTCCATACAAACAGATCAATTTATAACCCAACAAATTTGAAGACAAATCAAACCCCGCCCCTGAGAAGGAGAGCTTAGCTAAAGGAAAATTGCTTAAGGCTTTTTAATAAGGCAACATTAAACAAAACAAAGGGAGAAGTAAATATCTATGTAAATAAGAGATGGAGAAGGGAGTTAAATGCGGTAATAGTCATTTCTCTTATTCTAAAATAATATTGATTAAATCCTGCCAGGTTTTGAAAAAATTTAGTACAGATCCTCTAACTGAGAATTTGATTTTTTCCAATTTCAAATAATATAAAACATCGGTTTCCCACTGACTTATAAGAGGAGAGTTAGGATTCTTCCAATTTAACAAAATAAGTCTGCGTGCCAAAAGTGTAGTGAATGCAATCACCGTTTGCTTGTCCTTCTCCACTTCAAGTCCATCTGGAAGAACACCGAACACAGCTGTTAATGGGTTAGGAGGGATTGTGACACCAAGGCTGTCTGAAAGGCACTTAAAAATTTTGGTCCAGAATGATGTTAGTTTGGTGCAGGCCCAGAACATGTGACCCAGTGAGGCAGGAGTTTGGTTGCAGCGTTCGCAAGTTGGATCCTGCCCTGGAAGCATTTTGGACAGTTTTAAGCGAGACAGATGGGCTCGATATATAATTTTTAGTTGAATAATTCTATGCTTTGCGCATATAGAACTCGAGTGAATTCTCTGCTTTGCTACCTTCCACTCCTTTTCTGATATATTGATTAAGAGATCTTCTTCCCAATGTCCTCTTGGATCTTTGAAAGGTAGGGACTCTAATAAGATTTTATATATTGCGGAAATAGTGTTTGTTTCCTCGGAATTGAGCAGTATTTTTTCCAGCATTGTGGAGGGTGCAAGGTGGGGGAAAACAAGCAATTTCTGTTTAACAAAATTTCTAATTTGAAGATAGTGAAAGAAATGTGTAGCTGGGAGGTTGAATTTTGAACGTAATTGTTCAAAAGATGTAAATATGTTGCCTATATAAAGATCTCTGAGCATTTTAATCCCAAAACTTTTCCAGGTATTAAAAACTGGATATACTTGCGAAGGTTGAAAGAGGTGGTTCTCTTGCAGAGGTGCCACTGATAAAAGATTTTCCATCTTAAAATGCTTTCTAATTTGGTTCCATATTCTGAGTGAGTAAAGCACAATTGGGTTATTAGTATATTTGCGATAACTTTCATTTATTGGAGAGCAGAGCAGGGAGTATAAAGAAGTACTACAGGATTTTACTTCTATTGCGGACACAGCCTGTGTATGTTCATTTATTTGTGTCCAGGTTTTTATAGCTTGTATGTTTGCTGCCCAGTAATAAAACTGAAAATTAGGTAAAGCCATGCCACCTTCTGCCTGAGGTCTTTGTAGGGTCGCTCTTCGGATACGTGGGTGTTTTGAGTTCCAAATGAATGAGGTTATTGTTGAATCTAACTGTTTAAAAAATGATTTATTGATATATATTGGAATGTTTTGAAATAAAAAGAGAAGTTTAGGAAGGATATTCATCTTAACAATGTTAATTCTTCCGGCTAGAGTGAGATGAAGAGTTGACCATCTATGCAAGTCTTGCTTAATTTTTTCCATACAGATGCCAAAATTTTGTTGATATAGAGCTTTATGTTTACTTGTGATATTTACCCCTAGATATTTAAACTGATCTGCAATGGTAAAAGGTAGGGTGTCCAGTCTAATATTATATGCTTGTGAATTCACTGGAAAGAGTATACTTTTATTCAGATTAATTCTAAGACCAGATATCTTTTGAAATTTTGAGGTTGGTCTTGTCCGTTTATAGGAGATGGATGTCTGAAGCAGAGCTCCGCTAGCAGCGGCTTTATTTTCCCACGTATTTAGAGATATCCTGTATTTAACCCGACCAAGGAACTTCCACTACAATTTACAAGCATGAGTAACAAGAAGAAAAGTCAGAAAGAACCGGAAAAGAAACTTAAAGCTGCATCAAAGTCTGGACAGACTTCCGGCCTGAGTGCAAGTGCAAGCATGGCCTCACGGAGACTGACCTGGAACAGGCAGACGAATGCGCAGAGTTCCTGGGACCCCGCTCCATTGTATCGTCTCCAATCGAGAGTGAAAATGGGAGCGAAGGTGCAAGTGATACAAGTCGCGATGGATCGCCGATTTCTGAGGATCATTCGAGACTAGAAAAGGCCCTGCAGGATGTGCTCTCATCTACTCATCGCGAGCCTGCAGCATCTGCTGTAACAGGAGCTGCATTTCCACTCGCGGAGCACGAAAGCCGAAGCAAACTGTCCGAACTGAAAGAGATGATCGCTACACTGGCCACTGCCATGGTTACGGCCATAAATGAGCTAAAGAAAGATAACAAGAATGATCTTAAGAAGGTGACCATTGAGCTCAAGAAGGATAACAAAGATAAGGAAACGCGTTTATTTAAACGTTTTGACGTGAACTTTAAAGGCATGTTGGAGAAATTAGTGGAACACATCGAAGAAACTAATTCCAAACTGAAAACGTTTGATGACCAGATTAATGACGTTTCAGATCAGCTGGAAGACGTTAAGCAGGAACTCACGGCTCGAGTTGAAATAGTGGAACAACTGGCTTCTGACGCCGATGAAAAAGCCACAGCTGCGAATTCCGAATGCAAAAAACTTGGAGACAGACTTGCAGCCCTGGAGGACGGGTGCAGAAGAAATAATATAAGAATTGAGGGTATACCTGAGAAACGAGAAAGCTCAAGCTCAAGCCCAGTGAAATTTGCAGTAGAATTACTGTCTAAAATAATTGGAGATGACTTTAAACACGACATTGAGACAGCCACGGCTTATTCCACAAACAGACCAAGCACCTTTAAACCTAGGTCGTTTATTGTCCGCTTCGAGCGACTACGATGTAAGCTTGATATGATGGCACTTCTCAGACACAAGCAAGAGATTATATTCGAAAATAATCTTATTCGTATTTTCCCTGACTTCTCACCATCAACAGCTGCAAAACGCAGATCCTACATGACATTAAAAAGTTGCTACGGAAAGCCGATATCAAATACAGCCTCTTGTATCCCGCCAAACTGAAAGTGGAAGTTCAAGATCAATATTATATTTTCCTAAGCAAAGAAGAAGCTGAAAAGGAACTAAAGAAGCTGTTTCCGACACTTTTTTGAAAGTTAATAAGGAGCCGTATTCTATCAAGGCACGGGAAGGACCTATGATCTGCTCTCTGGATCCATGTTTAAAGAGACTGGTATTATAATTATACATCCTTTTCTTTATCTAGACTTTATATGTTAATGTTTTAATCAGAGTTATAGAGTTATAGACGTGAGTGTGAAAATGTGGAAGTAATTAAAGTAGGATTCGTTTTTTTTTTTTTTATTCTACTATACCTTAAAGTAGACTGTTTAACATCATACCCTTGGTTTATTGCTTTTTCTACTATTTATACTATTTCCATTACAGTAGGAATTACCAGGTTTATCCTAGACTATCCATCCATCCATCCATTGTCCAACCCGCTGAATCCGAACACAGGGTCACGGGGGTCTGCTGGAGCCAATCCCAGCCAACACAGGGCACAAGGCAGGAACCAATCCCGGGCAGGGTGCCAACCCACCGCAGTATCCTAGACTAGTTTTTTAAAATCATTCCCAGGGTTGATTCTTTTTTTTTTTTTTTTTAATCTTAATATCTTAACTTAAAAGCGCTGAAGATTATTTCAAGCTTAAATATTGTTAATGATAATATTTTCGGCAGACAGTATTAAGAATTTAGCTGCAAAAGATATCTCTGTTTTAATTCTCTAACGCCGCTGCAGGGTGGGGTTTGTTTTGTTTTGGACATGCTCTGTCTCTTCATATGTCAGAGGACCGGGACATCGCGAAGTGGGATCTAGCCTCATGTGGGGAGGCAAAATGGGAGGGTGGGGGATAAAGGGGGGAGAGAAGGAGAGCAGGTTATATCTCATCTATTTTTGTAATCCTTATAATTGTAAATATCAATGCAACAATAGGCTAAAATGCAATAACTCATGGGGAATCTTGAAACTAAGATTAAAACTGCCATATTACCAATTAAAACTATAAAATGACATTAAAAACTCAGAATCAATGTCTCCATGATGGGACAGTTAACTTTGTGAGCTGGAATGTTAAAGGCCTGAATCACGAATTAAAGAGAAAGAAAGTATGCTCTCACCTAACAGGCTTAAACGCTAAAATAGTATTCTTACAGGAGACCCACTTACTAACCAAGGATCAGTTCAG